>NW_001809794.1:345934-515294 GCF_000149425.1 Meyerozyma guilliermondii ATCC 6260 | reverse complement strand
TGACGATGCTGAGGTATCGGTAATGGTGGAGTTTGATGTAGCAGCACTCTGGAGAATGAAAATGACGATAATAATGTTGATGATAACATGCATGATTCCGATGCTGGTTCCGATGTTGAGTCCGATGCTGGATCTGATGGAGACGAGGAAGAAGAAGAAGAAGAAGAATCAGAGAACGACCACGAAGTATCAGAGCAAATGGATAACGCTCCCTTGGAAAAGTCGGTATTGGAGTCCATTGCTTCATTCATGACTAACGCCAATAATGTACACAAGAATGACACCTTTGAGCCGGAGTCGATCAACACCAATCCTGACGAACATAAAGAAGAAACCCATGAGTCTGAGACAAATGCCCATCTTGACGAACAAGCCAATACCGCCATGAACTTAGAGTCGGAAACTTTGCTTCAAAACGAGGAGATCCAGGAAAATACAGCTATAGAGTCTGAGTCTGAGGAAGAGAGCAACTCGCCCTCACCACTTATTTTCCGTACTCTTCTGGAACATGAGCCAGAAGAGGTTTTAGACCAGCTTAAAGAAACCGAAAAGCGTTTCAACATCAAGTTGAACGTTGTATCAGCTATGGAAGAGGAGCTTTCCCGGGTTTCTGGACTGCTGAGCTCACACAGCCAAAACGTCGGTCTGGTGGATGAAGATGCTGACGACGAAATGGCAGCTGCAATTCAGGAAGCCATAGAGTCAAGCCAAACCAACGCAGGCGAGGAATACCAAGCGGACTCTGAGCTGGAGGCTATCCAGAACAATGAAATTCAGGCAGTCCTCGATTCTGTAGAGCATCAGATTGGCAGGGAAGAGAGGAAAGAAGCTGAAGAAACTGCCGGAGAGGTCGTTGAACATGTTTCTGAAGTACCGCCTCCACACATTGAAAAACCAATTCTTGAAGCTGTTCCCCCAGGACCAGAAGAAACGTATATCGATGCAACAACAGAAATTGATGCTGAGGTAGACGATACAGAAAAGACTTCATTACCAAACGTCGATGAGAAATCCGAGCACGAAATGACCGACATTTTAGGGTCTGAATCTGAGAACAATGAACGAGTTTCAATCCTAAAGGGACCTTCAATTGATGGTAATGAACTCGAAAATAAGACCACTCGCGACTTAGAGTCACCATCTAAAAACAACGATACGAGCACACTCCCAGAAGACACAATTTCACTTCATGACAATGCTCTTGGGGAGGACAGTTCCAGGAACTCTCAGTCGCAGGGTATCGAAAAGAGATCATTCTCTGAAGATACCCAACCAGTTGACGATGCTATATCTAAGATTGAAAGTTCTAGCATCTTACAATCTCCATCTGAACATAGGGAAACATCAGCTGGCGAGTTCAATTCTATGAATGAGGCTTCTAGGTCTCAGTCAGAAGATACAGATGATAAACCAACCATACAATTCCAGCTGGTCAGCGAAGACGAAAGCAATACTTTACAGTCTCAAACTGAAAATGAAGACACACTTACAGAACGGGTTGAGCATCTCGAGACCGAGAACACCAACACTTTTGAGGCTCAACCTGATCAAATCGAAGTCACCGACGAGATTCGATTGGACGAAGAAGAAAATAGTGCCTCTATTATACCGCAATCGGCTGAACTCGATGTTGAAATGGAAGAGGTGAATAATGATTCACCTTCTGAGAACGTGGATTCTGAAACAAAAATGGAAGAGGAAGCGGTTCAGAAAGAGGCTGAGGATATGGCTGAAGAGTTAGTTGGTGAAGTTCTTAGCAACGAGCAACAATTTTCTCATGAGTCTTCCGCAATTGATGAAAATGTGCAAATGGAAAATGGCACAATCACACACGAGACTGAACCAACTTCACCAGTACCTACTGAAGGACACGAAGAGCAATTGGAGAGTAACGATTTGAGTATTGAGAGAAATGAAGTGGATAATGATGTGGAAAGTAAGGTGGAGTTCGAAGTAGAAAATTATGTGGAAATTGAAGTCGAGAATGAACCCGAAGTGGAAAATCATGAACAAAGTGAAGAAAATGAGGAGGTAAATGGTTCGGAGATTGAAGAGGAAATCGAACATGAACTAGTAGTGGAAAGTAAACTGGAGTATCAAGTGGAAAATGACGTGGAAGATATTGTGCAAACTGAACACGAAAATGAAACCGAACTAGCAGTGAAGAATGATGTCGAGAGTGAAATCAAAAATGAAGAAAATGAAGTTAATGATACCCAAAATGAAGCGGAGAGTAAAGTGGATTACGAAGTGGAAAGCGATGTGGACAATAATGTAAAAAGTAACGTGGAAAATGAAGTCGAAAATACAGATGAAGTGGAAAATGAGATTGATGAACTGGAAACTGAGGCAGGGGAAAAATCTGACCCGGGAAAAATTGTGCCTGAGAGCAGCGCAAGCGTTACTGTGCAAGGTATAGTAGCTGGCGATGAGGGCCTCAAATATGTTGAAATTGAGGAAACCGTCACAGAGGTCCAAGAAGTACTCTATCCATCAGCTGTTTTAGAGCCTTTTGAAGAGGAGCCTGCCAAAGAAAATGTTACTCTGGACAGATTAGAAGCAGAAGAATACTTTTCGAATGACGACGACGAAGAGAAGGTGGCTGTTGCTCTTCCTTCTGTCATAATTGAGGAAGGAGAAGAGGTTCTTGTCAGAGAAAATTCAGAGCAGTCTGATGAAAATAGTTTCACGCAAGAGGAGGAAATTAAAGATGAAGCTTTGGCTTCATCAGACGAGAAGGACAATCATGGAAAGAGTTTAGAGGGTGAAGCCAAAGATGAAATTAATCAATCTTCGACCGACCAGCTTGAGACCGAACCTGAACACACGTCTGGGCGTAAGAGACATTTTGAAGAAGTTGAAGAAGAGGAAGACAAGCATCTGGCGGGGTCAACATTCAAGAGATTTCGTACCTTTGTATCAAGCTTCTTTGGAAAGAAAAGGGAGCCAAGTTCGAATCAAGCTGAAGATATTTCTGTGCCTCGAATCTCTCCTCCAACCTTGTCACCTGTTGAATCAGAGACGGAAGTTGAAGAGGACTCGGAAGGATCTGAATTGCCAATTAATACTGAAGATGAAACTGAGGACAGAGATGCTTTTGTTGAATCTGAGGAAAATGATGAACGTTCCTCTTCAAACTCTGACGCAGGCGCCAATAATGAGGTTAATGATTCTGAAGCGGAAACTGAAGTCAGCGACGAGGAAAACTTGAAAGAGAGAAAAAACCGCTTTGATGTTCAAGAGGACCTTGAATCAGTTCCTACCGTTGAAGCGATTCAAACTCTAAAGAAAAGACATCCACGAATGCTTCAAGGCTTGGATATTTCTGAGGAGATGTTGCAGCCCAGTCATTCCTTGCGCAACGGCCACACATACGGGAAACCTGGTTCACTGCAGTCTACACCTGAAGAGCCCAAGTTGCGAATCCCCAAGCGTGGAATGAGAAGACAAAATGTACCAAAACTTATTGACACTTCCATAAGACCAGATGAGGATTATCCTGCGTTCCGAACCAGGTCGAAGTCTCCTCTCAAACGTTCACTTCAAGAGATAATATCCACGGAGGAAGATGTTATTGCACCAAGAAGAAGGTCGCGGCGAGTTGCACAGCAGAAGATGAAAGCACCTGATAATGAAAATGATGGGATGGACGACGGAAAATAGGACGCAAGGAAGCAGAAGATCAAATCATACCAGGTCAAGACTAAGGAGATAATAAGACAGGTAATCCCTAATGAATGTACTATACTTACATACAATTGTTTATCGAATTATGATAATCTCGCGAAACTCAGCAAAGCTCTATTTAAACACTTCTATAATTGTACAAACTATTTACAGTCTATAAGGTATGAATATGTGTACGCAGCGCTATGCCACATGCGCCATTAAGTACTCATAGGTACTAAAGAATATCATATTGACAATGAATGAACGACTCATGGAAATTCCAAGACCACGATAAAGCTTGGTAGTAATCTTTTGAAGTTTTCTGTTCTTTGGTGGTAGTGGTTCCAAGCCATGATCTTTACGAAGGATATTGGTAACAGCATCCTTTTGCACAAGAGACTTGGTAGTATCGAGTGGGAAGATGAGGGCCCAACAAAGCATTCCCGATGCACCACCAGCTAACAAGATGGAGAACTGAGAAGTTTCCTGAGAACCAGGATTGAGAACACTATTGCTGGCCCATTTCAATGTTTCATATATCGAAAAGTAGATTCCTGAAGACAATGAGTCTCTGAGAAAATGGTATTTGAAGCCAGAGTAGAGACCTCGCACACCTTCGTGCTTGACGATCTGGCGAATTGTTTGCGTTGTGGTCAATGAAGAGCTTACTTTTCCTGGAGTAATAGGAATGTCAGCCACAGAGCTCTTTTGGACGAGCTTGACGATCTGGGCATATATTTTGGTGAATTCAAAAGGACATGCAAAAATGGAAACTCCGCTTCCTGCAATCATTCCCGATAGAAAACATACTGGAATGTTCTGAATGAACGGATGAGTCGTTGAGTCCGATGATGAGAAGAGCATCGAGTAGCACACTGGCTTTGAAGCGGTGAACAACAGAACACTTATGGATTTGGAAAAAGATGTGGAAATTAATGGTGCCCAAATTCCACGAAAAAAGCCCCGAATCCCCTCTTTTGCGTAGGTTTTCACTATACAATCAAAATAGCTGTTGAATTGCTTGTGGGTCTGCATTCTTGTCTTGACAGTGTCCAACGGAAATCCGACTGTTGTCGAAACGAACGAAGCTCCGTATGCGAGAATAGTTGATCGCCATGGCTGGAGTTGAGGTGGAAACAAATGGATAGCTCTAGAGTAGTCTATGGTACCAGTAATAGCAGGGATGCCTCCAGACCGAGAGTTCTGGGATTTTTGTTCGATTGTAGACATTTTAGGTTAATTATGGTGCATTGGTTTGGAATTAGTAAACGGAAGTCAACTCTATTTCATCAAAAAGATTATTGTATCAATGATGTGAGTTGCTACTAGTGAGTGGTGGTCTATAGTATTCCGGAACACCTTTTTATAGGCTCGACGGAACGGGATCAGAAGTGCAATTTACGGTTTGCTGTGAGATGAAGCCCGCAAAATTTACTGATAAGCGCGGACCAACGGCTGAAGATACAGGAAATACGAGGGTGCTGAAAAATGTTACCAGAGCGGTAATGTTGCTAAGTAAAACTGCAGATCTCGAGCAGAGGATATGAAAGTAGAATAAATCAGTATAACTTTCCCAATTTTTCTTTGATTCAATGACTTGTATGTATTGTGTTCTCATCTGTGAAATCAATCTCATCTGAAACTCACTTTGAATTTATGAAGTTCCTCTTGTTTTCTATTTACAGCTAGTATCCCCTTCTCTTTGCGTCTCTCACCTGGGCCATCAATTCCTTGAATCCCAGCGAAAACTTGCGTCTCCACCACTCTCTCTTCTTCTGTTTGCGAAGCTTAGCAGGAGGAATATGACGGGCTTGGATCTTCTTAAGATACCTGATTTTGTTACTGCGGACCACCGAAAACATCGAGCTGAGAGACCGGGCAAAGTTGCCGTACTGAACGTCTACAGAACGACCAGCAACAGGACCCTGGACTCGAATCAGTTTTGCCACATCGCGGGGGTGTTTCACGGAAATATCAAACATACGGTCCTTTGAGCGGTTGGAGAAGCTGTTGGCGTGAAAATTGGACGTTTCGTTCAAAAGGTTGTCGACATCAGCGATGGCTTGAGACTTCGACTTGTCGCCGGTGGATGGGGTGTTGTTGTTGAGGCATAATCTCGAGGTGGAAAGAAGTCGATTTTGTATTATAGACATTCTTGGAGGTCTGGGAAGCGCAGAAGGGCCTCGAAAGGCTGTGTAGCCGAACCGAAGCATGTTGGAAAGAGTGTTTAAGACGACAATGAAAAATTCACTCTGGCCGCGAACTGTCGCAGTGTGCACATAAGGGACTGAGAAGCAGGTGAGATGACTGCGAAATAAGTCCTGAAGTTTAGAAGGAGAGGGTAGTAATCGGATAATATTTCCATTCAAAAAGATTCAAGAATAGTAGACCTTTACTTGTTCTCGAATCACAACCTTTTTTCAAATGAGTTGGAATATATTATTGAAATTTTAATTGGTTCATATTTCTCAAATAATAATTCAAGGTGCAATACAAAACACACTTGCAACTCCTAGAAGCTTAGTTGAGCCCTTCCAATTACATCCTCAAGCTTTCAAATCACTTTTCAATCTTCTTTCTCAACCCATTTTTCCAATTTTATTTGCCACTGACTCGCTTGCTTTGAACCCTGTCGGAGCAATCCCCGCGTTTTGCATAGATGGATTTCCGCATGTGCTGAAATGAGGGCCACATGGCGGGGATAAGGTCTCTAGACTATTTAAACTTACGGTAACAACCCAGTTTCAAGCGATATGTCCAGAAAATCCCAAGAAAGTGTTTTTGCGAGTCTCAATGATCTGCCCCAGTTGCGCCCCTCTTCCACCTTGGCATCGGCTCCGGTGCTCCAATATACTCCGCTAGACGAAATTAAGCCCAATGTCTCCCGATTACACCAAAAGTTTCACTCAGAGTCCAACAAACTTGCACTGGTTCAATTCCGGTTGAACCAATTGCGGAACCTTTATTTTGCAATCAAAGATAATGTAGAAGCAATCTGTGGTGCTTTGGAAGAAGATTTCTACAGATCACCTTCAGAGACTCAGAACTTGGAAATATCTCCAAGCTTGAACGAATTGCTTCATACCATGTCTCTGTTGCACAAATGGATCACTCCAGAAAAGGTTACTCACTTGTCTCTTTCCATGAAATCGAACCCGGTTTACTTGGAAAGAATTCCTTTGGGGGTTATTTTGATCATGTCGCCGTTCAATTATCCACTTTTACTCTCGCTTTCGCCAATTGCAGGTGCCATTGCTGCTGGAAATGCTGTAGTATTCAAACCGACAGAACTTACACCTCGTTTTTCAGCGTTGATAACCAAATTGTTCACTCAAGCTTTGGATCCAGATTTTTTTTATGTGGTTAACGGTGCCATTCCTGAGTCTACAACTACCTTGGAACAAAAATTCGACAAAATAATGTACACCGGCAACGGCACAGTGGGTACTATTATCGCCAAAAAGGCAGCTGAAACTTTGACTCCAGTAATATTGGAGCTAGGAGGTAAATCTCCGGCATTTGTGCTTCCTGACGTTTCCGACAAAGACTTGAATACCATTGCGAGAAGAATTGTTTGGGGAAGATTCACCAATGGTGGTCAGACATGTGTAGCGGTGGATTATGTTTTGGTCCATGATTCGCTCAAATCCAAGTTAGTTGCAGAGATGAAGAGGGTAGTACAAGAAAGTTTCTATGCTGGCATTAATGAGAACACTACCTCTTATACCCATATAATCCACGAAAGAGCATACGACAATTTGAAGGATATCCTCAAAACCACCAAAGGAGATATAGTGGTTGGTGGACAAACCGACGATAGCTCACGGTACCTTTCCCCAACCATCATTGACAATGTTACATGGAGCGACTCTTCAATGAAGCACGAACTTTTCGGCCCAATCTTGCCAGTTCTCACTTACCGAACGTTAGACGAGGCAATCGAAAATGTAACAAAAAACCACGATACTCCGTTGGTTCTGTACTTGTTTACAAGTGGTCTAACTTCGAGGAAAGGGAACAAAAATGTTGACAAAATTATGAGAAGATTGAGGTCTGGGGCCACTTTGGTCAACGATGTGATTATCCATGTTGGACTTGTCAACGCTCCATTTGGAGGAATTGGCACCTCAGGGTATCTGAGCTACCATGGCTTTTACTCATTCAGGGCATTTACCCACGAAAGAACCATTTTGGAGCAAAAGTTGCGGAACGAGCGAACACTCTCATTGAGATATCCACCATTCAACGACAAAAAAACCAAGGCTGTTGGCTTGTCGATGGATCAATACAACGGAAATCTCTGGTTTGGTCGAGTGGGCGATGTCACCCTTAGTGGACCATCAAGGTTCTTTAGTATTTGGGCGGGTATATCAGGTGTTGCAGCTTTGGGCAGTGCCGTTGTAGCAGCACTTTAGGAGTAAATTTATGAGCTAATTAAAGAGATAATGAAGTGTACTCTTCTGGAACCAAGTGAAAAGTTTGTTCGATTGAAGTTCTTATTTAACTCCCATCTTCGAATCTGTATTCAACTTGTTGCATTATCAATTGAAAAAATCTTGTCACCTTTTCCCTATATTTCTCTCTTTACACTTTTTATCTTCAAGTATCAATGCCCTTATTTCATTCATCTTTATATTATTTTCTCTTCAATTACCATGTACAAATCTCTTCTTCTCTCTTCTCGTTCCTCCCTTTTTGCAGCCGTTCGCGCTCGGTGCATTGGCGCACATCATAAGTTGCCGCAATCCTCATTGATTGCAATAATTCTCAATCGGTCAATTGCTCTGAAATTCCAATTTTTGTAATGTTCAGCAACTACGAGCTCTTCCAGTCTTGGGACGTGGCTCTATTCAAGATTCCTCCAGGCCGTCCTAGTATTTCCAACTGGAATTTGGATCCAGAAAATATTGTGTGGAAGGGCCGACTGTCGCTCTTAGAGCAGTACCAAGATACCAGTGACGACGAAGACGAGATAAATGCATTGCCAAAAGCACAGGGAACTCAGCAGAGGCTAATATGTAAAGTAGAGTTTTACAATATGGTGAAGAACGGCGACAACGAAGAAAGCAAAGAAAATGAGGATAACGAAGATGTCGAAAATAATGGTGGTTCTATTCTTTCAGATAAACCAATTACAAATAAACCGATTACTAATGGACCGTCTGGTGAGTTCAACAATATTGTTTCTCATTCTGAAGCTACCAATGCATTGACTCGTTCATTCGGTCACCATTCGCATGTTCAGACTCATCCACAGCTTTGGGCCGAGGTGTGGTTTGTCCCTCAAGACAATGTCTATGATGAAACTATACAAATGTGCACAGAATCCCCACAATATTTCAAGGTAATTGCGCAATTTCCAGGCACTGGCTGTGATGGAGAATGTACCCGGGTAGCACTTGGACTCAAGTTTAGAGATCGGTCCGAAGGCATACTATTTGGCGAGAGCGTCAATATATTCAAAAGAAGGTATAAAGATTGGCAAGGGGACATGGAATATGAGGAGCTCGCTAGAAAGCTGTCAAAACTCAGTCTAGACGACCAAGGATACGGCGACGACGATGATGACGACTTTGGGGAGTATGTGGGCGCAGATTCATAAAAAATTTGCATTCATGAAAAGCGGTTATAATTCTACCTCCGCTTGTACAACTTCTTGATCATGGTGTTCTCGCGAATCTCCTTATTCTTGCTCTTCGAATATTCCACATATGCCATATCTTCCCCACCAGCCAAGCCAGCAAGAGATCCGGTACTACGAACAGCATCGCTTTGTTCACTTTCAATCTTATTCCGTCTTTCTTGGGTGATGAAATTGGTATCCAAATCATCTCCAACCTCCAATCCCGCGGCATCTTCGTTTTTAAGTAGCACCGCCTGAAGAAGCTCTCTTCTTTCCCTTGGTGACGAATATGCTAAATCTGGAAGCTGTTCCATTCCACTCAAATGTGTGATCACTTTGAAAGCATAACCTTGATCAACAAGGAACGCTTGTCTCTTTGTAGAATAGTACATTTCCTGGGTATCTTTTGAGACTAACGAGTAGAAAAATGCATTGAATCCCTCGTCGTTTCTTCTCTTGGCACGCAAAATCCGACCGAGTCTTTGTGCTTCTTGTCTTCTCGAACCATAGTGTGATGATATTTGTATGAGACATGTGGCCTCGGGTAAGTCAATAGAGGTGTCTCCCACTTTTGAAAGGAAGATGGTATTGATTTCGTCGTTGTGTTGAAAGTTTTGCAAGATCTTCATTCTTTCTTGTTGAGGTGTCGAGCCATAAATGAACGGTTTTTCGAGTTTTAAAGCGTATTCTTGCAATGCATAAACGTTATCGCTGAACACAATGATCTTGTCTCCTCTCTTTTCGTGGTAGTGAATCAAAAATTGACATGCTTGAAACTTGGTGGGGTTCATAATATACAAAAGCATTCGTTTTCTCGAAGTTTCTCTTAAATATTCCTGATAAAACTCAGAGGTCATTGGACACCACACTTCAGCACACTGAACATTGGCAATATGACCTTTCTGGGCCAAATCCATCCAATTTGCTTCGTACAATTTGGGCCCGATTAAAAAGTTCAAATCGTAAATCTTGTCGTCTTCTCTAACCAATGTAGCAGTCAACCCAAGTTTGGCATGAGCAGCGATGGTTGTCACCACTCGACGAAACATTGCTGCTGGAACCACATGCACTTCGTCAAGAATGATGAAACCCCATTCTCTCGAAGTCAAGAAGTCCATCACTTTTTGTGAATCGTACGATCTGTTTCTGGTGTTGGCAACCATAGAATACGTACTAACAACCAATCCCGACTCGCTGGTGAACATTTCCTTGTTTTCTGACGTAAAAGTAGCAACGTTTTCTGGTTGAATTGTACTCCATTGAAGAAACTGCTGTCTCCATTGCATCACAGAAACTGACGAAGTGCACAATACGATAACGGATTTCCGAATTGTACATGCTGCGGTGATGCCCACCAATGTCTTTCCAGCTCCACAGGGCAAGACAATAATTCCAGAACGAGCACGGCCATTTCCAAACATTTTAGAAAGTGATTTTTCCTGATAAGGTCTGATTTGAGTGGATGGTTTTAGGTCAATGTTCAAGTCGGCGTTACGGTCGTCATTACGGAAGTCATACTCTTCCAAGACAGGGTAGTCTATCACCTGGCATCGTCTCTTGACAATTTCCACCGACTCGGGTGCGATTTCAAATGAGTGAACTGTATCGAGATCATCGTCCTCGTCGTCTTTGTTTCCCACCACAGATGCGAAAATATCCTCCACATCCTTCTTTTCTTCGCCCTCAGCATGGTTTTTCTTGGTTCCAGGAATCGACAAGTTTGAAACTGGGGCAGCGGATTGTACTAGACCATTGCTAGCAACGGCATTTTCCGATGACTGGATCCGAAGCGGACCTATAACTTCATCCTTCAAGAGCATTTGCAACACATCCGCTTGGGTGCTTTCCACAAAGTACCGGTTATGCTTCAACACCAACTTCACCTTACCATATGAAACTGTAGCGCTGCGAATGAACTCCAAAATGGACTCAGCAACAGGTACTTTGGACAATCTGTTCAACACGGAAATGATATCTTCTGTCTCCAAACCGACCGAAACCGCAGCGTATAGCGAGTAAACCGTCAATTGGAACTCGTGAATATGAGATGGTCGAGAGATAGGTTCCGCAATGGTGATAAGGAAGTCCTGAGCCTGTTCAGCTAACGGCGAAAACGACTCAAGGATAATAATGATGCGTCCTCCCGTGGGTGAAATCCACAACGGACGGGTAAAATGGTCAGGTTTGAGCTTCAAATACGAAAAGTCCAGTCTTCCAAATGCCTTGGATACGGCATCGGGAACATAATCTGCCGGCATATCAGGAGTTATTTGCACTAACTGGTCTTCATTATATGTTTGTCGTGGAGCCTTTTGCTTGAGAGACTCCATATTATCCCTTGCAGAATTAACATTACGTCTTTTGGCACTTCCAGAACCCGGTTTGGCCGAAGATGATTTTGACCGTTTTCCCGGTTTGTTTCTGGAACCATAATCGTCGTCGTCATTACGCCCATTTTCGTCACTGAATGACTCGTCCGAGAAGTTTCCTTGCTCGAGTTCGGCGTAGTTGATCTCTCCTTGACGACGAGACATGATGGATTTGTCAGATCGAACAGAGGAGATTTATGATGGAGGTCCTGCAGAAGAGAATTCGCGGACCTGCACCCAGTGCAAGGACTATTTGCAGCCAAGAAATACCTAAGGGCCAATTCTACGTTTTCGAGAAACACTCTATTATGCTAATGCGCTACGTTCAATCTTTGAATTTATAAGATCCGGAGTTCAATGTGATGGACCCTCCGCGGTAAGAACCTCTTTTCATCTTGTTCTTATTTTTGGTGAAATCTTTTCCACGAACTTGGAGAAGCTTTTCACTAGCCATTTCGCCCCATGTTCCTGCTGCTCCCTTGTATGTGTTGTCCTGAAGAGTAGAGTCTTCAAACGACACTTTGGATCTGTCTATACGAGAAAAATGCTTGCGTTGGCCTGGTTTGAGAGTCTCTTCTGGAACTGGAGAAACGGAGCCCGAAGATTCTATGGATTCTGTTTGAGACGAGTCTGTCTTGGTTCTTTTGTTGGAGGCGGGGGAGTCGTCTGCTGGGCGCTTTGTGGGTTGGCGGGGGTTGGCTGAGGAGTCTGAGTCTGAGTCTGAACTGGAACTCGAATCCGAGTCTGAGTCTGAGCTAGAATCCGAACTGGAGCTTGAACTCGAACTGGAGCTTGAGTCTGAACTAGAGTCGGAGTCGGAATCGGAGTCTAAGTCTGAGTCTGAGTCGGAGCTGGAGTCGGAGCTGGAGTCGGAGTCCGAGCTAGAATCTGAGTCAGAATCAGAACTGTCAGAGCTAGAGTCGGAGTCAGAATCAGAACTGTCAGAACTAGAGTCGGAGCCTGAATCAGAACTAGAGTTGGAGTCTGAGTCGGAACTCGAGTCAGAATCAGAATCAGAAGAATCACTTGAGTCGGAGTCGGAGTCGGAACTCGAATCTGAGTCGGAATCTGATTCTGAGCCAGAGTCGTCAGATGACCCAGAATCGTCACTGGACTCACTTGATTCAACCGATGAACCTTCGTCAGCTGCTGCCAATAATGCGTTCAAGTCGCCGTCATGGTCGAGCAATTTCAAGCCTGCTTTCTTTACTTCCTTATCAAAAGCCTTGCTCAACGACTGCAAGTTTTCTTGGTTCTTCAAGTACGCCGAAATGGCACTCAATACGAGCTCCTGAGACATGTTGCAATGCGATGAGCTTTCCATCTTATCGCGAAAAAAATGTTCGAGCCAGGTGCAGTGCTCTGTGTGCAGGTGCGGCAACACTTTTTCTTCGAATGATGTCTTACAAGAACAAAACTTGTTTAGTCTATTATTGAAAGACTACGTCAAAGGGTACTGAGCTTTTTACCATAGAAGACAACAACCTACGATAGCTTTTTCAGTTTTTTTTTTCTCTTGCAGAGATGGATCGAGACACACTTTATTCGATTTTGCAGCCATTGCTAGTTTCTTGCAATCTTATTCAAATTGAGGAAGTGTCACAATACTGGAATGAAAGGGTGCGTATATCACAAAACCAGCTTCTAATCGGGTACTATCAATTACATTATAAGATTCAATTGACAAGACAATACTACACTATCATAAATGGCAATTGATCAATAAGCAAGATATCTTGACTAAGCTAAGCGTTGTGTCATGAGCTCAATGAGCTCATATACAACAGAGGATAAACTAGTCTGAACAACTTGTTTTTCTGTCTGAAATATAAACACAAAAAGTGCTTGGTTACACACCAATTTGTTCTTGTATGAAAGGGCAATACTTTTTACGACGGCACGTCAATTCACTGCTATTCTTCATCTTCTAAGAAATATTCGATAAGTATAGTGGAATTGCCTTACGTACTTGTCTTCCTCCGAGACAAAAGCTCATCAAAGCAAAGTATGGCTCTCTATCACAATCAGTGATCCAATTAGTTAACAGTCAAAAAAAGGCCAAAAACTTCTCAACTCCTTGAAAAAAGACATTTATGATCATTAAACTCTTTAAGAGTATACTATCGTGAATTAAGGAGTACAACCATCATGCCGCTTACAATTCTTATTTTAGCACAGAGCCGAATTGCGGGGTTCACGTGCACCCCACGGCACCGCGGGGCACGGTGAAGCTCGGTTAAATTCCGAATAATCAAATTACTATTCAAGTTCTCGATTAAGTTTCAATTCAGTTTTAGATCGAGCTTACAATCAAGTTTTGAATTGAACTCAGTGACTTTTTCAAGATAGAACCCTGTTTCTGATTTCTCTCATCCATTGGTTTCTGAAAATTTCATTACCCCACAATGTCTTTCACAAAAGAATTGAAAGTCACAGACGCCGCCTATCCAAGACATCCTGGAGGAAGTTTACTTGTTGGTCAGAGACTCAAGATTTGTTATAACAAGTACACAGCCAACTACGCTATTCCAGAGAACCAAATAGCCATCAACTTGATTTTCGCTCATGGTACCGGCATGAACAAATCTCTTTGGAATTACCATATTACCAAGCTTTTTGAGATTGGTGCCAAGTCCAGCACATGGAAGTTGGCTACGGTGGTTTCTGTAGATGCCGTGAACCACGGAGACTCGGCAATTGCCAACCAAGGCAAGCTTGGGTGGAGTTACCATTGGCCGGACTTTGGCCGTGATATTGTTCTGGTAGTTAAGCACGAACAAAAGTTGTGGGCACAGACACTTGAAAACGGTATAAGTACCCGAAACATTGTTATTGGCCATTCTTTTGGAGGTTATGGTGCGGCTTACGCTTCGTTTCTTGAGCCTCAATTATTCGATTCTTTGGTGTTAATTGAGCCGGTAGTCTACTACAATCCAGACCCCAAATACCAGACCAAGTATGCTGCAATTTTCAGAAAGATAGCCACCATGCTCCTAGACACTTTTGACAGCATGGAGGACTATGAAACTTTTTTCAAAAAATTTTCGTTTTATATGAACTTTCATCCTTCGGTGCTAAAGGACTTGATGGACGATGAGCTCTATACCGTGATAGACCCTGAAAGTGGAGAAACAAAGTACAAAACCAAAACCTCGGTTGAGTCTCAGGTGAGCGTTTATGTGAGTAGTGCGATCTCTTTGCAAGGAATTGACAAAGTTTTGCAACAGATCCCAATCCCTCTGACCCATATTGTTGGAGCCGCTGCTAAATGGAACCCGCCAGAAAGTGTACCAAGTATCAGAAAGAATCTTGGTAATTTGTGGAAAACGTATGATATTGAAAAAGGTGAGCACTTGGTCAACGGTGAGCTTCCAGACGAAACAGTCGGTGCTATAGCTGAGCATATCAGTGGACGAGTTGACGCTGTTATTAGAAACAAGGACTACATTCCTGATTTGCAATACAATCATGATCCAAAGAAGGTTTTTGAGGCGCAATACGCTAAGGTTTTAGACGGCCAAATTGCCGAAAGTACAACATTCGAGGCACCTGTTCGCGGAAAGCTTTAAGAAACGAAACTGACCAGTAATCCAAAACTGGATAAGGTGTGTTTGACTGACACCGCAAATCGAGATCATCTCTTTTAGATACTCGTATTAGTTAGAGCTACCGAACTAGTTTATTCGGGAATTCTACATATGCCATGACGTTTATAAAAACTTAAATGAGATTCATAAATTTCAAAGAAGAAATTATGACCATTGAATTCTTTTCTTGTAATCGTGCTTAATTGTCTGCAACCGTATCTCATTTGCAGCTGTCAATATGCACCCCGAGGCCCATCGCGCGAAATGTGGAGAAAATTTCAAACCACCGTTGTACGATTCCATGACCGTTTCTGCAGTGCGAGTACTTCGCAATGTAGCTCAGATGAGGCTGTGGCGCATGCTGAGCTTGCTTAAACAAGAAAAAGTGGGATTTGTACCCACTATGGGTGCTTTGCATGCTGGCCACTGCTCGCTCGTGCAACAGTCGCTTGCCGAAAACGACCGAACCGTGGTGTCTATATTTGTCAACCCATCGCAATTTGCTCCACATGAAGATCTCGACAAATACCCTCGTACTTTGGACACAGATTTGGAAATGCTAGAAAAATTGGACGTCGATGGACGTCGAGTCGATGCCATATTCGTACCGAAAGTGTCCGAAATGTACCCTGCCGGAGTACCATTGGACGTTGAAAAGCAGTCAGGAGCATTTGTCACTGTCCAAGGATGTTCGGAGCAGCTTGAAGGAGCTCAAAGACCACAATTTTTCCGAGGAGTTGCAACCGTAGTTACCAAACTACTCAATGTTGTACAACCTACTAATATTTATTTTGGCCAAAAAGATGCCCAGCAGTGTGTGGTGATACGAAACTTGGTCCGGGACCTTCTCATAGACACGAACGTACGAGTTTTGCCGACTTTTAGAGAAAATAATGGTTTGGCAATGTCTTCAAGAAACCAATACTTGTCGCAAAAAACCAAAGATGAAAGTGCTATAATATACAAGGCACTTTGTGAAGGAAAAAACTACTTTGATAGTCATAAAGCTGAAGGGCCTGTTTCTGCCCAATCCATTATATCTGCAGTGAGACAAACTTTGGCAAACAGTGACTTTACAGTGGAATACGTTTCGCTCAGTCATCCAGAAACCTTGGAGGATGTGTCGCTGTTGGACCAGGAATTGGGAGGTATTCTCTCCACGGCCGTACGGGTACCCAGGGAGTCCGGAGGAGAAGCGAGACTCATAGATAATGTTGTGCTCTAGCATGTATATAGAAAAGAAGTTCCAAAGCGATGAAGTCAATGTACCAAACTACTCTTCTTCAATTGCTTTAAAACAACCTTCAACAATTTATAATGAATTTCACTACTTTATAGTTATCATGAACTGCTTTATAGTGAATTTCAACCACTTTATAGTGAGTTCAAGTACTTTATAATGACGTTCAACTACTTTATAGTGACTTCAAGTATTTTATGGTTACCTTCAACTTCTTTATTGTAAGTCTCAACTACTTTATAATGACCTTCAAATACTTTATAGTAAGTCTCAGCTACTTTATAATGACCTTCAACTACTTTATAATGACCTTCAACTACTTAATAGTGAATTTGAACTACTTTATAGTGAATTTCAACTACTTTCCTTCACACTTTCCTTCACTACTTTTTACTACTCATTCTTGCCTTCCTTGTCTTAGTCTGAAGTAGACTTCTCATTCATTATCCTATAAGTCTGAACCCTTATCTAAGCGATTGATCGAAGTTCTCACTCTCAACTGTCTGAGTTAGCCGCGCTCGATTCCTGCACACTCACAGATCAATCTGATCATTTTTCGCGGCCTTTTTAATCAATACCGCTTTCTCGCTGCGCTCGCAAGCTTTAGAACGCCCTCTTCTTCCCCAACCTCGAATGCTTAGACTCCTTCTTCACCTTAGCTTCCTCAACCAGAAGAGCCTGTGAGTCCCGCTCGAGCTCTTTTATAACCTGTTCTTTGCTCCTCAAACTTACCCCATATTGCTCTTGAATTCTTTGCTTGACAGCTGGAGTGGTATCGAAAAAAATGGCACCAAACTCTAATAACCACACTGGGTCCACCACGGTAACACAGCTCATATACTCCTTCGTTGTCAAGATCAACTCATGGTAAATCACATGGCTTGCCATGGCTTCTGCTCCACTATTAAGAGCCGACGTTGGGTGCAAATGCATGTTCATATAACTTTGCCGCAAGTGGGTATACACTGAGCCCTTGTTAAAGTCTGTTTTAGCTAGCGTTGCCAGCTGGTGAAAGTACACAGCACAGAGACACTTTCTGATTGTATCATTATTGGTGGATTTTAAGATTGGTAGTTTGTTCTTCTTCATGATGAGGATAAGCTGGTTGCGAATATCTCGGGCTCTTGAAAGCGACTTGTGGTGAAGAAAGTTCTTGGAGCACCAAGCAGCAGTTTTTCTGCCTTTCGAGCGCTGGGTTTCATATTGGTTGTACACATTCAAGAGGGTCAAGTGGTCAGATTCTGCAACGAAAAATCGTTCTCTGGCAGCATCACTTTCTTGTGCTCGTTCTTTGGGTCTAAAGAAAACGGAGGGAACCGATAACATCGAAACTATGGTAACGATTTCCGAAGAACACGAAAATTGGGGACGACAACTTAGAAAAATGAGTTTCGACAAGGTGGCTTCAATGGGAAAAACCATCATATTATGGCCTAGAGACGTTAGGTTTCCACAATTGTCCAATGCCTCCATGATCCAGAGATCATATAAAGAGTTACTCAATAGGTCTGTTGGAGGAGAATCGAGGAATGGAAATTTGGTGACATCTTCAACCTTCAACGACTTGAGTAGAAGCATCACATTGGTGAGATTTGTTCTCTGTATCTCTGGAATTGGCTGGATGTACATCAGATCTTCCCCAATGGCTCTTTCTGTATAAAGACGATACGCCAAACCAGGCCCAGTTCTACCAGCTCTTCCGCTTCTTTGCTGGGCATTGGCAAGAGATATGGGTACCACTTGAAGAGTGTCCATTCCAAGTTTTGGATTGTAAACCTTCAACTTGACCAATCCCGTGTCCACCACATATTTAATGCCATCGACTGTGAGCGACGTCTCGGCAATGTTGGTTGCGACCACCACTTTTCGTCTTGTTTCCGAAGGTTTGTCGAATATTTTTCTTTGCAAATCCGCAGGCATCGTCGAGTATATGGGGTACACATCGAGAGGTGGAGGATCATCTAGAAGAGCTAGCTTTTCCCGAACGAGCTCGCACGTCATTTCAATGTCTTCTTGACCGGTCATGAACACCAAAATATCACCGTCGTTTCTTTTGTATTTGCTGTAATTTTGAAGGTGAATTGTCATCACCTGCTTCACGGCAGCATCAACATAGTCCGAGCAGGTGGATTTGCTGAACAAGGTATCTACTGGAAAAGTTCTGCCTGGAATGGTGAACTGAGGAACATCGCCAAAAAAATTCATGAACCGCTCGGCATTCATGGTTGCACTGGTGATGATGAGTTTTAGGTCTTTTCTGCGCCTTATCAAGTTTCGAAAGAGCCCCAATAACACATCTGTACTAAGAGACCGTTCGTGAGCTTCATCCATAATGATACAAGAATAATGTTCAAGATTCGCATCCATCAAGATTTCTCGAAGCAAAACACCTTCTGTCATATACTTGATAATGGTCTTTTCTTTGGTTGTGACGTCTTCAAATCGAATGGAATATCCAACCTCTTCTCCTAGCTTGCACCCATATTCTTCACTTACTCTTTTTGCAACCGACATGGCGGCCACTCTTCTTGGCTGAGTACACCCTATCATTAGTCGCTCTCCATTTTTTGCCAAATTGCTCCCAAACCCATCTTCAAGAAGGAATTGAGTCAATTGAGTCGTCTTACCAGATCCAGTTTCTCCAATAACCACTGTTACTTGATTTTCGGCAATTGTACGAAGTAGTTCATGCCTCACTGCAAATGCAGGTAGTGACTTTCTTTGCTTTTGAATCAATTCTTTGTCCACTTTTTCTTCAGCACCAGATGTGGTGGCTGAAACTTCTTTCTCCTCTTTGATTTGTAGAACATTTCCTAGAGCTGTGCCTTGTAAACTGCTTGAATCTTTTGCTTGTTTCGCACGTTCATTTTTGCTTCGTCTTTCGTTGACAACGAAACTTCCTCGTTTGGCAGAAATGGCCAATTCTGAGTTTGGGTTTTTGATAGGATTGATCGTGCCCTTTTCCTTGACTTTCTCTACCAAATTGGGCTGCAAATACCTCTCAAGGCTTTGTAAAAATGGAGGAACAAAATGGTGAGTGGTGATGGGAACTCTGTGCAAATTTTGGTTATCGTGGTCATAGTCAATATAATCTCCCGTTCGTGAGTCGAAATGACCACCAGTAGCGTTCATCTTACGTCTAGGCGTGGGTTTGATAGGTTCTTGGTTGAAATTAGAATAATCGTAGTCCATGGCATGGCCCATCTCATCTGTCATATACCAATCTCTGTCTTGACCCACCTTGTCAATGTCATCGTCAGACAGCTCGTAGTCCTTCAGGTTGGTTTCTGGTTCTTGTGGTTGGGTATTACTTTCCAAAGCTGCCATTTCTGCTATCGTTTGTGGTTTGCGATTGACTGGGCCATTCAGATTTTTGGTGCTTTCGGTTTCTTGTAAGCCAGGAAGCTCTTTTGGCGATCCACGCAATCGAATTGCGTCTTGTTTCTTGATTTTTTTGAATTTCATGCTTTGGTTTTTTGGTTTTTGTTCTTCTTCCAAAAGATCCAATAGTTGATTCTCGCGCTTAAGAGGAACCAGTACTTGTTCATCAGATTGTTCCAATCCCAAATCAAGCTTGTTTTTTGTCTTCTTGTGGCTCTTCACCTTTGGCTCGTGGCTCAATTCCTCATCCAAAGAGCTGGCGTTTTCATTTATCATTGAATAGGTATCGAGAGCCAACGAGTCGGGGACTCCCAAGGCCTTGGCATAGACCAAAAAATCTTCCTTTTTGTTGTTGTCAAAGTACTTGCGGACCAAGGTCTTTGTGAATGTGTCGTTAATGGGCCGGTTGAGGCCGTGCTTTAGTCGCTCGTGAATCTGGGGTAAAAGCATCGAAGAATGTTGCATCGAATGTTGCATCGCGACTGCAGATGTTATGCACTGTTTGCGCGCGAGATGAGCTTAAACGCACATTAAATGAGGTTCCATGCAGCAGAAGCGTCTCTCAGAAAATATGCCAACAACTACTTCCACTACCATATAGCAGCGCGAGTGTCAGCCCATCCCTGTCCAGTGAATGAGCATGAGGTCAAGTTCATCTACGATAATCTTCAAAAAGTCGCTCCAATTGAGTACTTTCGTTTCTCAAAAGGTTCGATGGGAAACCCATACGGAACTCAATTAAAGGTGATTTTCAGTAGCGGTGTTACCCACTTAAATCCTTACGATGATATAAATAAAGTATTCTTGCCAGAAGAGTTTGTAAGTGTGCCTTCTACAGACTCGCAATATACCGAGGTTCTTCAGTTTCAACAACTGCAAATTTGCAACAAATTACATTCTATATGTGCCATTCCTCGACATAGTTACATCCAGAATCTTGCTGGTTACTTGAAAGGTGCCGAAGCCCTTCCATACAAGTATCAATTAATACGAAACCAGTCGCAATTCAACAATTTTTCCGTCTCGGATTCGTCCGTTGAACAACCATTTTGCATTATATCAGCCGGAGAAAAAAAAATCGACCCAAAAACCTGTGAAACTTTCAAAGAAAGCATAAGACACAACTTTGAAAAGTTTCATAAACTACAATTTGCAATTGACGTGGGTTCAGATGCCGTGCGTCAATTAACGATCTAAGTATATAAGTCAAGAAAGAAGAAGTCAAGAATGATCGTTGCTTGATTTTCCCTGCTTCATTTTCTGCTTCATTTTTACTGCTTGAGCTTGTCCACTTTCTCTGTATCTTCCGCTATGACCTTGTTCAAGTGGTTCAAGCCCACTTGCTGCTTGAGCAACAATTGCGACACCTTCTTGATGATTTCTTCATTGTTCACTTCGTCTTCGTCTTTGCTGCTCATGCTCCTCACAGTGGTGTCGAATTGACGGTTGAGTTCCTCGGATCGTTCTTTGAGAATGGTGACGCGAGCAAAGATATCGTTGAGCCTGCCCAAAGGTGAGTTGGGATCAGAAATCATTCCGTTCAACAAATCAAACTGCTTTGAAAGTTCCTCTTCTTCAGGCAAAAGTGGGTATCCTTTGAGTTTGAGCACCGCTAAAATCGTTGCCAATCGCAAGAGTCTCCGCAGGAGTTTGGCGTGCTTCGTTTTGGCTCTTAGTATGCGTGTGGTGTTGTCTAAGTCATGCTTGGACGAAAGCGCCGATTGTTTTTGCAAAATCTCGTTCAAGACAACTCGTGATTTGGCAACGTGATCGAGTTGCACTTCTACTCTTTGAGCCACATCCGAATAAGATGTCACCTTGACGGGATAATACGAGGCAGACGGACGATTCAACATGGCCGCATCCCAATCCTCGGGAGTTTCGTTCTGAGGACGAGGCTGATTGAGCACAGCAGAAATCTCATTATCGCTCACTTTGTTGTAAAAATGAGTCTTTAATGCTAACTTGGGAGACAGCGGATCCCATTGCTCTTTAATTTTTAGTAATTGATCGCTGATAGCTGGGGTGTAGTTGTTCTTTGCTGGCTCATTTCGAGACACTTGCATAATACTTTTGACGGCGGGAGCAGCAGGTTTCTGGCTGTTCCATCCAAATGATGGTTGCGAGTTGTTTGAAGGACCGGTGGTGTTGGTTTGTGTTTGATTATTCTGGCCGAAAAGCAGGCTGTTATTATTTTGGTTGAAAAGGGAATTGTTCGTGTTGTTTCCTTGACTGAAAAGCCCCGAAGTAGCGGTATTATTAGAATTATTTCCAAATAAACCTCCCAGAGTATTCGTGTTAGATCCACCAAATAAAGCGCCCAGAGTGTTGTTTGTGGATGTTGTTCCCAGTCCGCCAAAGAGACCTCCCTGTGTAGAAGTACCGGCAGGTTTGCCAAAGGTACTGGTATTGGAGTTAGTTGTGTTGGATCCAAAAAGACCACCAGACTGATTATTTTGGTTATTTTGGTTATTATTCTGTCCAAAAAGGCCACCTGATTGATTTTTCTGAGTATTTTGGGTGTTATTCAGACCGAAAAGTCCTCCAGAAGTTTGAGTGTTGTTGTTGTTTTGGCCAAAGAGACCTCCAGAAGATTGGGTGTTGTTGTTGTTTTGGCCAAAGAGACCTCCGGACGATTGAGTGTTGTTTTGGCCGAGAAGTCCACCTGAAGCGGTGTTATTTTGGTTATTGGTCTGGCCAAAAAGACCCCCAGAAGCTGGTTTATTTTGAGCATTTTGATTGTTTTGACCAAACAAGCCGCCAGCAGACTGTGGTTGGGTCTGGTTGGCTCCTCCAGCAGCGCTAGAGCCAAAAAGAGACGGCTGATTTGTTGAATTATTTTGACCAAAGCCCGAGTTTTGAGCCGGCTGCGAACCAAACAGAAAGCTAGCCGCGCGGTTTGTGTTGTTTCCAAATGAAAACCCGGGCTGCGACGTGCCCGATTGTGGCGGATTCGTGGTTCCAGCTGCGGTGGATCCAAAAGGAGATCCGCTGGAAGGTTGGCTAAACATCGATGTGAAAACAGAATCGGCGCGCAGTTTTGTGCGGTGGTGGCTGGGTGCGAACGAGAGGTAGAGATAGAGGAACAGATAGAAGAGCTAAGAATTAGAAAGAGCTGAAGTAGAGAGTGAGAGCCATAAGTAGAACTAAGAGCTATAGGTAGCAAGAGCAAGGGATAAGGAGACCGAGGATCTCATCTCTTATGAATAATGAACTTTAAGAAAGGTCAAGCGTATGGACCGCTACATCATTTCAGAAGAAGTGTATTCCAGGCTCAGCTGGCGTCTATCACCTCGATGCACAGCTGCCTCGCAGCTCTATCTATGCGTTATCAGCAGTGTTCTTCTGCTCGCGTGCACGGACAAACTCGGCCACATTGGCCTTGTCTTTGGAAGTGCCTTGAAAAATTGGATTTTCGTTCAAAAAGATTTGTTTTTCGACTCCGGGGATCTTTTTCTCGAGTTTCAAGTTCTGGAACACACACTTGTTAAGAAGAGCTTCCGAGCTTCGGCAATGACCCAACCGGTGATTTTCTTGTTCCAAACAGTCATAATGCAATTTGAACTCATCAAAACAGTATTTATTTATATCTTTCAACACAGAGATGGCACAGCGCGTGACCCGGCGGCCCTCTTTCAAACACTCCACAGTTCCACCATTATTTTCATCCTTACACATCATAAAATCATCATTAAAAGGCTTGCATTTTGCGCCGATAAAATACGAAGCGGAAAGAAGAGGTGCCGAAGTAGCGCCCACTTCATCCACGTCTGGAATATCCAGAGGCAATGGGTTTTTGTCCTGGTTTTCCCATTGGTGTCTTCCTATAGAGATATCGCCCAACACCATGATGATGAAGAAGAGAGAGCGAATTGGCGTGTCGTGGTTGGTGCAGGAATGTACGCAGGGTGGGGTCGCAGCGTAAATGTGGGAACAGACTGGACCAGTGCACTGGTGCACTGGTGCACCACTCAGCACCGTACTCAGTTCAACTTGAAGACTGGTGTACTGGCTCGACTAAACAGGTTCGATATACGATGCCCATTGTTACAATGAAAGGGGAAACAGCCCTTACAGTTCAGGGGTTAGGCGACGTTAAGGGGTATCGACAATTTGGTCAATCTCCAAACTTTGGGTATGGCTGTAATTGCTCTATCTTTGCTCTCTATTATGCCATTATTTCATTGTAGCTATTTATGATTTGGTCTATTTTTGCCGGTTCGTATCTATATATGGTTTTGTACGGCAGTCCATAATGGGCAGGTGTCATTCTTTTCAAACAATGGAAGATAGGAATTGTGGATGCAAGTTCTCTTCGGCTCTTTTTACCATTCTAACAGACTCTTGAATAACAAAGCAAAAGATGGATTCGACAAAAAAGGAAATGGTCACTGTTTACTCTTTTTTTGCCAATTAAGACACAATCTAGAAGTCTCTTACAGAATCGGCACCAACTGCATGCTGAAGAATCATAAACGATTCAATAGATTTGGACTTTCATATTGTATTGATTGGTTGAAGACAAAGACTCGAAATTTTCTGTTGACAGACATGTGGTTCGACTAGTCAGTGCTCAATGGACACAAAGGAAACTTTAGACAAAGTATTCCTCAATCGTATCTTGGTCCGGTCCGGACAAATCAACTGCTACTTTTACCAGGACTCGATTTCACTCTGAAAAACTTCAAACCAAGAGGTAATAACGTGATACTTTTAGT
Organism: Meyerozyma guilliermondii ATCC 6260; assembly: GCF_000149425.1. Classification (NCBI taxonomy): domain Eukaryota; kingdom Fungi; phylum Ascomycota; class Pichiomycetes; order Serinales; family Debaryomycetaceae; genus Meyerozyma; species Meyerozyma guilliermondii. Next base: position 490,707 of record NW_001809794.1, on the reverse strand, counting down.
TTCTGTTTTTCTTTCTCCTGGTCAACTTGGATTAATGATAACTTTAAACTTCATGGTAATTGGACATAGTGATTTTTAATACTCATTCACTATCGCCGAACAAAAGTCTAGACATGAAAGTAATGGCGATTTCTGTCTTCCTGAGTACAACAATACGCTTTGCTGACTTTGGAGAAATCTCCTTTGAGTTTCAAACTCTCTGATTGGTCCCCGAACAATGGTAGCCATGAGAAACAGATTGTGCTCGTTCACTGATTTCTATCTCCACTTTCATTGGTCATTCGGATATCTTGCTAGAAATGAAACAATGGTAGCCAAGAGATCAAATGACATATTATCTCCCTTTGAGTGATCTTTTGGGTATCATAATAGCCAAAACTTCATAGGAACAATAGCCAAGGGCCATAAAAAGGGGGACAATATGCTGACATTTGGCTGGTCAAAGACTCTTAGTATCAATCAATAGTCAAGTTAATGGTCCTACTGCCGAACAATCATATCTGATAGACCTGTTTGACAATATAGTCCATTTTCGTTTCATTTTTTCTTCGCTTTTTCTTCACTTTTTCTCATTTTGCTGGGCGAGCCGTTCGTATTGAACAATGGTGCATCGTTTTTCCAAGACTCCATTTATATCACCGCTTCGCCAACTTGGTCATGCTAGACTCTCGACCCGTAATCTTGTAAATATTAAGAAGTTCAAGAATAATTTCTGAGGATTTGGTCCGGTCTCGGAGCTTATTCTGCGACACCTCGTCTAAATAAGCATTGAACTCAAATTTACACGACATGATCTTGTCCCGCAAAATCTTGTTAACAAATACAACATCCCCATGAGTTTCCAGAACCACTCCAAATAAATGACTAAATGAAAGATAAAGTGAAGTCAAATTTTTCAAATGTTGAAGAAGACTTTCATCGTTGGCAGTATCCATATCGAGGTTCAAGAGGGTCTGGAAGTTTGTTACATGGTCATTGAGCACAGAACAAAGTTTAATGCTTGTTTTCAACGACAAAAGACGTTTGCGAGCACCGATAAGGTCTTTGACTGTTTGTGAACAGGATGTCAAATTTGCATTTGTAGCATGAAGTTGTTTCGAAAACCGCTTCACTTCCACCTGGATACTGTTAACCACGTCCAACCCGCCGTCTATCAGCTTCCCTAAACGGATAAATTCGGCGTAATTGACATTTACAAGATTTAAAAGTTCATCATTGAGACTGTCAGAAAGTCGTTTCAAGTCCTTTAAAAGAGAATCCAACGACGCATATCGATGGTGGGTGTACAAAAAAGCATCAGCATTAAACTCTTCTTCCGTCGGAGCAAAATCGTCCCTAGAAACAGCAGTAGGATATGGGAACGAGGACATTAGATTTCACTGCATATTCGCGAAATAATTGACAGTTTTGAGTGTGCGTGGTGTATTGGATGTGCAGTTGGTGATAGCGACAACCAAGAGGATAACCAAAAAGGTAGCGGCGCAACGAGGTTCGGACCGCGTACAGTTGACTCCGGAGAGAAGAGACACTCCCAAAAGGAGATGCATAAAGGCGACTACGATAACCAGCACACGTTGATGACGCGTGGTGTATGATATGCATGTAAAGTCCCGCATATTACGCATGCATGATAAAAAATGGGCAAACAAAGGCGAGTTAGACGAACTTCGTCTTGTTGGCTTGCTGCTATACAATAAGAACCTCAATTGGTGACGGGCACCTGATTACGAGCCCCGCGGTCAGCGAAAACGAGCGCAATCTCTTTGGCGCCTGCATGAAGACCCAGGTACATTTTTGACGCATCACTATGATGCACGTTATTGCAACCATGACCGGTTCCGGAAAAAACACCGCAATACAATCTGGACGTTTTGCCCCAAATCAGGTACGGTGCACAACCGCTGCATCTACGCATCCGTGGATACATGTCAAGAGTTTAGGAAGGTGCGCATATCGATGATGCGTCATGGGATCCTAATGGAGAAATAAACTAAACTAGCCGAGTCTGGTTACAAACGTTGTCCCTTCGTCGACTTCGCGTTACTGCTAAATAATATTGTATCTTAATTCCGACGACTCTGGACCGGTTAAAAAATATCTTGTTGCCTTGCATGCGACCTAACAACTTGCAAAGTATACCAAAGCTGCCCACGACAGTCAAGACGCACCACGCACACTAATGTAACGTTTTGGTCCGCTTAAAAATGACTGCATTTTCTCGCGTGGGGGTGACAACATCGTTGAGGTATCGGCGGGCCGCGGGCCCATAACACCATCCCATCACAGACCGTATCACCTCCACATGCATAAAACTAAATAATTATGGACAAGTTGAGCCAAGTCAAGCATTGGCGATCGTCTCGTTACGAACGGCCAACAAACCAATAACCGTATTGCCGACAAATCAAACATCATTGGTGGCTATCATTTTACGCACAGCGGGAAATCAACGGTGGGATCCGTTTTTAACCCCTTTTGATGAAGCCCGCATTGTGCGTCAGATCTATGCATGGTTACCGGTTGTGAAGAAATTTTTCGTCCGTACCTGATCCAGTGCCTTCCCAATTGGGTAATCGTACCTGTATATATCTCAATTCCGAGGGTTAAAAACCTTTTTTTCATAAAATTTTTTAATGCGTCATGTAACTTAGTAAATGCCGACTAGCCGCATCGATGGGGGCCCGCGCGCACACACTCCAAAGCCGCACTGCCCAAGGGTGCATAACCAAGAGTAAGGTGCATGCTGTAAGATCCGGCGTAGGGTTTCCCCCAAACCGCCGGTGTGGCTTGTATACCGATAACTATATAATCGTGATGTCGCCTGCAACGTTTTCTTAGTTTTATCGGTTCTTGGATTATGAGTAGTGCCGTATATTACGAAGATGCAAAACCGCTCCCTCCATTAAATCAACTTATGCACTTACCCCAGTCAGACATGTATGAACCAGTTCAATCGTCGTTAGCATCTCCAGAGGTGTTTTCTCAACCAACGTCGCAACATTCTAGTACTAGGACCACACCAGCGTCCAGTTTCAGTGGAGCTAGTGGCGCCCCCACTTCGGTTGGTTCACATTATGCGATCACTTCGGCATCGCCATCGATTGACAAATGCACCTGTAAGAGTAATCATAATCGGATTCCAAGGCCACGAAATGCGTTTATTTTGTTTCGTCAGAAGTACCATCAGGCTGTTTTGGATGAGGATCTGCAGGTGAAAACCAATCCGGAAGTTTCACGAGAGTTGGGTCGCCGGTGGCGAAGTTTACCTCCGCAGGAAAAAGAGCATTGGAACCGGTTGGCGGAAGAGGAGAAGGCAAACCATGCAAAGAGATTTCCGGGATACTGGTACACCCCAAGACGCAATGGCAAAAAGGGAAGTTGTCCTGCGTGCCGCCAGAAGGCTGCAAAGCACCAACAATTACAGCTGATTCAGCAGTATGCACCTATTCCTGATGCACTGTACGGCTACGTTTTGCCGCAGCAAATGCAAATGATGCAGCAACAACAACAACAACAGCAGCAGCAGCAGCAGTATCTTCAGCAAAACCAACCACCCCAACAGCCTCCAAACCAACACCAGCCCCAAAACCAAACTCAAAACCAAAATCAACACTATACCAACTTCATGGCTCCTATGCCGGCATACACAGCCAACCCCGGTGGTGCAGGCATGGCCGGGATGCCGTTGATGGTGCCGCAATTTCAGCAATTCGGGTTCAATCTGGAAGTCCTGGTGCTGGCTCCTCACCAGGAAAAACTCTCGCCGCTTTCTTCTGCAGTTAATGCTACCAATCATGTGTCTCCATTTGCCCACAACTCCGAATTGGGATCGTCACAGTTCCATTACGATAACGGCATGCAATCTGCACCTTCGGCGTCGCAGTCAATTTCGGTTCCAAATCCAGCAAGCGTAAATGTCAATCTTTCCAATCCGAATCCGCCGAGGTTCAGCTCGTTACCCAATAACTTTGCCAGTTATGCATTTGAGACAATGATGCCTCATCAGTCGTGATCCTATTCATTCTAGTCACCAGGTGTGATTCTATAGATAATACGGTAATACGGACGACTGATGGAAACATTCACGATTATTGATACGATGAATACTCATGATCTTGTTCATTAATACACCTATTCAGAAGTAGAGAGTTATTAGCTTGACCCAATCAACTGTAGCGATCTGATCAATTTTTACTGTACATCAATTGAATTAGTGAGATCAATTCTAGCTCTCAATTTTATTAGTGAGATCATTACTAGCTATTAATCAATAATTACTAGCCTTGATCAATTCTGAATTTCTAGGTTGTTTGGATTTTAGTCAATTCAACTTTTGACTTTCAACTTTTGACTCTTAACTTTTCCTTTTATTTTTGACTCTTCACTTATTAGCTTTAGTATGGTTATCTCGCTTATCTTCTACAATAATAGTCTTTCGCTTAACAAAATTACATAAAAAAATCTACTTTTCAATTCTCTCCAAATTCAAATCACAACATTCTACATTCTATTCTACTCCGAACTTCAATGTTGCAATCATGTCTCACTAATCCGTCCTCGACTTCGCCCCGTATCGCATAGTAGCCCAGTGCTTACGTCAGTGGGGGTGCGTCAGTGTCCCCTCAAACTCTATTCACATGAGTTTGTTCGACCTTCGGTTGAAGTTGCCCTGCGTTTACGCCTGCCGTTTGGTGTAGGTCGTACCTGTGGGTAAGGCTAACTCACCTCGGAATTATCGTCATCAGCCGTATGCGCAAAGGCTGTGCGGCACCCGAATTACCTGTTTGGTACTTAGAGCAGGGCTCCTGCTATTGACTCTCCTTATCCGTATGCATGACGACAAAAAGACAATGGGCCAGATAGATCCCCATGACGTACACTATTAAGGTTACGTCAACTAAGGGCATTGACTTTTAATACAATAAGGTACGTAAAAGCCGAAAAATTCATGCATGATGGCGAAAAAAATCATTTTCCCCTCTCATCCATTTCATAATTGGACTTTGAGCATAAATGAAACATAGCAATGGTTACGACTATACTATTACCATTTTTGTTAGTGAAGACAAAAAGGAATTTTGTCTAATATACAAGTGACCTTGACGCACGTCCTATTTCGGGCGGTATGCTCGTCGCGGGTTGTAGATGCAGGTTGCAGGAATTGGATGTACATATAAAGTTGCATATTGCAGAATGCATCAACTAGGTTGCATCTGGACAAACTACTACTACTAAAAAAAAAACAAAAAAAAATCATGTAGGTGTAGGTGCAGCAGATGCAGGTGCAGATTGTTTTGTTACTTGTTACCTTTTGCTTTTTTAATGCAATGCAAGTTGATGGGTGCATATGCATATTTCAATCTCTTAATGCATGTAGCGGGCATAACAGAATAAGACCCAGGCAGATCTTTCCTTGTGTTGTTATCTATTTTATGCACGTCTCGCTAGTCACCATGCATGGGTGCCACCTTACTTACCCATAGGGGCAGCAACTTCACTTGTTCTATTTTCCGATCGCGCATTAGCACGAGGTGGCTTGCATCTCGATGGCCCCCCACCATCATTTCAAAACTTCTCATACTACAACTATCTACTAATTGCATACAGGAGAGGTCGCCAAGCTTAACCATCGTAAATGTTACATTGCAAAAGATGAAGGAAAGATGGTTGTCCACCACACAAGACAATTGTGAAAAATATCTGATGGAAAAAATACATGCACATAAAATACCCTAAAGGTAAATCTTAAATAATTTTCTGAATAATTTTCTAAACTTTCGGGTAATAGATGGCTACTCGGATAGCCAACAAAAATCAAATCTTCAGCATACACATCATTCCCATGTATTGGTAAAATTGGTTGAAATTGGACTATTAGGCTCTGAAAACTTGACAGAGTCTTTGCATAGAACATGATCACAATTCCATTCAACTTCGTAAATGAACAAATTCCATTGTTAGCTTACCAACAGATAAGATTCCAGAACTTTGGCCTCCAGTGATGAGAAAAATTATAAGTCTTTCATAAGTTGTTAAGTCCATAAAGTCTTAAGTCCAAGATCTTAATTCATAAGTCTAAATCCATAAGCTCAGAGTTAGAGATGTTGGTGGATTCTTAAATTATGTTAATCATAAAATACTGATGAGTTCTGTTGACTTTTTTCAGCATTCTTTCATTCCAGTTTTCAACATTTTGTTTTGTTCTCCTTAACTCCAGTCCTCATCTATTCCATCAATGGTGATTGCCTCTCCTGGCTTGAAAGGTGGAAGTCCCAAGTATGGGCACCCATCACAGCGAAAAGCATCTCCCAAAGCACAAGAGTTACAACCTCCAGTCTTTCCTTGCACGGTAAAATCGACTTCTGTAAGTTCATCTTCAGTGAATTTGACCGATTTAGCAAGTCTTTTTTCGATTTCAATAGCTTCTTTGGTGGCCAGTTTGAGCCATGGATCCAAGAATTTGATCCTGTAATGTTCTCTGTCTATTGTCTTTCGCTCTTCCTCCAACTTCCTTGAGTCCACAAAGTACAATCTTTAACAAGCTTTTTCTTCTCCTTTTTCCGTTGGGAAGCTCACATTTTTTGGGCACCACCAAATTGTAGTTGAGTCCAGAATTGTCAATCAATTCATCCTCGTTCACAAGGTCATCTTCTCCGTCGCTGTCATCAGAAAAGTACGACAACTTGGACTCCTCGAGTTTCCGCTTGATTGCCGTTTCTTCCTCGTCGGTATTGCTGGCAGAAGTGTCGGTCATTCCCGGATCTTGGTTGAGCTTTTTGAATATGGGTAATTTTTTGGGTTCATTTTTGTCGGTTTTTTCCTTCTTTCTAAGCGGAATCGCCACCGAAGCCATCGGTTTTGGCTTCAACCAGTGTTCATCTTCCACCACAAAACCCGACATTATCGCATCCAAATTTTGGTCAATTGGCAAGTCACCGCAAAATTTTCCCTCCGGCTTCAAAAAGCCAAATATTTGTTCTATCGTCTGTGCTGGCAACCCACGATGCTGGGCCTCATTGGGGTTGATGTAAACCACTTTTGAGTAGTGATTTTGAGGCACCTCCACTATGTTGTTAGCGACTCGATCTATGATGTGTTGTGTGACTTCTTCGTCATTTTGGATCCATTTTTTCTTGCTGGCTTCAGCTAGAGCGGGATCTGTGACCACCGTTGGGTGAAGAAGAAGTAAAACCGCCATTTGGTCTCTGAGGTAATTCTGTTCGATAAAGTTTTTGGTTTGGTTTAATATTATTGGGTGACTTTTGGTGTGTTTTGTATTCCTTGCACCTCCAAGATTATTTTGCAACAAGCGCCAAATTTATAGCTTGCTTATACGTAAAATAGTAGCCAATAGCAGAAATTACTAATCTAATGATTTCTCTTTTTTTTCGTGCAATGTCGCGCCGGAACAGGCGACGATATCCTAGATGCAGGAATTTACTTTCGCACATATCGCAAACCAGATAACGCTATTCGCAAGGTCCGGATTACAATAGGTGTATGCAGGAAAGAAGTCTTTTGTGCAGTTCCACAGGCTGCTGACATGGACAGTGGTGCGATTGGATATGATGAAGAAACGACGTGGAATTGATTCATCTGACGTCATGTTTCTGAATTCTCATTTCTGTGATTTATGAAGTTTATGAAATTTTCCATTTTTTAGATTTTCTATATTTTCGTGTTTACATTTTTATCTCATTCTTCAGCTCTTACATTTTTCACAATTCACCTTTGTATATTTTACATTTGATATATTACACTTATCACCTCATGCTTTCAATTTTACACCTTTCAATTCGACATTTTTCACATTCCATATTTCACACTTTACAGTTTCGTAAATTTATTTTCATACTTCGTATTTTTCTTATTTTTCACATTTTACACTTTTCGGTTTACATTTTCAATTTTACATTTTTCAATTTTATTTTCCCAATTTCACAATTCCATCTTTTACGATTCCATCTTACATTTTCATCTTTTACATCTCTCAATTTCCATTTTCCTCTCACTTATTTCAAGTAATTGATCTCGATTTTTTCTCCCGCCTTAATTCCAGGTGCCAACACCACATGCGTCTCATTAGGGTACAAATCAAAGCCATTATCGTTCAACTTCGAGTCCGTTATCAACTCCACACCTTTGACCAATTTGTTCGCGGTGATTTTCACGATTCCATCTTCCGCAACCAAAACGTCAATTTTTGTATCTTCGGGCCATCTGATGTACTTGAGAGGTTGCGGCCAGTCACCAGCCTTGAATGCAATGTTACCGTCTTGTCCTACAAGTTTGGCAAGTACAACTTGCTTGAAATCTGGTAAATGGAGCCGCGAAATAATCTCTGTGGTCTGATTTGCAGCCAATAAAACATTCTTGTCGTTGAGCTTTTTGACCAAGTTTCCACTTTCGCTGTCGTAGATTTCCACCCGGAGCACCCCTTGGAACTCAAACAACGAAGAATTGACTCCCCAGATATCAACGTAATATTCTCGTGCAGCATAGTCATGGTATGGAGTCTGCTTGCTCAAATCTGGTTCTCCTTCGTTTGCGATTCGAACCTCGTTTCGATATATTCCCAAAGCCAATGGCTGGCTCTCCCGCTTGACAGCGTAATATGCTAGTTTTGGAACCCGGAAAAAGTCAATTATTGCCCAGCTGGTCACCGGCCAGCAATCGTTGGTCTGCCACACCAACGCTCCACCACTGGCTCTTTTTCCGTCCCGGCCCCAGTTTCGTCTCCAGCACCTATAAGCATACGCGAGGCATTCCAGTTGCATCAATTGAGTGATATAAACCCAATTTTTCAATCGCATATCTTGGACGTGAAAATTCTCCATAACGTAAAGAGCCAACCTCCGCTCAAAACCGTCCGATTTGTTATGGTGGTCCATCACCTCCAGCTGGGGATACTTGTCCTTGTCCGTAGTGACATACTTGTCAATTGTCTTGACGTTGGGAAACGCCAACATGCCAAACTCGGAAACAAATCGTCCTCCAAGTTTATACCAATCTTGGTACTTTTCCTGGCTTCCATGCCAAACATTCCATTGGTGTAAGTCTCCCACAGTCTGGTCACTGGTGGGAATATTGTGTCCAGGACTGTATGGAGACCCTTTGTGGTATGCAACATCCGTCAAGGAAGACACCAATTTGGGGAAAACCACCTCATATAAAGTACGAGCTGGAAACTCTGTTTTCGAATAATTTTTCTTCAGATCGTTGGAATCCCACCTGATCCCAAGCAGCTCCGCTACCTGATAGTCCTCATTGTTGCCAGCATAAATCACTATACTGCAAAATTGTCTCAATCGCTTGACCTGATACTCAACTTCCTCTTTGACATTTTGCACAAATTCTTTGTCTCCAGGATAAACGGCACAGCCAAACATAAAGTCTTGCCAAACAAGTATTCCACGTTTATCACACTCCTCATAAAGCCAATCGTATTCATAAATTCCCCCTCCCCAAACTCGCACCATATTCTGGTTTCCTTCGTCCACCAATTGCATCCATTCTTTGTAGTCCTTCTCTGTCAATTTGCAAGTGAACGAGTGAGCGGGAATCCAGTTGCTTCCAGCACAATACACTGGAATATTGTTGATCCGAAAGTAAAACGACAAACCTTTTTCATCTGCAACTTTTTCCTGGACCAACTCTGCTCTTCTCAAACCAATTAATTTGTCTTTGGTGTCGAGCAAAAAGTTATTTCCATCAACCAACCGAGCAGAAAATCGATACCGTGATTGTTCCCCATACCCCTTTGGGTACCAAAGCTTTGGATTTTTCAATTTGTATTTAAAATTTGCAACACCGGACTTTTTAATTTTTTGCTCAACAGTGTCAATTATCTCACCCGTGGGTGCAAATATGTCCACAAATACCGTAGAGGTCCCAGATACCTCGACTTCAACTTCAAAATTTATCGTAGCTTTCAAATCAGAGTCCACTGAGCACCGAGGGAAAAAGTCCAAGAATTTGCCGGCCGAAAAAGAAACCAATCGAACAGGTTTCCACGGTCCACACGTCATGAGAAGTGGTCCCCAGTCCCATCCGTAGTGGTACTGAGCTTTTCTCACGTGAACTCGAGAAGTTTCACCATTAGAGCAAAACCGGACTCCATTCTTTTTTTCAAGTTCTCTTCCCTTTTTCAATGCACTTTTGAACACAAGAACGAGCTCGTTGTCCTTTTCCTTGATATGCTTCGTCACGTCCACGACATAGCCCCGAAACATGTTATCCGAACGAAGAATCTCGGTGCCATTGAGAGCTGCAGCACAAAATGTGTCAAGCCCGTCAAAATGCATCTCGTGCGTCAAACATGCAGAAGCTGCATCAGAGACGTCAAATGTGGTCTGGTACTCCCAGTCATTTTCGCCGACCCACTGCACGGATTTCTCGTTCATATCTATAAATGGGTCCGAAATATCGCCATTTTCCAACAAGTCAAGATGCACTTGATTTCCATTGGTGGAAGTGGATGCGTTTCTCCAGCTCGCCTCGCCGCACTGACGGAAGTGCCACAGACCAATTGTCTGTTCTACTGCTGGATGGCCCGGTAGAGAAGACTTGCCAAATAAACCCATGAAAAAGGATCTCGGAAACTTCCCCACAAATGTATCGAAAGGGGGAGCAGGTTTGCATATAAATTGGAATACCAGATGCACGTCTAAAAATAAATACTATATTGCGTCACTATTAGGTTGCAAATGCATACGTATCGTTGGACTATTCGGGCCCGCTCACGTCTTCGTCCGTAGAATCATTCTCGATATCGGTAGCGTCATTATCGTTATTGTAGCCTGTAGAAGCTGATGCCGATGTCGTATTGATGAGTCCACTAATAGGCGGCAACACCGTTGACAGTTGAGGACTCACCACCGACGAAGACCGCGACGACGACGTCGACGTGGTGTTATTGTTCAAACTTTGTGATCGACTGTGGCCAAACTTCATCGATTGCGGCGACAGAAGCGACATGAGAGAATACACTGCGTCCTGCTCGTTGATGGGTTTTTTGTCCTGTTTCAAAGGCATGTTTATAGGAGGAAGGTTGAGGCCGAGCGGCGCCTCAGTTATCGACGACAGCCGTCGTTTCTCGGCTGACGAAAATGATGTCCTCGATTTACGTCTTTGTCTGGAGATTGCAGCTATAAGGGCATTATGGGCGCTGGCTTCCTCGTCCGGCGACGGCACGTTTATCACCCGCTCCTGGTCTGCGAACTGCGGCGACTGTTTGAGGCCGGGCTGGGGCGAATGTGGAAATGAAGAAGTGCCTCGAGGCACGGGAGAATGCTGAAGTGTTTGGAGATTAAGATTGGTCGGCTGCGACACCGATTCCGAAACGTCTGTGTGCCGAGTAGGACTGCCCTGGGGCAACAGCGGTGCGCTATGAGCAAGGCGTCCGTTGACCTTGAGTTTCTTTGACGGGGATACCGTGGATGTAAATGACAAATCGACCAAGTCGACTTTTGTAGGCGACAGCTTATTCTGTTGGAGTTTTCCCATTGCTGAGCTCAAACGAGACCGGAGTTGCAGGCTAATTTCCGCAAGTTCGGGCGGCTGGTCGTCATCATTAAAGAGTTTTTTGGCAGGAGAGAAAAACTGGGGAGTTTTCGGGACTTTCCGAGGCTCTATTTGGTCGTCAGAATCATAGCCAGAGGGCCGTGGAGTCTTGAGCATATTCCCCGGCGCCGGCGACGCCACATTATGCGACGAGAGCTTGTCGTCGGGGGACTTGTAGCTTCCAGAGCTTGTTCTTTTCAAGGACGGCGAGTAGGGAACCTGGTCATAGTTCAGGTCGGGGGTTTGAAGAAAGGTGGCCGAGAGCCGTTTATGGCGCGGAGGAGTGGACGGTGCGTCCATACGAACCGATTTTGGCGTAGGCGATGACACTGGCGACTTTGGGTCGTTAATGGACATGATGCAATGGTATGAATAAGCTGGTGATTTAGTGGTGATCGCGTGGTTGTGGTTTGTTGAACTCTTTTAACAAGTCAGTATTGAGTCAGAAATCAGTCGGTAAACTGTCAGTAATACTGGAAATATCTGTCAGTAGTTCTGTCAGATATTGCTTGTTGAGTCCACAGTCAGTACTGTCAATAGTTTCTGTCAATAATCTTCAGTAGTTTCTGTAAATATCTGTCAGTGATACCCTTCAGCAATTTCTGTCAGTGATATTAATCAATGTTTTTGTCAGTAGTTTGTCAGTAATTTCTGTCAATAGATTCCGTCAATGACTTCTGTCAGTTATTTGTCAGTAGATTTTGTCACTAATACCAATCAATGTTTCTGTCAGTACTTTGCCAGTAGATTCTGTCAGGTGTTTGTCGGTAGTTTCTGTCAGTAATTTCTGTCAGTAATTCTGTCAGTAGATTCTGTCAGTTGTCAGTAGTTTCTGTCGCTGTTACCTATCAATGTTTCTCTCGACTACAAGAATAGTCCTTAGTAACTCTCTGCCGGTGAATGCTATCTTTGACTTCTCTGTAACTCTCAGTCACTAATCCTTTTCTTCTTTCGATACTTCTCGACTTCGTCTGACTTCGTCTGCTTCTCAGTTATCTCACTTTATCTTGCTTAACCGACCGTCTATCCTTCGTCAGCAAAACTTGTTCGTAAATATAGAACCAGCAGGAGGAACGTGGGCCGGAAAAGTCACGCTAAATACAACTCCAAGTACGGAAACTTTGCACGGACACTAGTTACCACTACACAAACACACTAGTAGCGTCCAAAATCAAAAATGATCGATTTCCGTACACTAACGTAAACCTATCGCCAATCTGGTGTTTGTTTGGGCGGCGCGCGCAGGGGCCACGAAAATCAGACGTACTGCAGGCAACCCCAAACTACTGCAGATAACTTCTCACTTCCACCCTGCACCCTCTTCTCATTTCTCCTGCACTCGCATAAACAAACATTCTCATGAGCCTGGTGCCGCCGCTGTCGCTTTTACGAAGGGGCAACGGTCGTCTTTCCATTGCAGGCGCCCGTTCCCTGGTCCTTTCCAATCCCAGGAACTCGATTCTAGATGCAATTCCCGCAAAAAGACCTTCCTTGTTATCCACTCCCGCGTCCAAAAGACGCCAAAGTCTGATGGGAACCGGGTCTGGAACTGGTTCTGGAACTAATTTGGCTTCGGATTCTCGCCTCGATCCTCGTCCGCTTCGTGACCGTAATTACCAGGCTTTGCTCCAACACGAAATCCACGACTTTTTGCTGGCCAACAAATTCGAGTTGGAATCAAATCATCCACTCACCACAAAAACCCTTCGTCAACCCACCCAGAAAGATTTTGTGGTGATCTTCCAGTTCTTGTATAACAAGCTCGATCCATGCTACCGCTTCACACGAAGCATTGAAACAGAGGTGTTTCTGCTCCTAAAAATCCTCAATTATCCATACTTGGACACCATCAACCGGTCACAGATCTCGGCCGTTGGAGGTCAGAATTGGCCCGCGTTCCTCGGCGTGCTCTACTGGCTCGTCAAGATCATCCTCTTGTCGCTGGGCGTCAATCCCGACCTGTACCTAACTGCTGACGACGAGTTTGACAAAATCTACATCTCGTATATGCGCTCAGCGTACCTGGCTTACATCGATGGCGTGGACGACTACTCCCAGCAGTACGCCGAGCTCGAAGCAAAGTTCCACCAACTCAACGACCGCACTTCGCAGGATATAGATCGCATCACTGCAGAAAACTCCTCACTTGCCCTGCGGTATTCCGAGCTCCAGGGCCAATTGTCGGCCGTAGACAACGCCGTGCACAAGGGCCGGGCGCTCGAGAGCGATTTGATCAAGTTCAAGGCATACATAGAGATGATGGAGTCTCGGAAATCAAAATGGAGCGACGTTCTTGACAAGATAAGACGAGAAATCGATACTTGCGATAAAGAGCGTGCTCAGCTAGAAACGTCCAAGCGCGAGATAGAAGCCTCGATTACAGAACGTGGTTTCCTGATCTCCGATATTGACCGTCTCAACAGCGAGCGTGACAAGTTATCGAAACAGGTTGATTTGGTGGCTGCGAGAGCCCAAGAAACCGCCAATCTAGTCAGTACTCGCGAAATTGAGCTCACGAAACACCACGAGAGTCTCAGTAACCTTCTTGTACTGTATAACGCCATGGTGTTCCGCATGCCACCAACCGAGCACGAGTTTGATATCGCCGTGGTGCCCAATATCTTGACCAGCGCCGAACCATTGAAACCAGAACAAATCGTTGACAAAGACCTCAAGGCCGAAAAAGCAAGTCTCGTTGAATTCAGGCTGAATATCAGCACCCGTATACATCAATATCAAGACGAACTCAGTCGACTACAGGATCAGATAGATGTGCTATCTGAAACGGTCAGAGAGCAGACGGAAAGTGCCGATAACTTGCAAGCCAAGCTCACAGCCAGCAAGGCTACATACAAAGCAACGTACGATTCTATAACTGCCGAGTCTATGGCATATTCTGAGCAGATTGAACGACTCGAGAGAGATCTTCGAGCAATGAAAATTAATACCAATCGAGGCATCATCGAGGCAGAAAACCGATACCAAGGCGTGCAAATGGAATACGAAGAAGTGAAGCATAGTATTAAGAAGGACCGCAAGCTTCTACTTGATAATGTGGAGCGAATAATCAATTCGATCATCAAGTTCAAACTTCATTTTCAACTGTCGTTGCACGAATTGGACTTGAAGACCATGGAAGAGTTGGAAAAGGAGCAAGCTAAGCAGTAATTATCTGTATCATATCTTTGACCAAAGTCAAAGTGTACATTAGTGTACCATAGTGTAGTATAATGCATACGATTAAATTTACTATGTACACCCTTCATTCGTTATTTATGACTAGTATTCGTTGCGCAACCACATCTGTACCCGCTTCCTACGGTCTTCTCTGGCCTGAATTTTGTCCTTTGACCAGTTTGCTTGTAGTTGCAAATTCTCACCATCGAGTTGTTTGCGACGTTGAATATTGGTGCCCGCAATAACATTTACTATTTTCTGCGAAATACCAAACTCTTTGGCTAATTTGCTTATAGTCCATTGACCAGGATTTTCATTTCGTAATTTTTGAATCTTTAACGCTGTTTCTCCATCAACAGAGTAGTCTCTATTTTGAGAATATCCTACTATCAATGGCATATCTTGCAACTCTTCCGGAGAGTATACCTTGTATGTGTCCGCGAGAACGCTGATCCGAGGATCTTTGGCAGGTAAAAATGGTCTAGGAGTTTTTTTCAACGAAGGTGCCGACGCTGGTGGATTGTGAACCAAGCCGTGGGTGGGGTTAGGTTTAAAATTAAATGCTGAGCGCTTGGCGTTGTATCTGTTTCTGGGCACAGACTCGTAGGGAACTTGGGAATAAGCCCGAACCCCAGTGGAAAACCGTATCAAACGAGACATGGAGGATTGAGAGATGAAAAATTTGAGAATGAAGTAAAGAGAGAGAGTCACGTGATTGTAAATCACGGGACTTTTGTAGAAAATATCGTGCGCCTACCACAATGCATCGACAACAAAATCCCACCACTAAATCCCACGAATTAGCCGGTTGATGATAATCATTTAGGTGCACGGCATTCACCATTTCTGGCCAGAAATCAACCAAATCTGAAAAAGCCGTTTTTGGAAAAATCAGAAATACACAATACTTTACTACAATTGGCCATTGATCCGTAACACCACGCGACACTATTTGATCGCATCGCTTATTGTTTTAAAGGTGAACCAATCAATAACTTGTCAAGTAACAATGGTTCCCAATACGGCGATATAATGAAGTACAGTCTGAATCTGGCAGGTGGCATGCACTCCACCACAAACGGCGCGCCGTTTCGAGACGATGTCGCCACAGTCTAGCGACGCGGCTGCATATACACCCAACCACCGTGCATATGACAACCCTAAAAGGGCTAAACACCTACCGAATGGGGCAATGTCGTAAACCCGCTCGGGTGCACGGTCCGCGCTACGAAACTATGCATATGCATTGCACCATAAACAAATCGCGAACGGCTATTGCAATTTGTTTATTTAGTCATCAACTGTACGTTTTCTGGTTTTTTTTTTCCTTCGTTCACTCATTAGCCCAGCTTAAAGTACTCCTTAATTTTGTCGCTCGAATCTTCTTGTTGACGTACGTTCCTTACCTACCCTAGTCTTTCCTTAATATCAAGCTGCAAAAAACTTTGAAAATCATGCTTTTCAACGCCGCCGTTTTCCCCGTCTTGGCCGCTTCTTTGGTTGGTTTTGTCGCTGCAGATGACAGCACTCTCACTCTGACGATCACCGTCACCAAAACTTTGCTCACTCCTCAAGAGTCATCATCGATAAGCGCTGCTTCAGTTGCTAGTGCCGCTTCCGTCAGCTCGGTTTCGGCAGCTTCAGTGGCAAAAGTGGCTGCCGCATCGCTTTCCTCGGTCAGCGCTGCCAGTGCTGCAAGTGCAGCAAGTGCTGCTTCGGCCGCTAGTGCTTCTGCAGCCAGTGCAGCTTCCGTTTCTGCAGCTTCTGCAGCTTCTGCAGCCAGTGCAGCCAGTGTTGCTTCGGCCACTTCTGTTGCTTCCGCGGCTTCTGCTAAGTCTGCCGCTTCTGTTGCTTCGGCTGCTTCTGTTGCTTCTGTTGCCGCAGCTGCTTCGGCTGCCTCCGTCGCTTCGGCCGCTTCCGCTGCCTCTGTGGCTTCGGCCAAGGCCAAGCCTACCCTTGACGGGTTTAAAGGCGTGGTGGCCGTGGCTTCTCGTAACGCCACGGCGTCTCTGACAAAGGCTCCCTATGCAATCTCCAACTCGACTTGGGCAAACTCCACTTCAGTTCACTCGTCCAAATCCCACACCAAGACGTTGTCCAAGTCTTCTTTGTCGACTGTGGCTGCTGAATCGACCACTGCACAACTGACAAAGGCGGCATCAACGTCGTCAAAGGGTGGTGCTGCTCACATGGAAGCCACCGCCGGAGTTGCTCTTGGCCTTGTGGGTTTGGCTGCTGCTCTTTTGTGATCCATAGATCTTTTAACGTTGTAACTACTACTAGATATCCAATAATACTTACGCTTGATTGACGTAGACCTATATGAGTCGTAGACTCATATATATAGATAATGAACCTTAAATAGATTATGGCTTCTTTATTTGTCTTCTGTCGTTTACGCTCGCCTGCCATTGAGGTCCTTCAAAAACTTCTCCTTCTCCAACACATAATACTCCATTTCCGACATCCCTCGAGGTATTTTTGGCGGAACTCTGGGCTTGTGCTCAAATCCAAGATTCTCATCGTGCTCCATAGCTCGGTCAAACACAGAAGGGGAAAATCTTTGTTTCCATTTTCCGTCTCCCAAGTATCCGGTTTCGTCAGTTCTGAGATCCACAGCAACGTCTTCCTTTTTTACACCTCCATTCTGGAGTCGGAGTGTGGTAGCCAAGTGCTCAGACGGCGTGGGGGCATAGTACTTGGGATCAATATGATTTGGGTCGGCGGCTTTGTGCTCGGTGTGGTTTCCAGAGTGGCTTAAGGACTTGATTTGTTCGCCCAATAAGAACACTTTTGTGGGAAGCGGCTCGTCGTCGTCTTCAATGCCAATTGTGTCTGCTGAAAACGGAAGAGCAGTGCCTTTAAGGGTGGTTTCAGTTGTATGGTTAGGTGAGTGATTTGGTGGGTGAAGGTCTATTGTTTGTGGAGGTTTTCTCTGCGGACTGCGAGGCCGCCGATCAGGACTGACAGAGAGGTTCTGGTTATATGATGGTGTCTGGCCATGGGTAGAGTGTGGGGGCGTGGGTGGCGGCATATCGCAGACACTATGTGGTGGAGGAGGTGGCGGGATATCTTCGTCGTTGTAAAGGCCCATAGCTGGGTACGGCTCGATTTCGTCGTCAAAGCCATATTCGCTGATTGGCGAGTCGGAGCGTCGTTTGGGCAGTCCTGCTCGTTTCTTTGGAAGGTCCCAAAACTGCGATATGGGCTCTTTAGACTGAAACTTGGATTTGAGTTTGGCAAAACGACCGGCTTTTTTGGGACTTTTTTCCTCCAGAGGATCACTGGTTGTGGACGTGGTGAGTTCTTTGGGAGATGGCGAGCCGAAAAATGAGTGTTTTCGACTCTTTTCGTACTCGGAAGTGACAAATATATCGTCGGCTACCGTCTTGGGACGCAGCTGTGAAGGGTGTACAGGAGGAGCAGGAAGCTGCTTTCTCGGCGACACGGACGTGGAACCCACGCTATAAGAACCAGAAGTCTTAGCTGGCAATTTGGGAGGAAGAAGTGGAGAACTGGGGTAGAATGTCATTTCCAAATAAATCATCCCGGCTCTTTTTCCATTCAACATCAACTCGTGCCACTGATCAAAGATATATTTTCCGTCCTGACACCTCTCCTCAGCAAAGAGAACAGCACAATCGATCTCAACAGAACCAATTGGCGTTGGTTCACCTTTAGTTTCGTCCAAAACATCGACTTTCAATATGGGTTTCTTGTCTCTTTCCAACTCAAACCGAATCTCCTGGGTCCACTCTGGAGTTTGTCCCGCCCGGAAATGAGCGCTCGTCTTTTTGGCTATTGTTCCTAGTCTCAAAGAGACATATGGCGATTGTTTATCAAGTTTTCTTCGGTTTGGTAAATGTTTTCCTCTACAAACAATTATCACCAATGTTCCATTTGCAGATTCTACCACAGATTTGGGTTCCCCGGGGCCAATATTATCCAAATCGTCGCCACTTTGGTCACTAAAATCGTCTTGGAGCATTTGTAGGTTGAGGCTGTGATGTTGATAGTTGTGTTGTGATCGAGTGCGGCTTGCGGCGATCTGGTGCACGGGTGGAAGAGATCAGAGAATAAGAAAGAATAAGAAAAATGAAAGAAAAAAAAAAGAAGAAAGAACAAAAAGGTAAGCCCATACGCATTAATTCATCTCGTCTTCATTCAATCTTTGTGTATGTTATTTATCTCTTCATTTTTCCCTTACTTATTATCTCTCCTTTTCTCTTCCTCTGCTCTCTTTGCACCCATGCACCACAAACTTTTCGCATCCAGCAGGATCTCCATCACCACTTCTTTATGTCTTTTGGCAGGAATAATGCCCGAACCCTCCTTCCTTTTGGGCTAGACTACAGCGATATCACCAGCTCGTCCTCAGGGTCCGCAACTCCTACCCTCGAGTTTCCGGTAAATTGGC
This sequence comes from Meyerozyma guilliermondii ATCC 6260, assembly GCF_000149425.1. Lineage (NCBI taxonomy): Eukaryota > Fungi > Ascomycota > Pichiomycetes > Serinales > Debaryomycetaceae > Meyerozyma > Meyerozyma guilliermondii. The sequence continues at coordinate 471,551 of NW_001809794.1, read as the reverse complement.
CACTTTTGGAAAACGAATCCGATGCCTCGAAACAGGCCATGGCCTTTTCACAATTGTTGGTCAACGGACCCTTCTTTACGGGCAACGTAGAGTCCTTGGACAAACCACTCGTAGGCACATCGCTGGACGGCATAGAGCGACATTCAGACAAGTATAAACCAGTCAAAAAGATCGGAAGAACCGTCGAAGAACACCCATATCAACTCGAATACTTTCCTGAAGAATTATACCTGGTGATGGGAATTTCCAACAAGCAAAAGAGACTACTTTCGTTATCATCGTTCAAGCACAATGGCGGGCTTGCAGAGTATGAAATTAATCAAAATGACCATGAACTCAGTGTACAAGCACAGCTTGAAAAACTCAAAGAATTGGCAGACAATTTGGAAGATGGTGACGCCAGCATACAAGACAACGGAGAGGAGGAGCCGGATATGGACGATGAGTTTGAAGAAGACGAAGACGACGATTATAATGCTGAAAAATACTTTAATGATGGAGACGACGATGGTATAGACGAAGGAGACGATGAAGCCGCCTTTTAATTGTTTTCTTATCGTTTATGCAACTATATATCAAATGCTATAGACACAAGACTATTTCGTCCTGCCACCTTGATCCACCGGCCGTACTTATGCTCTTTACTGAGTACAGCGTAAATGATCAATTTACCCTTCAACTCCACACTATCAAAACCCACCACGCATCCACGAACCGCCACGCTTCCCACCAATTTGAACGTCCGCATCGTTTCTCTTTCGATTCTCCACACTCGGATGGCTCCGTCGTAAGATCCAGTGACAAAAATGTCCGAATATGGTACGGCGTATACGGCGGTGATCCAGTAAGGTTGCGGCTGTGGAACCACCAACGAAGCTTCAGGATGGGTTTCTCCACTAGCTTGTTCTGGTGTAAGTTGCGGTTGGATTCCGTGGGCGATTCTGTGGGTGGATAATGGTTTTTTCTTGGCCAAAGACCAAAGCGATACATTTCCATTATCGGACCCTGTAACAAAGTGAGATTCATCATTCATAGACACCACTTCTATGGAGCCTTCGGCATACATTGGTGTTTCTTCATTCTTTCTCTTTTTCTCCATAGAATCTCCTCCTCGAAAAGTTAAACGACTTTCCTCCGATATCTTCCAGAACATGGCCATCTTGTCGCGAGCTCCCACGGAAACACAGGTTTCTCTCGCCAAAGACGAAATATCGGTGATTGTATCCTGGTGTCCATACAACACCTCGAGCTGGGCAAACTGGTTGATCGAATAGGTTCGAATCCGGAGATCCAGACATGCTGCGTATAACTGGTCTGTTCCTCGACGAAATGTGATCGAATTTATGGAACTTCTAACTTCAAGAACCTTTAAGCAGACAAGGTTTTCTGACGACCAGATAATAAGACGACCATCAGCTCCTCCAGTAACCACATATTTTCCATCGGGCGAAACTGCCACACAATTAATCTGATCATAGTGGTGGTTCATATGTTGCTCCCTGCGCAAATTGATGTGTTTTCTGCCTCCTCTAGTATGTTTGACTCGCTGTGGTTTCTTTTCCACGTCCCACTTGACAAGCTCCATATCCTTGGATACAGTATAAAGGTGTGGATACCGTACACTAACTCCAGTGACATTCTTGCTTCCAATTCTGGTACTAATAGCATTCACCTCGTTTATCTGTGCCTCCAACTTGTCGCCGAGAAACTTGTATATGAACCCTTTTCCCTCAGCTACATCCACCTGTAACCTTCTAGAAACAATATCATCATCCAAATCTTGGGCATTAAAATCATCGTCTCCAAATTCGTTTTCTTTCAAGTTTTCCAAATACTGTTTGGCCAATCTTCGGCGCTTGTCGGCGGCAGACTCGGCCGCAAACTCCTCGTCGGAAGACAATTCGGAATTCTCCTCTATATTTTCGGTTTCGGAACCATTGGACCCAAACTCATCGTCTTCGGAACTGCTTACACCGGAAATTTCTTCGTCATTTTGCGTGGCAGGGGTGGTTGTTTTTGTCGTTTTGGCCTGTTTACGCGACCCTATATGATTATTCTGCTTTCTTTTGCGCCCGGATTCGGTCGGAAGACGGTCCTTTGCCATTAGAAAGTAGATAGTTGATGTATTGTAAATTTTCACGCAGTGAGAAGTCACGTGCGCGATGAGATGAAGAGGAGCTGACCAGGTCTATCATAAAAAACTACGATACATAGATATGAAAGGCTCCTCTCTTTCGTGATGCTTCTCTTCTAAACGTGTTTACTTCATACATCTATTACAATTCTTTTCCTTTTTCACCTCTTACCTGTTTATCACCTTCAAACCCACTATCAATCCACTCAATCCACTAATTAGTCCTTGGCTAATCCTCAAGCAAATCCTCAATATCATTATCCTCGGCGGCATCGTACGCAGTTTGGTGTCTCTCACGAAGCTCGGCAGCCTGAGCTTCCAAAATCAGCTGGTGCACCTGGACATTTTTTCTTGTTTTCTTTCCCCACCCAATCGTTTCCGCCTCCGCAGCCAACTTATCGTGCAAAGCTTGACGCTCAGCACTGTCTCGAGCCGGTTTCTCTTCTTTTTCCTTTTTGTCCTGCTCCAATTGGCGCTTGATAAGTTTCAGCGAAGCGTACTTTGTGTAGTACTTGCGGAAGAGAATGTAGCACGACACGATGATGAGCAAGCGTATGTACTTTGTGAACTCGTCGCGGTCAACATAATCAAAAACAAACTCAAACATTGTTGTTATGTTGGTTTATGGAAGTTACGGGAACCGAATTGAGATCGATGGTGCGGCTTATGTAATCGGTATACCCGGTTGCAAATTATAGGTGGTGGTTACAACTCGTCATCACTTTCAAACGGATCAATGGGAGGATAGTCGCCGACTTCCACTTGTTTGGGTTTGAGAAAGCTGCCGTGTTTAGGACCGCAACTGAAAATTTGTTCGTCTCCAATGGCACCATTGTTCTTGCCTACAGGCTCATCAAACTCCACTCCAACCCAGGTATTTTCGCCTTTATCGAGTGCTTGGATCTTTCCAATGAACCGAACGACTCCCCTACGTTCTCCTTGTATGCTTATGACGCGGCAACGATCGCCGACGGTCATTTTTGATGTGAGTTCTTCGCTCTGAGCCGCCTCTTTTTGCCGTTGTTGTTCCACTGTAGGGTCAAACCGGCCCAATTTGTTTTCCCGCTTCCAATTGAGGACTGAGTCGGTTCTCTTTGCGTAATCTTCTTCGGAAAGCTCAAAACCCGCGTTCTGTTCGTTCTCTTCGTCCAAGTTCATGTCAGTATTTCCAGTGATATCCGTAACATGTACACGACTGTATGGAGCTATATTGAGGTCCAGCACTCTGGTGGCTTGGTCACGTTCTTCCGAGTATTTTTGACCATCAGAAAGTATTCTAACTTCGTCTGAGGTAGATGTTGGATAATGAAGAAGTGTCTGATCCGAGGGTGGAATACCGGTTATTCCTTCTAGGCGTCGTTTGAGGTACGCAAGGTCCCACTGGGGCGAGATCCGCCTCTCGGAAGACGTCAAATAAGAGGTTACGTAAATATTGAAATCCATACCAAAGTTTGAATTTGCAATTTGCAATTTCAAATATCGCGGTGGTTGGGACTGCAGGTGAGAGGTTCATTCTACAGTAACTCAAAGAACAAATAAAGAACTTGTGGAGCCAATATCAGAGGATTAGGGTATTTGGTAGCTCAATCTATCGCCAAATAAACCATTTTCACCCTTTTCTTCATCCCTTTTCCCATTCTTGTCCTACCATTTCTCTTCCCCAGACTCTTGTCTGCAGGAACAAAGTCGCAACGAAAACTCGTCGTTGGAATCATCTTTAGTATCATGGAGGAGGTAAGTACAAACCGACTTTGAGGCTACTCCAGGCGCTGAAACGGGCTATATATGCTCCTAGCGCCTTAAGAATTCATATAATCTCACCAAACCGCACCCATCTTTCCCAACAGTTAAATACTAACGTCTCAGTCAAACCAGAACAAAGAAAAGAACCAAAACCTAAGCCATAATCACGGCCATAATACCAACCAGGGTCAGAATCAGAACCAGAACAGGAGGCGCAACAACAATTCCAAGCATGATGGACCCAAGCGAGAAGCCATCTTGGACTTGAACAAATATAAGGACCAGAAAGTCAGAGTCAAGTTTATTGGTGGTCGTCAAATCACCGGTGTTTTGACTGGATTTGACCAATTGATGAACCTTGTATTGGAGAATGTGGAAGAGACCATCACAGGTACGTTCTAACTTTTTTATTTTGACATTCAATACTTTTTTTCAATATTTAATACTAACAGCAGCCGAAGATGCGCCAGCCAAGAAGAGAAAGTTTGGTCGTGTGGTAGTTAGGGGTACGTCGTTGCTCACATTGGGACCTTTCGATGGAAGTGAAGAGATAGATAATCCCTTTGTACAAGAATAGATGTATATTACGAGTAGAGATAAAGAAAGGAAAAAGTTAAGAAAAAAGGAAAAAGAGAAAGGAGAGGAAATAAAGGAAAGAAAACAAGAAAGGTAGATGCCAAGCATAGATTGCTTTCTATTCTTCTTTCCCCAGCTTTTTCTTGTCCACAATTCTTGTCTCTGTCCCATCAATACACCAGCGTACATCACCAATGCTCATCTCATCGCGCTAAGATCATCAATCATGGCAGAAACGTCGAAGAACGTGATTCTTTTACAACAAACAAACCAGCTTATTGGTTTATACTCGATCATCAGAGACCAAAAAACTAAGCGTGGAGACTTTGTTTTCTATTCTGATAGAATAATTCGTCTTTTGGTGGAAGAGGGTTTGAACCAATTGCCTGTAGAAAAGGCTACAATTAAGTGTCATGGTGACTACGAGTACGAAGGTGCCAAGTTTCTCGGTAAGATTTGTGGAGTATCGATTGTGCGTGCTGGAGAATCCATGGAAATGGGTCTTAGAGACTGTTGTAGATCGGTGAGAATTGGCAAAATTTTGATTCAAAGAGACGAAGAAACTGCATTGCCAAAGTTGTTCTATGAAAAATTGCCTGAAGATATAAGTCAAAGGTACGTTTTCTTGTTGGATCCCATGCTTGCTACCGGAGGTTCTGCTATGATGGCTGTCGAGGTGTTGTTGAATCGAGGTGTCAAAATGGACAGAATCTTCTTTTTGAATTTGCTTGCGGCTCCCGAAGGAATAAAAGCTTTCCAAGAAAAGTATCCCGACATAAAAATCATCACCGGAGACATTGACGAGAAACTTGATGAAAACAAGTACATTGTGCCAGGATTGGGTGATTTTGGCGATAGATATTATTGTGTATAATCCACATGACCACGGCTACTCATTTGAGTCGAGAACAGTTTTCATCTTTAATTGATCTGTTAGAATCAGTCAGATTTTCGAATGTAATTGGTTAGTTATTCATGACGATAGCAGCTCTAAGTTGGTACCTCAATGCAATGCCTTCATTATTTCTCTGATGTATCGGTTCTTGGATGGTTCTCTGAAAAATTTGGACTTGAGTTCGTTAAGTTCTGACCTTGAACCCTAAGAATTCTGCCTGACTGACTCTCAACTAGCTTTTTGATTCTTTCAAATTCCGTTTTTGATGATCTTTCTTCTACATGCACTTTCTGTGGACAATATCCGGGTCTTCGGCGTACTCCTGCGCAGTCACCCACATCTTCTTGAAAGTCGACAACCCCGCAAGAATGCTGCCTCCTATCCAGGTAGTATACTTGCGTTCAGGTGGAGCAAAAATCTTGACTTTCATTTTTGTATCATATGCCAACGTAGTGTTCTTTGAGCTCCACAAAGTGGTCCCAGATTGCTGCTGTTCGTCTTTCAACTCATTCAAGAGCCTCTCGCCAATGTTTCGGATTAGTGTGGTGCCTCCAGATAAGATAATGTTTTGATAAAGGGTTGGACGAAGATCCAAGTCGGTTTTTGCAATTGCCAAAGAAGTAAGTCGATGGATACCGGGAGTTTCTTCGCCAATGAGCTGTGGGTTGAAAAGGATTTCGGGAGCTCTGAACTGCTCGGATCCAAGGTGGATAACATGACCATCTGGAAGTCTATATTCGGCCAAAAGTTCAGAAGTGGTGCTTACGCCAGCATGAAGCAATCCTGGTGAATACAACTTTTCGTCTCTAACAATATCTTTCGAGACAAAGCAGCACTTTTCCTTCATTAGACGAGCAATTTCTCGCTCGGAACTGGACTGGAGAACAACCCCGGAATTTCGTCGAACGAGCAAAGCCAATTGGTCGGTTATATCTCGTCCAGCAATATCCATGCGTTTTATGGAAGAAGGAAGCGAAAAGCCTTCATATACGGGAACAACATGGCTTACTCCATCACCAATATCCACCACTACTCCCGTGGTTCTCCCAGAAGCATAAAGCGACAAGGTAGCTTGTATGGAAACGTAGACACTAGGAACATTGAATTGCTCAAAAAAGATCTGGCACATTTGGTTTCGGTTCGCTCGTGGGTTATATGGTGCTTCTGTGATCAATACTGGATGTTCTTCAGGAACAGCCTTGAGATCTTGAGTATATGTGTGATACCAAAGTCTTTCCATATCATCCCAGTTTGTAACAATTCCATGTTCAATGGGATAATTGAGCTTCAAAAGCCCACGATTGTTCTGAGCGGCTTCTCCAACCAAAACCTCGTCTTGTGTTCGCCATTTTGTATCATCTCCTAGCGACCCAGCCATTATTCGCTGGTACTTTGGTCTGCCTACGATGGCAGATCCGAAAGCTTTTGGCTTGTCTTCGCCAGCAAACCCAGCCTTAAGGGTTCCCGAGCCATTGTCGATGACAATTGGCTCATTGTAGAGCTCCATGTTAATGAGGATAAAGTATAAAGGTGACAATGAGGTTAAAGAATTGACGATAGGTGGATTATAGCTGGTGAACAAGGTGAAAACAAAGTAAAAATTCAAATTCTTTTATGCTTTGCAAAGACGAGTTGTTTGTGGTGCTGTGTGAGTTTTCTGACCCTCAGTAATGAATTTTTTCTGTTTTTTCAATACACTTGATATTATCTCACTCTTATACACGTCTCGAATTTTGGTTTGGTTCACTTTGTGCTTGAAGTTTTCTGCTTGAAGCTTCTGATCCGGAATTCTAACACTACTCTTTCCGTACACTCCACCCTAGAGCTTATAGTGTTATCCAGTCAATTATCCCAGTATATCGATTCGATTTCACGATTCAAATCGATCAAATCATTTCGCGCTCGCGATGTTTACATTATCATCATTTGTCAGATAATCCACCCCTACCATGCTGGCGCTCCGCACCCTCACTCCCGCCCAAAAGACACAGCTTCGGAATGCCTTCACCTTGATAGACGGCGATTCTCGAGACTCCAAAATCACAAAAGAAGATTTGGTTCATTTGCACCAATCTTTGGGACTTGCAACTCCTTCAAATAAGGAGCTTGAACAAATGTTATCTATTGGTTCTAACGGCGAAGTTACGTTTAATCTGTTTCTGAGCACCATAGCTGAAGAAGTTCAAAAATTTGGCGATGTAACAGCAATCTACGAAGCGGTAAAAGTGTTCTCCGAAGACACAAAAAATAACGATATTGTAGTTGATGTTGACCAGCTCAAAGATGCGTGCTGTTCGGTACAGTTGGGAGGCATTGGCTCGGGTGACCATCGCTTGGAAAGAGCTCGTTTTGATAAACTTGTGGATGGGTTTATACGAGAACAAAATGATGGAAAGAAGTTGTTTATGGCTTCAAAGTGGATCAATGCGTATATTGAGTAAAAGAGAGAATGAGAGAAATAAGAGAAGAAAATGAACAAAAAAAGAGAAGGATGGTAAGTCAATGGAATGACAGAATGACAGAATGACTATACTACTACTTACTGGCTTATCAGGCTATCTGCTTTCAGACTAATGAATTAAGCCCTATGAACATACCAAACAACTTAACACGAAATCACTATTACTGTCTACTTTCTCTCTTTTTTCCTTCTCCTACTATTCTTTTCCTTTTTTCTCTTCTTTCTTTCCTATTTTACATGCTAGTGGTCCACTATCAACTCATCACACCCCCAGTCCTCATACGATCCGTCTGGCAAGTACCGCCTCACCACCAACGGAACCTTTCTCTGGGTCAATTCCTTCATGGCTATTTGCAATGGGTCGGTTTCTCCTTCAATATCAACCAATACAGGAGCGTTGAGTGAAATTTGCAATGCTCGAGTTCCCAAAATACGAGCTCGTTCATACTTGGTCATGTATGGCGTAGTGGTACGCTTTTCCTTGGGGATCGAGAGCTCCTTGGCGGTTTTTGCTCGACGTAACGAATCTTCAGGTCCCAAACCTCCATTAACAATTGTTCTTCCATCGGCGGCTTTCATCTCCACATCACCGTTGGCTGCTTGGGCATCATTATCACCTTCTGGCTCCTGGAACTCATCGTCCGAAAAGTGGTCGGGCTGGTCAAAGTCGTCGAAGTTTTCTGGACCCTCGTTGTAGGCTTCTTCGGCGTCCGACATGTGGTGGTTGTTTGGAGGTTGAAGATTGAGAATAGAAGCGATGAGAATTGGCGTGCGCGACTCATAAATATGGTCGCGAAAAAAAGGGAACCGAATGGCTGCAAATCAAAAGTACCTTAGGTATACTTTTTCATTAATTTTGAGGATTTATACAAACATCTGGGGTTTACGTGGTCGTTCCATTGGTTAGATACGATAAAGAACTTTTTCAGCTTTTTTTGGCTGCTTCTTTCTACTTTTTCTCATCTGCTATTACATGTCATGGCTATCTTTCATTTCGATGTTTACGAGCTTCTACGATCTTTGACCTATTCTTTGTGTTTCAATAGTCTCGCTTCACTGATATCCCCATTATATTAGTACGAGATTTGGTGTATAGACTGGACTGATGGGCACCGACCACTGGGTGCGAGATCAAGTGGATTTGCGGACCATGAAAATTTCGTGATTTGAACTTATTCTTTCAATACAAAAGGAAGAGCTTAATGGAATGAGTGTGTCCTGTTTTGTCGAGTCTTTACCGTTATCTTTAAGATTCCAAAAAAAGCAGGGTACACTCTTCAATAGGTTACTTGCATTCCTGGATTGTCTCAAGCGTACCTGCCATCTGTATTTCCTATATTCGTTACGCTTGACCAATTGCTACTGCCATGAAAGTTCAGGATCATGATATTATTTAAGAGTCTCAATGAAGAGAAGAGGTCACTTTTATGAATCATGACAATAACTTCGAATGTATACTCTTGATTGCAATTGGGGAAATAATGTTGACAGATTCTACTTTTTGCTCAATAACATTCATCTGGCAGGGAGAGTTACAATTGGTCTATGGCAGTGTATACGAGTTGGTGGCATTATTAGAGACGATTGCATTGAAAATGGCTGCAATGTTGAAAAGGCTGTAATTAACAATGGTTGCAATAATTTACAATGGCATAAATAACAGAATATTTTCAAATCGCAGCTACCATAGTTCAGCATAGGTCAGTCTATCCTCTTTCAATTGTTGGCTGGCTACTCCTCAATGCAATTTCATGGTTCGTTATCGGTTCTGAGGTGGTTTCCTGCACGTTCGCATTTGTGATCCATCTACTCTTATCATGGAAGTCGACTACGCCACCCATGACTTAAACTTCTCCAACGCGTTCATCTGGATCGAGATGTTGCAGGACATCGTCTCTGAAGCCAAAGCACGTTTTTCCCGCACTTTGAATGCCAATTTATCCATAAATCATCATCCTCGAATTCACTGGTGGTTTCGAGTAATTCCAGTTCCATCGTTCCAGATGTTGGTTTTGGTGATGGAAATGGTAGTACGAAGCATGGGTTTGATTATCACGGCGATGTTGTATGCCAATCACTATTATGACACGATCCTTTACTATGGCGCCTACATGATATTCGGTGCAAACACCTTCACGTTTTCCGATTATTTCGTGGGAGATTTGTTTGCATTCTGGGGACTGCAAAATAGTCGCTTTAAATCCATGGTTGAGTATGTTTACAAACAACAAATTATACATCAGCCATCTGGTCGTTTCTTGAAAAGACTTCGGCAAGTTTTCCCCTACATGTTTTGGAGTAAAGTCAACTTTGTGGTGACATCATCTGGTGCTTCATGTACTGCGATTAGTGATCACAACGACACATTTGTTAGTTGTCAATTCAGAAACGAAACCTTTATCCATGGGATTTTCAACAACCTAAATCAGGCTGGTTTTTCCCCACAAGCATCGTCAACACTAGCATCTACCACATTCATTTCAGTTGCATTATGGGCGGCATTTTTCACCATAAGCATTTTTTTCTTTTCCACCGTGAATATATTACGTTCGCCGGTTGTCAATGGGCAACACGTGTCGTCGGCGGTGGCTGGTATAAAGAGAGGCTGGAGCCCAAATAGCATAGCTACATAGCCATATAGCATCAATTATTATTGCATTTTAATCATAATTTGTTAATGTAAGGCACACAGTGTTTGGCGTGGAGATGAGAATGAAGCGATGAAAATGTGGGCGTGCGAGGATCATAAATGCCGTCGCGAAAACAGGACTGGAGTGGCTGCAAATATCAATATAACAGTATGAACATGGCTTGGATTTGGACAGCAATAAAAGGGTTAATAGCTCTTTCTGGTTTGAGAGATGTACAAACGTTGGAAGTTTTTACGTTTTGATTTATTTTCTCGCATTTTTAATGCTATCGTTGCCAATCTTGAAATGTCTTGTTACGAGATTTGGTTAGACTGGCCAGAAGCTTAGCAACCAACCACTGGATGTCGGATTGGAAGTAAAAGCGGAATGGATTATTGTCTCGTTAATGCGTCTCTATTGGCACATAACTGCAATTCATTGAATACCGATTTGCCATCCCATCGACTTTTTCAAAAATTATGGTCTCAATGAAAAAGACATTGCAAAGCATTGACAATAACTCCGATTGTATACTGCAATTGGCTATGATGTTGACGGCTTCAATTTACTGCACAATTAATTTCCATCGAATGGCTGCGAGAACTTGTGGAACGTTTCCAGTCGGCGGCGTCCATGGCTGCAATTGCTGCAAATACTGAATATTTGTCAAAGCTTTCGGCAAATAAGATCAGATCAATCACTCCTTTCCAGTTCTTTGGTTCCCTTCACCTTCTTTCAATCCCTTACTGGTGGGCTATGAGCTTTCCTGCATTTATCCGCACATTCTCTCCTACCATGGAAGTCGACTACACCACCCATGACTTGTGCTTCCCCAGCTCGTTCATCTGGATCCATGCGTTGCGACACACCAGCTCCAATGCCATAGCTCGCTTGTCCCGCGCTTTGAGCACCGACCTCTCCATAAATCACCATCCTCGAGTCCACTGGTGGTTTCGAATAATTCCAGTTCCAACATTCCAGATGCTGGTTTTGGTGGTGAAAACGATATTACGAAGCATAGGCGTGTTTCTCATGACGATATTCTATGCCAATAACTATCTCAACACGCTCTTTAACTATGGTGTCTACATGATATTTGGTGCAAATACCTTCACCTATTCCGATTTTTTCATAGGCGATTTACTTGCGTTCTGGGGACTGCAAAATGGCCGCTTTAAAGCCATGGTTGAGTGGTTTTACAAGGAAAGAATACTACACGAGCCAAACATTCATAGCTTTAAAGATGCGTTGGTTCAAATCGTCCCCATCTTATTCCTCTCCAAAGTGGATTTTGTGGTAGCATCATGTGGTGCTTCATGTACCGGACTAAGTACTGACAATGACACATTTGTTAGTTGTCAATTCAAAAACGAAACCTTGATCCACGGAATTTCCCTCCACCTTAGTCAAGCTGGTTACTCGCCTCAAGCATCTTCAAAATTAGCATCGGTAACATTCATCTCTGTTGCTATATGCGCAGCATTTTTCACCATAAGCATCCTCTGCTTTGCAATGGTAAACTTGTTTCGTTCGCCCGTTATGAATGGACATCTCTTGCCGTCGATGGTGGTCAGTATATGGAAAGGGTGGAGTCAAATAGCATAGCTTTTTACGATCATTTATTATGTGCATTTTATTTATAATTCGTCAATGTAAGGCAACACATCAACGTCACCAACAGCAACGTAGTTAAAGTTGGTGAGTTTGGCGGGGGATGCAGAACCACTGATCTTGATGTCTAATGGGTTGTCGAACGAGGTTTGCAAGGCCACTGCCAACTCGGCAAGTTTGGTGGCCTCCTTAACATCGGAAACCGAGCTGACAACATTCTTGGCTTCCTTAATACCAGAAGCAACAGCTTTGGCATCGGCTCCCTTGACAGATACCACGAACAATCCAGCGTCCTTATACTTGTACAACTTCGATGTAGCACCGGCAATCTTGGACAATGGAGATGGAGCTCCAGCCAATACTGACGAACCTACAGCAGCAGACAAAAGCTCATACTTGCCAAAGTCAGCAGGCTTCACTGGAACACCAATGACGGCCACCGACTCGCCAGTAGCTCTGATGCGAGACTCCTTGTTGTTGAAACTCTTGGTGGCTGGGGTGGATGAGGTTCCTGAAGAAAGTTCAGAGAATGCAGACTCAGAAATAAATTTGTTCAAATCGTCGGCATTGACACCAGATCCATACACAGTAACGTTGCTGGCAGTGTAGGCTTTGGAGGCGAATTCCTTGATGTCATCGAGGGTGACTTTACTGACTCCGTCATAGTAGAGAGGTTGACCCAATCCGGTTCTGAATGATAATTGGTGCAATTCTTCAACAGCAGTAAATTCATTGCTTGCGTAGGCGGCCTCGGTTTCGGCCAATGCAACTGGCAACACCTGTTCTGGCAACTCGTGGGGTCTAAACGAAGTTTTAGCCAAAACATTGCCCAAGGCTTCCACGTAATATGGCAAGTCTTGTTTCAAGAATTGAGTTTTCAACACAATGGCATCTCTGGTAACGTTGGACGACACAATGCCTCCCAAGAGCTCGCTCTCTCTGGTGAATCTCAAAGCAGATTTGGGCTCAGTGTTCAAAAAGTTGAACCGGGACAACAAGTGGGCCACACCTGATTTACCCGCTTTCGAACCAGCATTGTCTACGACCACAGTCAAGGCGGATAAGTTTCCAGCAGACTCTCTGGCACTTACTTTGACAGCACCAGCTCCAGTGCTGTATGTACGGGCACACACGCGAGACAACATAATAGTTTTAAAGGTGATTTTTCAAACTGGTTTTTCTGACAAAATTGGTCGCGCTGTGATTGGTTGGTACTGCAGACAAGCCGCCGGCTGGAGTATGGTGAAGATGGGTGGAAAACCGGCAAGGATGACGGTGAGCCGATATTAATGCAGTAGGTGAATTCGGGCCCACTGTATGTGACTTTCGTCTTCTCAACGACACCTGAAGCTTATCTTTTGGTAAAAGTTGTGGTCACGTGACTGTGCCTATACGGATGCAATTTCTGATTTTGCTATATTTGGGTCAACCGGGGTTCATCTCCTTCTCCGTTCTTGAGCAAGTAGTCGTATGTAAGTCTGCCCCACGTCAAGTCCATAAACACCAAAACGTGGACTGCTCCCCATACCAAGTTCATACTGTAGAAAAAATTAGAGTTACCATTTCCCAACACTATCCAGCAATGGTAAAAGATAGGTGATAATACGAGACACACAATCAATGTCAAGGCGGTAACAACCAAAAATTTGCAGTGAGGAAGGGCTGTGTTGTAAAAAATGGGAAGAATGGATAACATAAGGCCAAGGTCGGCGATTCCAGGGTAAGATTTTTGTGAACGATAGCCACAAGTATGAGAGCCAATATGCTAAGAAGGGGTCACCCGAACCACCTCTTCTGAAGAACCGAACACTTATAGGGACGATAAAGATAGCCGAGTACAAGTTGAATACGCCAAGATAAAATGGAGTGAAAAAATTGAACATTTCGGTAAAAATGTACCACCAAAGACCCACATTGGGCACGATTTTCAGAAAGAAAATGATTGTACCGTAGCATTGTTCGACAAACCCAAATGAGGCGGTGAGTGCAAATGACGTGAGCAACAAGAGCCCACACAGAGTTATGAAAATTCCACTACCTTGAGCGTACAACTCTGCAAGAGGAGCAACATTTTCGGAATGGCCAAGTGCCAAGAGTGGTACAATGAGGAAAACCGGACTCCAAGATAAGTATGTGGCTAAAGCCAATGCAATGACTGCTCTAGCGTAGTTTCGATTTAATGTAATTTGACTTACCGCCTCGATGACAAACAAAAAGGTGAAATTGATGGTTGAAAACGATAATGTGGTGAGAAGAAGGAGCGGATTAAAGAGGAAAACGCTGGCGATCATATAATCAGCCACTCCGTCAAAAGAGCGGTCCAAAGTGGTTTCGTCCTTCAATTTGCTTTTGTCTTTGCTTTTTTTTTCGTAGTTTTCCTTTTCCCTTGCATTATACCACCTATTCAAGAGGATCAATCGGTTAGTAATCCACAAGTCAATGGCGGTGTAAATCACGCTAAATGCCAATTGAGTCAATGCCGACGGCACATAGTCATTTACCAACGACAATAGAACCACCAAGAGTGGCGGGTGATGTACTATACCTCCATCATAAAGATCAATGCCATGATCCAAATAGTAAAAAGCTTCTTTGATGGCTTTGAAAGATGTTATGGGAGTGGAGATTTCCACGGTATTTGAAAGAGACTCGGTGATGCTGGGGATACAAACAGGTAGAGCCACTCTGAGGAGGGCACCAAGACCCAAAGCCACCTGGAGACGTGACATGTTGGAATGAATGGTGGTGAACGCGAACTGAAGTGTTCATGAAACATATTATGGGTGCATTGGGTGCGCTGCCTTTCATTGAGATGCGATTGAAATCTGAACCAAGCTAATGGCCACAGTAAGTAAAATACTTCCAAAAAAAAAAAAGTGATTTACTAACTCAGTTTCAACCGATAAATCCCAAGCCGTTTCTCAAAACACTTGTAGACAAGCCAGTGGTTGTTCGTTTAAAATGGAATAGAACCGAGTATAAAGGAACGTTGGTTTCAATCGACAATTATATGAACTTGCAGTTGGAAAATACACATGAGGTGGTGGTGGAGAACGGTGAGTTCAAGGAAGAGGCCATCGGAGAGATTTTCATACGATGCAACAATGTTTTGTTTGTGAGAGAGCAGACAAATGAGAGTTGATAATGAGCAACAACTACAAAAGTTCGGAACAGAACAATAAAGATAGGAACAAGTAACAAAATGAGAGGAACGAACAGCTAAAAAGAGGTACAAATGGAATTTATTAACACGGAAAAAATCAACCACGACAAACAGAAAATGGCTTTAAATGAACCAATGCAGCTATTGAAGTAAGTTCAGTGTATTTCACCATTACAATAGAGTATCAATGACATTAATCTACTAGCAGACCCTTTCACATGTCTAGTACTTATCTACCTCATTTCATCTTTTTCTCCACCTTCTTTCTCACTTATTTTTCTTTCTTATATTTCTTCTCACTTATTTCTTCTCATTAACTCTTTCGCAGTTTCATTCATTCGCGTTTCTAATGGCTGAACCAGCACCCTATGGTGGCTTGCTAACCAAGACTTTGGACGACGAAAAGGAGCAAGAGAACAAGCTCAAACAACAAGCAATCACTATAAATGTCAATGGAACCCCAGAAACTATCAGACCAGAAGCTGTACATATTCGTGGTGTCGACAATCTTTCCACCGACGACATTAAAGCCTATGTAGATTACTATATCAACTACAATGTTACCGAATCCATGGACGACGAAGCGCCGGTGTACGAGCAGCTCCCGTACGACGAACAAAGTCAATTTCGAGTTCAATGGATCAATGATGAAAGTGTGAATTTGGCATTCAAAACACATGCACAAGCCGCTGCTGCTTTGGCGAAACTCTCGGTGTTTGCAGGTCCACACTTAGACCAGGAACCCCCGTCTGAACTCACAGAGGAGTACGTAGCTCAATTGGTTCAGGAAAGAGAGGGAAAGCCGTATTCTGCGATTGAAAATTTCAAAAAACAAATCAGTTTAGCCAGCCGATTGGGCGATAAAAATGGTGAAGAGAGTACTAACGATGACGAGGGACCACGAACAATTGAGCTTTTTCTCCGGTTGTCGTTTCAATCCGACAGAAAAATAAAAAACGCTTCGGCGTACTCTCGCTACTACTTGTTTCATGGAGAACCAGATCGCAGTGCGCCACAGTATAGAAACAGGGAGAGGAGAGGAAGAGGGAACAAAAACCGTTCACGCGGAGGCCGAAAAAGGGAGGAAGAGCCCGATCTTTTTGCTGAAAGACTCGATCACCGATCGCGCGCTGAAGAAGACGATTTATTTGCCGATAGATTGAGAGAACGGTCCCCAACGAGATAGGGTCTAACAGTATCTATGTTAAATATGCCGTAGGATAAAATCCAATAAGAGCCGAAACGGATCATCGACCCAGAATGTAGGATGAATACGATGGATATTCATCTGCTTCAACTTCTTCATCTGTTTTATCTTCTTTTTGTGGTTTTCTCTTCTTCCTGTGCTTTCTCCTTCTAGTTCCCCTCCTGCCCAAAGTCTTCTGTAAACTTGGTATGGTTTTCAATGTCAGCAGCATTGACGGTAGGTCGATTACTCTTGATCAGCTTGATAAAATCTTTGATGGTGAGGTCTGGTTCCAAGAGTTGGTCGGTCTCCACATTTTGCCAGCTCATCTCAATTGCTCCGTCGTCGCCAGGAGAGCACGGCGTAAGCTTTTCCGAACCGTCTTCCAACAACACTTTCTTGAAATGGGTGGCTTGCTGAATTTTTCGAATCGGTTGCATCAAAGCATCACGAACCACCACTGCAATATCGTGCCCCGAGTATCCTTCTGTCATCGCAGCAAGAGCCTGGTAATCCAGCGGTGAGCACTCGCAAGGCACATCGCCGATATTGAGCTCGAACATTCGAGTTCGTGCCTCAGCATCAGGCAATGCTATATAGATCCGTCTTTCAAACCGTCTTCTTACGGCAGCATCAAGCTGCCATGGAATATTTGTTGCGCCCAAAACAAGAACTCCGCTGGAATCGTTTCCCACACCATTCATCTGAACCAACAATTCGGTTTTGATTCTACGCAGCGCTTCACTTTCGCCCTCGCCTCGTGGTCCACACAAGGCATCTACTTCATCAATAAAAATAATGGCAGGCTTGTTTTCCCGAGCCATGGTGAAAAGCTGTTTAACAAGTCTTTCAGATTCTCCCATCCATTTAGATACCAAATCTGACGACGAAACCGAGAAAAATGTGGAATTGGCTTCGGTAGCAACTGCTTTGGCCAAGTATGATTTACCAGTACCAGGAGGTCCATACAACAAAATTCCCGACGTGGGTTTTCTCTTACCGGTGAAAAGTTGTGGAAACTTGACTGGCAAAATCACAGCTTCCTTCAATGCTTCTTTGGCACCTTCAAGCCCAGCAATATCCAGCCATGCTACATTAGGTTTCTCCAGAAGAATGGCTCCCGCCAATGCCCCACGTAATTTTTTCGTGTCTGCATCATCGTCGTCTCCATCTCCATTCTTCTTGGCCCTTGTAGACCCTCCTGAAGCTGAATTTTCGGCGGAATTCGACTTTTGTGATTGCTTCTCCAAATGATCTTTCAATTGCTCTGCTCGAGTCAAATACTCGGTAAACTTGGATTTTATGAGCTCTTTGGATTTGGCGTTTTTTTCGTACTTTATAGCAAGCATAAGATAATCTAAACCATTGTAGTAAAGTTTGTAAGCTTCTTCATACCTCGTTGCTGTATCAGCATCTATGGCTTTTTGAACCAATTCGATGCCCTTTGTGAGGAAGTCGCCACTGGACATTTTTTAGTGAGAAAATTATGTGTTTATTGTGTGGAAGTTACAGGAGGCGATCCTAAATGATTTGATCACCCTTTCGGTTGATACCAGGTGGTGTTTGGGTGCAACGAGACATTGAGAATGGGAATGGAGAGAAGTATAGAGCGAATAAATAGAATAAGAAGGTTAGTTCTTTGGCTCAATAGTATTGATAATGATTACGTGGGTGCTATATTGTGTGCTGTTGATCTTGGTGAACTGAAATGGAAAATGCAAAAATTTTCAATTTTGCAACTTTTGAGAATTCCACAAGGTTGAGAAAAAGGCACTGTAGAAGATTGAAGTACTTACTTATTCCACACCAATGATGGCTACTTTGTACTAATTATGCTCAAGGAAATTTGTAACTATGAAGAGGGTATTTTGCAGCCAATACAATTAGGAAGAAATTGCACTTCTGAATACATTATCCTCATCCCTCGATCTTGTCATGTTCATCTATCTTTCATTCCAATTTTCATTCCAGCTATTCTTTCCCCACGTTTCATTAACCGTTTTACCCTTTTTTCCTTGGCCAAATTATGTGCGCGGCTGCAATTTCCACTTTATCGCAGCCGATGCCGATAACGGGCCTGGCATTCCGACGATAACAAAATTAAAAGAGTGGACTTCTCTCACCAAATACCACAACACATACACCTGCTAACAAATAAACTCGTGTCAATTGCTCAATTTGGTGCTGGAAAAACAATTTAGGAAATTTCCGATGCGGCGTTGAAAGTTAGTTCACAGCTCGTAGGTGGCCAAATTCAAAGAATGTTGAATGCTGTTTGAGCATCCTAACCCCCTTTATCGCTCCCCTTTATCGCTAGGTGTCGTCAACGCCATTGAGTACAATAACTTACTATATCTTCTTGTTGGGTCCACCGCCGCAGAGTCAACCTCAGCCGCACCATTAGTCATCGCGCGCTACATAAAAAGATCTAATTGCAGCAATTTGTACATATTGACAGGTGAAACTATATATGGTTGATACAAACAAATAATGGTCGAATCTGCGAATTCTTCGCTATCTTTGCACTCGGGCGACTCCTATCATCCTCGGAGTTTACGCCAATCCACAGACACTGATTTACCCAAGGTTTGCACCACCCAATCTCATGTTTCTGAACTTTCTCGTTTTATGTCAAGTATCAGAAATGACCTTGAAATGGACGAAATCGAGTACGATGGCTATAAAAACCAACGAGCGGCCGAGTCTATCTTGTTAGATGAAGTACAGGACCCAGAAGATGAAGGAGACGAAAAAATTGACGACGACGATGGACCACCAGTGGACCGCGGTATGGCATGGGTAATGGCCATTTGCTCAATGTTAATGGTTTTCGCCACCTGGGGAGCCAATGCCGGGTTCGGAGTGTTCCTCAGTTACTATTTATCGCTGGACCAATTTGCCGGGTCGTCAAAATACGACTTTGCACTTATCGGAGGTATAGTGGTTTTCTTGGCTCAGTCATTAGCACCATTTAGTGGACTTGCATGTCGAGTTTTCGGGACTACTCCGGTGTTTATCTTGGGAATCATTATTCAAACCGCAGCGTATATCTGTGCTTCATTTGCTACAAATTATGGCATTTATACCTTGCTCAAGGTGTGTTTGTCGGTATATCTTTTGTCATGGTTTTCATACCCGCTACCTTCATTCTTCCAACGTGGTTCGACAAGCGCATGGCAACCGCTATGGGCATCACAGTGGGCGGTGCTGGGCTTGGAGGAGTGGTTTTTTCACTTAGTATCAACAAGTTAATTGACACCACCGGAGACCAGAGATGGGCACTTCGAATGTGTGGAATTGTCACTGGATCAGCAGCAACGTTTGCAGCGTTAATATTACGGCCCCGCAAGCGTATAAACACCCCATTGAAGGCTACACTCACCAAAGAGTTCATTTTAGCCAATGCCAAAATCATGTTCAATTTTAAGATTTTTCGCAGGTACCCACTCGCGATTCTTGCCTTGTGGTTTCTGGTCATTTTGATGAATTATATCATTCTTCTCTTCTCCCTTGCACCATATGCCCAGCTGGTGGGCCTCTCAGCATCTCAGGGCTCTAATATTACCGCCATCTTGAACGCAGCCCAAGTGGTTGGAAGACCCATTATGGGTTATTTTGGAGACTCAATTGGCCGCAATAATACCTCCGGTCTTGTATCTTTAACATGCAGCATACTAATCTTGGCATTCTGGATCAATGCTAAAACTTATGCCAGTCTTATTGGATTTTCCGTTCTCATTGGCTTTATCGTTGGAGTGGGAAGTACCATGGCTCAGTCAATGGCTGCGGATCTCGTAGAAATTCCTGCTCATTTGCCGGCAGCATGGTCTGGGCTTAATATTTTGGTTGGGTTTTTCTCCTTGGTTGCTGAAGTGATAGCATTGAAATTGGTAAATCTGTCGCTGAAAAGACAATATTTGCACCCACAAATTTTCACCGGAGTATGCTTTTTTTTCGGATTTTTACTTATGATGGTTAATCGAGAATGGCTCGTTCGGCGCAAATTACAAACCCGACGCCATGCTCTCGAGGAAATGTCCGAAACAGATGAACTAGAAAAAGAAAAAGACATAAACCAGGTTCAATTAGGAACCTATAATAGGTTATTAACACCCCAGCATTATTTCACAAGAATGTTCTATCCAATACGGGTATAGCATAATAAATTGATGACATGAATTATGTATGTATAAGGTACATTAACGGTTGGACTTGGCAACTCTCTCCAACTCATCCTTCTTCTTGATAGCGTAGGAAGTGGAAGAACCCTTAGCAGCGTTGATCAACTCTTCAGCCAAACATTCAGCAATACTCTTGATGTTTCTGAAAGAAGCCTCTCTAGCACCGATGGTCAACAAGGCAATGGCTTGGTTAACTCTTCTCAAAGGAGAAACATCGACGGCTTGTCTTCTAACGGTACCGGAAGAACCAATTCTGGTGGAGTCTTCTCTTGGACCAGAGTTGACGATGGCATCAACAACAACCTGGATAGGGTTTTGTTCGGTCAACACGTTGACAATTTCCAAAGCGTGCTTGACGATTCTAACAGCCTTCAACTTCTTACCGTTGTTTCTACCGTTCATCATCAAAGAAGCGGTCAATCTCTCAATGACTGGACATTTGGCCTTTCTGAATCTCTTGGCAGCGTATCTACCAGCAGTGTGTGGCACGAAGACTGGTTGAGAGATTTGAATGTAGTCAACTAAAGAAACATCTTTAACCTCAACACCCTCAAAGGACCATTTGTTGAACAATTTGACCTCGGATTGAGCAGCTTGAACTTCAGCTGGGATGGGGGTGGCCAACTCGACCAATTTCAATTCTTCTTGAACAACTGGTTGTTCTTCGGTGTATTGTTCCTCGACGTCAGACATGGTGGTGTTACTAGAAAGAAGCTTAGTTTCGCGGCCGTGATTTGAAAAATTTTTGGACTGTGCTGAAATATGCAGATGCCGCGGTGCCTAAGTAAAAGGGAGCATAACTGCCTAATTGGGCCAAACGGGCGGAACGCAAGGGCGGGAGCCCTGGAAGAAAGTCACGTGAAAACAAGAAAATGATGCTAATCCAACAGATTGTAGCTGAAAGTAGCTAAAATTTGGTCTGTGCCATTTAAAGCAAGTATGAAGCTGAAGTCTCGCTTTTCCTGTCTTTTTGATAGATTTTCGGCTCGTAGGCTTGCCTTATATTGTAGCCTGCATGCAAGCTATCGATGGTTTTACTGCATCCGCCCAAATAGGCAATGTAAAATGTGGACTGGTATATTTTTCAGACTTTAGCTGTCAAGCTTGGCAGAAATTACCTGCAGGCCCGATACCGGCGGGTTCTCCGCATTTTTAGGCGTTCTGTGTGCGGTATCGGACATTTTTCACCTATATCCGGTAAGCGGCTTGATTACTCACAGGTGAATCATAAGTAGATAAAATTCCCGAAAAAAAACCATTCGAAAAATATGTCTGATACGATTAAAGACAGGGAATCTGAAGTGGTATCTGATATATCGGGAGAGAAGTATGATACCAGCCTCTCGGCCGATGAGCAAGTGAATAATCTTGCAGAGCAATATGGCATAAATCAGCGCAAGTTGATGTTAAAAATCGATGTATGTGTGGTTCCAGCTTTCTGTTTCTTATACTTTTTGGCGTTTTTGGACAGAGTGAATATCTCCAATGCCAAACTTTATGGGCTTGCTGAGGACTTGAAATTGACGGGAAACCAATACAACACTGCTTTGACGCTTTTTTTCGTTCCATATGTTGCATTCGAAGTGTTATCCAACTTCACCATCAAGCTCGTGAAGCCACATATATGGTTGAGTGGATGTATTCTTTGTTTTGGAGCCATTTCAGTAGGAATGGGATTTGTTAAAAATTTCGGAGGATTGGCTGCATGTCGGTTTTTACTCGGAATTTTCGAAGCATCAACGTTCCCTGCATTGTTCTATCTTCTCTCATGCTACTACTCTGTGCACGAGGCTCAACGTCGGTTTTCGGCATTTTTCTCCGTCACCTGTTTAGCCGGTGCTGCATCAGGAAGTATTGCATACCGAATCCATGAAATAGACGGCAAGAATGGTATTCCAGCATGGGGATGGATCTTTATCATTGACGGAATCATCACTATGGGGGGTGCCATTATACTTTTTTTCACCATTGCTGACTTTCCTGAGGAGTCGAGATTTTTGAATGAGAATGAGCGTAAATTTATCAAGGAAAAATTGGCGATTTATTCCGGTGCTCAGTCGGGATTCGAGACGAAAAACACATTGACAGATGTGGCCAGGTGTTTCAAAGATTATATGATCTGGCTTCCAGCGTTAGCCTACTTTGGTCTCATTATTCCCTCTTATGGTTATGCTTATTTTGCAGCCACCATTATTAACCAAATGGGATACACTGCTGTTTCCGCTAACCAGCACTCGGTGTACCCCTGGCTTGCTGCTTTCGGGCTCAACAACGTGGTTTCGTTCATTTCTGATCGTCTTCGCATGAGATTGCCATTTGCTTTGGCATCTTCATGTTTAGCCATCATTGGGTTAGCATTGGTTCTTGCTGAAAAAACCAATCCTCAAGCACGGTACGCTGGATGTTTCTTGACCGCTTCAGGATTATACACCGCTATGCCATTGTTGGTGTGCTGGAGCTCTTTGAATTTTGGAGGACATTTGAGAAAATCGGTGGGAACCGCATGGCAAATTGGATTTGGAAATATTGGTGGAATCATCGCCACCTTTATATTCTTGGCTAAGGATGCTCCCGTGTACAGACCGGGACTCATAGTGTGTTTGGCAGCGGTTTCGTTTGCAATTGCCATGATGGTGTTTTATTTCTTGTCGGTTTTCCAGTTGAATAAGAACAAGAAAACTGACGCTTACCTTGAAAAATGGGATCAAAAAACAGAAAGAGAAAAGATCCTTGCGGGAGATAAACACCCCAACTTCAGATATATATACTAATGACCATGATGATATTGGTTGACATGATAGTTAATTTAAGTAATTTATATGAAAGTAGATATGATTAGACTTGCCGCAGCTGCCAAGACCGATGCCAACGGCCTGCACACAGCCCAACGTCATTCTCACTAAAGTGGCTCGGTTCACTATAAATTACACCCTCAATTAGTACTGCTGTAAATGTCTAAACAAGAATATCAGGCTCCTACGGGTGCGCCCCCGAGCTGGAACCAAGCAAATCTGACTTCTGGTGGCGGATATGTGCCCCAACAACAACCAGCTTACACACCAAACGACCAAGACCGAGGGTTCGGGGGTTTTGGAGGTCATCATCAACAAGGGTATGGAGGCGGATATCAACAGGGAGGGTATCCACCACAAGGAGGATACGGAGGCGGATACCAACAAGGTGGTTATCCTCCACAGGGACAAGGATATTACCAACAACAGCAGCCAATGTATGTTCAACAACAACAGCGAGGAGGAGGATCAGAAGGATGTTTGATGGCATGTTTGGGAGCGTTGTGTATCTGTTGTACTTTGGACATGTTATTCTAGAGAATAAATGACAACAAAGGAAGGATGGTGGTAGGTGGATAGATTAGGCTGATTGAATCTGGCGATGTTGTCACTACTGGATCATATTTGACCTCTTTGATTCTGATTCATATCTGTTTCTGTTTGTTTTATTGTTTGTTTTCGTTGTCGCCTTCGCCTCATATCTTCTGACTCTCGTTATGGCTCGATCTCTTGAATCCTCTTGTTTTGTGTCATGTGATCTGTTCTTCAGTTTATGATAAAGACAAATATCAGCCTCCAACACATATTAGCTGACAAAGTCAAGCAGACTAACTTCATTAAAATTTTCTGAAATTTGTAATCTTCGAACTCAATCATAAGTGATGATCAACTTTTTGTAGTCTAATTGTTATTGATTTGGCCAGAGTTTAGTTTATTCACCATTTAAACCACTCGTTTTATCGTTCTAGTAAGTTGAAAAATGTTTTTTTCGCTTCACAGTTTGGATACTGAATGTCTCACATTAAATCTAAGCCTCGATTATGAGCGCGATTCCTGTGCTATTTGACCACTATGACAGAATAGCTAAACTGGTGCACGACTATAATTCAAATAACTCTTCAAAGTTTCATATCTAAGTATTTTAGTGAAGAAGTATTATAAACCTTTTTTGTGTTAAAGCAAGAAAACACCTTTGAATAAATTTTGGGCAAACTTTAAAACTTTAATCGTGAATTTTAAGAAACGAAGGAATCACGGGGGTTTTGAATAAGTTCATCAAAGTCAAATCAGTGTCGACAAAGTTGCTTTGTAAAACGGACAAATTGTCTCTTGTAAAGTCAAGAGAACATCTTAGAAGTCGTGAATTGAATTGTGGTTTGCAGAATTCAGAGCAAGTCTGAGAGCTTTGCACGTTTTACAATTGCGCGAACTGATACCAGAGAGGCAAATTTGCGTTTTCTTGCTTGATTGACTTTCGATTTGCAGCCACTTGCACCGTGCACTATATAGAAACTGACGAAATATAACGAACTGACCAAAGCCTGCGTAGCGTAATGGTTAACGCGTTTGACTTCTAATCAAAAGATTGCGGGTTCGACTCCCGCCGTGGGTTTTATTTTTCTTTTTTATATATATTCATATACAGGTTCACGACCATGACCACATACCGCTCGAAACCCAGTCTAAGTCAAATTTCGGAGACGTTTTACCAAACCGCCGCATCATAGGAAGGATCTTGATCTCGTTGGCTGCATCTGTAATGAATCTCACTTGTTTTGAGGCATCAGCATCATCTTCAGCTCCATGAACATTTTCAAAGGCTTTAGGCAAGTAGTTGAGAAAATAATCATGAAGAACAGGCGCAGGATACCCAGCGGGAAGATCGTTGACGGAGGCAAGGATGTGGCTCAGTTCGGACAATTTCCGCTTATGGGCAACAATACAAGCCACACTAATCAAGATATCCAAGTCTTGGAAATTGTAGCCTCCCAAATCATTTAGTCCAGTAAAGGATGATCCACGACGACCATGAGTACCACCAAGAGCCCCGAAATGATCAAACTTGAGCTCTCCCATCGCCAAGATCACCAATTGTGATTGTTTAATGGTGGACCAAATCACATAATGGGACTTTTGTTGAAGTTCATTAGTGAAGATGGCACCCATCATATCGTCAAATTTGATAACCTCTTCGTCTCCACTTATTTCAGCAGCATGAGATGACAAAGTCCACAAGTGTTGAATGTTATTCAATTCGGGTTTCAAGGCAACTTTTGGTACAGATTGTTGCACAATTGACGATCTTCTCCGCTGACCAGAACTGGGTGCTTGATGGCCAGTGCCGGCAGTGGACATCTCTGTAATCGACGACAACGCTGGGTGCAGACCAATCTTAGACATTTGCAACACATTGGTCATATTTGTTAACGAGGAAGACGATTTATGATTACCAGCCAATTCAGAGTGGAACAGCATTTTGTTCAACTCGGTAACAATTTCCAATTCTTTGTTCTGGAGAATAAACTGAACCAACTCGACATCCTGGGGGTTCGACTGATGAAGCATACGAAGTTTCTTACCAACAACCCTAGCATCGTCTTCGCCAAACATCAATCCGTGAAGTAACAGTCTTTGACCCTCATCAATAATCGATGTAGGAATGTCATAATAGTCCAATGGGTAGCTCTTGAACCCGAATTTCTCGTAGAATGTGCCTGCGCCCGAATATAACACCCAAAAGTATTCCTTACCCAAGTAATAGTTGGCCAATTGCCGGTCCACCTCGCCATCGGTAACCGCCATATTCTTGAAACTGTCGTTCTTGTCGTCGCTAGAGCGCACGTGATGGTCAATTATATCATTCTCCACATGCTCAATGACCTGTGTGATCATTTGCGATGCTAAACCTTTGCCTCTATACTCCTTGGCGGTGAAAACATATCCAAAATGAAGAA
This sequence comes from Meyerozyma guilliermondii ATCC 6260, assembly GCF_000149425.1. NCBI lineage: Eukaryota > Fungi > Ascomycota > Pichiomycetes > Serinales > Debaryomycetaceae > Meyerozyma > Meyerozyma guilliermondii. Next base: position 445,225 of record NW_001809794.1, on the reverse strand, counting down.
GAGTTACCAGCCGAACTCCAAACACTCCCGGGTCGGGAACCGAGGAAATTGCATTTGACTTGTCAGGAGCTTTAAATAATCCCGGAATATGCTTTACGGTGGCGGTACAAATGACATTTCCGGTTTCATCTTCAAACCAAAATCCTTCCGGCTGGTCCGTGTATTTATACGCTTCGGCCACTGCAGAGCCAAATTGCTGGGCACTAATAGGTCCTGCCCATTCCGTGCCACAGAGCTCGTACAATTTTCCGAGAACAGAAACGTCTTTGCTGCTTTTCAATTGGTACGTCATGATGTTGCCGAGAAGGAGCGTTTCGGAGTGTGGGGAGACACGCGCGTGACCCAAGTCACATGACATCATTTTTGTTCGGCGCAATTTGGCCCTCTTTTTCTTTTCGGCGCTCTTTTCTTTTTCCGGTTCCGGCCACCAACGCCGCGCACAGGTTGCAAAATGCCGCATCAACGGTTGCGAAACCGGCGCTGATTACTCATTTCTTCCTATTGTTCACTGATGGATAAACTTCTGTCGTCGGAGTCGCTGCGTACAACAGCTCATGAACCACAAACAACATGGCACCGTGTACGTGACTCGTTCAAACGTGCCGAGTCTCCAACGATTCCGGAGTCCACTCTGGCTCTTGATATAAAAATTGAAGGCGCCGAAAATAGTGACGGAAATTTGAATAAATCGCTTAAAAAGCGTCAGTTACAAATGATCGCCCTTGGTGGGTGTGTGGGAAGTGGATTGTTTATAGGATCAGGACCAGCACTTGCAACTGGTGGACCTGGAGCACTTCTCATTGGATGGGCTGTGGTGTCTAGTTTCTTGTATTGTACCATGCAATCGTTAGCGGAACTTGCTGCTGTGTTCCCAGTGTCTGGGTCGTTTGCCACGTACTCCACCAGGTTCGTCGACCCTTCTTGGGGGTTTGCCATAGGATGGAACTATGCACTTTTTTGGGTGATTGTTCTTCCACTTGAATTAGTGGCATCTTCAATGACGATCCAGTTCTGGCAATCCGATATAAATACCGTGGTGTGGGTGGCAATCTTCTACGTGTTCATCTTGGGGCTCAATTTGTGTGGAAATAAAGGGTTTGGAGAGGCTGAATTTGTGGCTTCTGTCATCAAGGTGCTCGGGGTAGTGGGATTCAATATTTTGGCAATTGTGTTAATCTGTGGAGGAGGAAAGTCGGGGTTTATTGGAGCCAAGTACTGGTACCATCCTGGTGCATTTTCAGCCGGGTTCAAAGGTGTTGTTAGCGTTTTGGTTACTGCCGTCTACTCATTGGCAGGAACAGAATTGATCGGTTTGACGGCAGCAGAATCTTCCGGAGATCCTTCGATTGTTCTTCCAAAAGCTATCAAACAGGTGTTTTGGAGAATCATGTTGTTCTACATGGTTACTTTGACCATGGTAGGATTCTTGGTTCCTTATGATTCTAAAAAATTGGTGGGCCATGCCTCGTCCGATGCTTCAGCTTCTCCATTTGTCATTGCTATAAATGCCGGTGGGATCAAAGTTCTTCCTTCCATATTCAACGTGGTGGTTTTGGTGTCGTTGTTAGCGATTGGCAACTCGTCCGTTTACGGATTTTCAAGAACTATACTTGCATTGGCAGACCAAGGTTTGGCACCTTCGATTTTTTCCTATGTCGATCGCGCAGGCAGACCTTTGGCAGGAATAGCATTAGCAGCATTTGTGGGACTTCTTTCGTTCTGTGCTGCTTCTCCCAAACAGTCTGAGGTGTTTGCTTGGCTCATGGCACTTTCTGGACTTTCCACCTTATTCACTTGGTTCAGTGTTTGTCTTGCTCATTTGAGATTTAGATGGGGAATGCAGAGACAAGGCAGAGACCTTATGGAACTTCCATATACTGCGTTGACAGGATGGATTGGATCACTTTATTCTTGTGTGTGCCTTGTGGTGGTGTTGTGCTTTCAGTTTTGGACGGCTCTCTTTCCTCTTGGAAAACAACCAGATGCCAAAGTATTCTTTGAAAATTACTTGGGTGCGGTTGTAGTGTTGCTCTTTTTTGTGGGTCACAAAATCTACTCCAGAAAATTAAATACTATCGTGCCATTGGACACCATGGACCTTGACACTGGAAGACGCAATAACGATTTGGAGCTTGTCAAACAAGAAAATTATGAAAAATTAGCCGCATATCGTGCTATGCCTTGGTACAAAAAGGTGATTAACTTTCTCGTATGAATAATGATGCATGAACAGACTAGAGAAGGAAGTCTATTTTATTCTATTTATTTTGTTCTTCTTTTCTTCTTTTCTTTCCTTCTTTTTTCTTCTTTATTCAATTCTTTCGTAGTTGGACTGCTTCGCTAAAATGTCTGCGTCCATATGAAGAAAGTTGGTTGCAAGAAGAAAGTCCGCCATCAACACACATGCACCATTGATAAAGAATCCATAGAACAACTTTCCGTGGGTAGCAAGTTTTCCGGTGAAAATTGGGCCCACACAGCGGGCAAATGTCTTGCCTATATTTACAATTCCCATCACCTTGGTGAGGTCCTGGGGTGGCATAATCGATGTAAGAAGGAGTTGCCGAGGCACCACATCCATGGTCTGGGTAGCAAAGTTCAAAACCAAAAGAGTGCAAGCGATAGGAACCAGCGACGTTAAACCAATACTAATGAAAAAAACTGCCGATGGAGCTTGGGTAGCAAACATGGCTTTAACTGGACCCAAAGCCCGGGCAAACATAGCCGATGGGATGCTCGAAAACGAGTCGATTTGACTGCAAAAGAAGAACAAGATTCCTACTCCCGCTGCTGTCATTTTGAGCACGGTTCTAAAGTAGTATACCACCCATGCGGCAGGCATGAACCCATACCCAAGAGAATCGAGCATGAAAACTGCCAAAAGTGGGTACAAGTGGTGCTTTGACGAAGGGGAGAGGCTCGTGGATGCGACGAGAGGTCTCAATTCGTCATCGCTACTGCCATTTTCTTCACCATAGTCTTCAGTTCTGTGGTGGTGAACTTCACATTTTTCCGTCAAAAACCACATGAAGACAAACTTGAGGATTCCCACACCCGAGTAAACTGCAAAAATAAGACGGTAGCAACGTTCCAAATCCATACCGTTGTTACTCAAAATTTCCACTACAAGTCCGCCGGCGAGGGAACCGATGGAGGAACCCAAATTTGCCAATAATCCATATAAAGCAAAAATCTCGGGTCGGTGGCTATGTGGAGTCAAGTGTGCTAAGCAAGCTTCCTCGACGGATTTGAACGGTCCGGTTTCGTCACCGGAAGGAGAAATGACTCCGAGAATGGCCGCGAGAAGAAGCCATTCAAAACGGGAACAAGTAAAGAAAACAGCGCCTGCTCCGGCCATCATCAAAGAACCCAAGAGCATGACGTTTCTCCTTCCCAAAGTGTCGGCGTACCATGTCAAAAAGTACGAAATAATCACATCTCCAACCAAGGTCAATGTCATAAACCACCCTATTTTTTTCTCATTAATTCCCACTTGTTTCAAAAAAAGCGTCAATACCTGGTTGGTTAGCGCAAAACTAGCCATGCGAAACACCACCGAGATCCATAGCACCCATATATCCCGGTTGGTTTGCTTGATCGTGTCCCAGAACCCCATGGTGCAAAATTGGATTTTCGCGGTATGTGCAGGCCATCTCACGATATTTTTGTTAAATCGTAAAGTCATCACCTCAAAGAACATTGGCTACATAAATGACCCTGAGCTCTCTAGACAACTTGGCCCATATAGCCAACATGTCGGAGGAGCTACACCAGTTGAATAGTCAACTCAAGGCCGAGGAGGCGGCGGGATACACTCCTTCTGGTTCTGGACCCTACGAGCCTGAGACCCAACCATCTTCAAATTCTGGCGTAAATGGCCGGCCAAAACGTATCGCTTGTGTGAACTGTAGACAGCAGAAGAGCAGGTGTGACTCGCACCAGAAACACCCGGCACCATGTACCAGATGTGCCAAAAAAGGACTCCATTGCACACTCAAGAGTGACTATAAACGAACCTATAAAAGAGCCCGGATAGCCCAGATTGAACGAGAGTTTGAGGAGTTGAAAGAGCGTCTCAAGGTGGCGTCGGCACCTGGATCTGGTACTGGTATCCCGTTGGGAAGTAATGAACAAATACCACAGTCGCATATGGCCCAAACTCATCCTCGAGCATCACCAGTGGTGTTTTCTCCAGGTAATATTCGTGCTCCAGAGTTGTCACACAACACTTCTGAAAGCAACAACTCACCGGAAATGCCGTCGATTTTCCGTCCTCTAGACCACCGCTCAGAGACTCCATTCCACCAAACAGTTCTCGAAGAAGAGTCGCTTATTTGTGAAGAAAAAACCATCGATTCTGTATCGCTTTCTCCACACACGATTCGCAATCTTTACCTCGAGTTTGTTGACTGCTACCACCCCATCCTCCCGGTCGTTGAGGTGACCAAAGGACCCGAGCGTATCTACCGTCTCTGTCCTGCCCTTTTCTGGGTCATAATGTTCGTTTCTCTTCGACGGTTTCGAGACGAGTCGCAAAAGACTCTACTCCTCGAACTTGCCCCATTAATCAAAAACATCCTTTCCGAAATCACCATCTCCCCCATCACAAGATACAACCCCACCGAAGAAGACGAACCCATTTTCAACGCTTGCTCGGTCTACTCCGTCCAGGCTTTCTTGCTCTACACGTTCTGGCCGCCCATCACCTCCTCGCTCAGTGCCGACTCGTCGTGGAACACCATTGGTGTGGCTCTTTTCCAAGCAATTAGAATCGGACTCCATACTAGAACGCCAAATCCCGACGGAACCAAGACTCCCCAGCAGATCGAAATGGCACAGGAACAAGCCAAAACCTGGATCGTGTGTAATATAGTATCGCAAACCATAGCATCTTCATTTGGGTTTCCCGCGTTTGTTCAATTCGACTCGTCAATGTCCAGTCTTCAGCCCACAATCTCCACCATCCAGCCGGCGCAAATCCCCAAGACTTTGATGTTCATGACAGAAATCGCCCAGTTTGAAGACCAAGTTGCCAAAACTCTCAATTCAAACCCAATGGATCCCCATGGCTTGATCGATGCTACGGAAAGACTTCCACTTCTCAAGGTGTTAAACCGTCAATTGGACGATCTCGAGGTCAAATTTGCAAATGAAGCCGTTGACGGATTCCGAAAATTCCAAATTCTCACTGCTAGAGTACACCTCTTGACATACCATTTCATGGATACTTCTCGCGTGGCATCGTTCGAGCTTCAAAAGGGATTGGTACGGTTGTACAATGCTGCCATAACCCTCGTCAATCATGTCCATTCGTGCCAAACAAAAGACAAGCGGTTTGTGAAATATCTTCCTGGAGTGTACATTCTCAGTATATGGCAAGCAGCATTTATCATTGGAAAGCTAGCACACTCGCCGCTCCAGAAAGTGGTGGATGTGGGTTCTGGACGCCAGACGTACCAAACAGCAATTTCATTGGCTGCTAAAGCTTCAGTATTGAAGCATGATATTGCTTATAGATCCAGTGGAATCATGAAAAGTATGTGGCAGCTTTTCCGAACTTTGGATAAGCGAAACATATCCAGTTGGACCATAAGTATCCGAACAAGAATGGCAGCGTCGGTGTTCTTTGACTGCTTGTATCTTCTCCGAGAGAAGGTTGGCATGATAAAACTCAATAATCGCACCGATGGAAATGGCACTAATGTTGACGACGAAGCCATCTCAGAAGAAGATGAAGACTTTGACGGAGCCACCGGGTCGGATAAGGATACTGCACCCACAGAGGACCAGAAAAGTAACAAGTCCACACCAAGCTCAACATCTAGTCGTTCCAAAAAACCTCGTTCTTTATCCAACAATTTGGACGCTGAGTCCACTGCTAGAAAAATCATTCGTACAATTCCCTTGGATCCCCAGCCCATGTCTGTTAGCAAGCGCAGCAGTATATTCAACGTGGTGAACAACAGCACCGAAACGTCTCCCCATATGAGATCTGAAGGATCTTACCAGTCGCCGAATCAGGACCAAAAAATGGCCCAAAATGCGACGTCCGGCTTGGCGAAACAAGACCCGTCGCCCATGTATGAGTCTCTCGAGCATTTCGACATGGACTCGCTCGACATAAGTAGCAGCGACTTGCTCTGGAAGGACGTCGATAGCGTTATGAACGACTTTGGGTTCCATACATAGTACATAGAGTAAGAGCTGTAGTAGGCACGTGACCGCGAATGAAAAATGCTTTGAAAAATTTCCTCAGTGATCAACTCATTACCAACATGTCATACGACGATATTGACAATGCCACGCCCAGTATTGTGATTGGCGGCGATCTCGAGGAAGACGGAGACTTTGACGTCCAGTATGAGCACGACATCGAGAGTGAAAATGAAGCTGGTGTTGAAGATGCACAAACCGAAGGATCGAAAGAGAAAAAATCCGTTGCTTTTGCCGGCTTAGACGATGAATATGATGAGGAAGCGGCCAGAAAAGAGTTTGAGGAAGGTGGTGGGTTGCCGGAGCAGCCAGATAACCCCGATTTTTCGCAGTTGACACCATTGTCGGCGGAAATTATCAATAGACAGGCGACAATTAACATCGGAACCATTGGCCATGTCGCCCACGGAAAGTCCACGGTGGTTCGTGCCATTTCGGGAGTTCAAACCGTGCGGTTCAAGGACGAATTGGAGAGAAACATTACCATCAAATTGGGGTATGCCAATGCAAAGATATACAAGTGCGACAACGAAGAATGTCCCGAGCCCGATTGCTACAAATCGTTCAAATCAGACAAGGAAATTAGACCCAAGTGTCAGCGTGAGGGATGCGAAGGCCGCTATAAGCTTGTAAGACACGTTTCTTTCGTGGACTGTCCAGGTCACGATATTTTAATGAGTACTATGTTGTCTGGTGCTGCGGTAATGGATGCCGCTTTACTTTTGGTTGCAGGTAATGAATCATGTCCTCAACCGCAGACATCGGAGCATTTGGCAGCCATCGAAATCATGAAGTTGAAACATGTTATCATCTTGCAAAATAAGGTGGATCTTATGAGAGAAGAATCGGCGTTGGAGCACCAAAAATCGATTTTGAATTTTATTAAAGGAACCATCGCTGATGGTGCACCTATCGTCCCTATCTCGGCCCAGTTGAAGTACAACATCGATGCCGTGAACCAATTCATAGTCAACTCGATCCCCGTTCCTCCTCGTGACTTTTCCGCATCTCCTCGGTTGATCGTGATTCGTTCTTTCGACGTCAATAAACCCGGTTCTGAGATCGATGACTTGAAAGGAGGTGTTGCTGGTGGTTCCATCTTGAACGGTGTGTTCAAAATTGGCGACGAAATAGAAATCAGACCGGGAATCGTCACCAAGGACGACAATGGAAAGATTCAATGTAAACCCATCTTTTCTCATATTGTCACATTATTTGCCGAGCACAATGACTTGAAGTTTGCCGTGCCTGGTGGGTTGATTGGTTTGGGTACAAAGGTGGATCCTACGTTGTGTAGAGCTGACAGATTGGTGGGTCAAGTTGTGGGTGCAAAGGGCAACCTTCCATCGATTTACACTGACATTGAAATCAACTACTTTTTGTTGAGAAGATTATTGGGAGTTAAAACCGAGGGCCAAAAGCAAGGTGCCAAGGTACGCAAATTGGAAGTTGGAGAGGTGTTGATGGTGAATATTGGATCCACAGCCACTGGTGCTAGAGTGGTGGCAGTTAAGGCTGATATGGCTCGTTTGCAATTGACTTCTCCAGCCTGTACCGAGATTAACGAAAAGATTGCCTTGTCGAGACGTATCGAAAAGCACTGGCGTTTGATTGGTTGGGCAACTATCAAGAAGGGTACCACCCTCGACCCTATTGCATAATTTCTTCTTGTGTATTTATAGTGTAACCTAATCTCAACAACGTGTATGAATCTGATGTAGAAACCTTTGGTACAATGTGCTATGGATAAAGTTGGGAAATGAGTCGGTTTCAAGAAGCCTCAAGAGTGCTTCCTCAGCTTCCATAAACTCCTTGGAAATTCGACTTAGTTTGCCTAACAATGCAATGAGTTCTGCAATCAACGGAGTCTCTTCTTTAGTATCCACCGATGAACTTTCGGAACTTAGCGACCGTATGGGTTCCGACATCACCGAGTTGACAATTTCACTGGTTTGTTCAGAGCACGAGTCATCGAGAACACATCTAGCAACAGAAACAGCTCGAGAAATCCTGATTCTCATTTCGTACGGAATATTGAGTTGGCTGGGAGAATCGGTATCGAAATGGCTATAATATATCAGGTATGCTCTGAACATAAGAGACTTGAGAACCGACACTAGTTTGGTTTGGGTTGCCATGTTGAGGTTGGTTTGTGATAATAACGGCGCAACGTTAGCCATCAATGAGGTTACTCCTCTGGTGAGCTTGCTAATATTAACATATGCTTCCAAATTTTCACCGCAAAAAGTCAGCGATAGAAAATCTTTGAACAAGAGCTTGTATCCTGGATCAGAAATAACATGTTGTAAACCACTGATTCGACTATCATAGTCTTTGGTTGAACTCAATTCAATTTCTGTGACAAAGTAGAGAGGATCTCCACCGACCAGTTTAGCCACAGTTCCTGGTTGTGACTCAAAAGCCTGCAAAAAATTAGCGTTTATGAACATGTCGACAATGCGGTGTGCTTCACCTTTTGTAGCCACTGCTGTACAGTCACATATCCACTGAGCTAGGGTCTTTGCCGATGCCACATATTTTCCGTCAATATGGTGAAAACGAGCTCCAAATGAAGACGTATAATACTGAAACTGAGCGTCCGATTCAGGATTGGTGAAATACGGATGGTGATACGGACTCGTTTGCTTGGAAGTTTCCAGCTTGAAAGTTTCCGCCGACAATTGAAAGCACGCCGAAGCCTCGTCCAAGCCATATAAGCCCCCGATTTCATCGCCGGAATCCTCTACATGAAACAGGATCGGGTCAGGCGCAGCATCAGGTCGCCAAGTCCGAGGAGGATCTCCAACTAGCTTACAAAGGACATGCACCAAGAGTGCTTGTGAGCATATTATGCGGTTATTTTTATCCCGTTCTAGGGGTAAGAGGCGCATGGAATTGAACGCCGTCTTGATAATTTGCGGCATTAAACCGGTGGGCATGCCTACACGCATGCAGAAAGAATGGAGCACTGCTACACCTTTTGCAGTTGGTTGCATGGATTCATCCGATCTGGGTTTAGAAAGTGTTCTCGCTCGAGGACAGTGGAGGAAATGGCAATCGAAAAATGCTTGTAGAATGGATGATTTTTGGTTTGAATCGATTGCATAATGAATCTCAAAAAGAATATTGTTCCTGGAAGGCGCCAAAGTCATGGATGAGAGTGCGTCATGCGCCTCGTCAACCCCAAAGGTAAACGGCAAGTGTTTGCGAAAGCCCACTTTCTGCAGGGTGGGCAACTTTTTGAGGTTTAGTTGAATAATCATCATAGAAAATAAGCTGCAAATCTCTTTGTATGGTACAAAATCATATTGAACCAATTCTTTTGTTTCCGTAAACGTATCGACCTTAAACATTGTCGTTTTGGTGATCATGACCACAATGACACCAACCGGGTCCAAGCCTTGTTTTATGCATAGCCTTCCTAAAGCCTGTTTCGCAGTATTTGTCCCAAAGTGTATCAGAGTATGCACGGCCGAGTTCAAAAAATAATGCGCCGCACACACAATAAGAATGTGGGAAAAGGTGAGACAGCCTGCGACAGACAAAAGCGAAATGACACAAAATTGACAGGTGAAATGAAATGCGAAATGGCACAAAATTGACAGATGCGAAATGCGAAATGCACTACAACTTTGTCAATCTCTTGAATGGGTCCTGGTCGTCTAGTCGGGTGCCAATCTCCTCCAAGTTTGTGTCGAGCTGCACCATCTTGCTGTCTTCAATGGTGTAGGTTTTATTGAGCTGGGCATTGGAAATTACATGGCCATCGGCATTGGTGGACACGCCCGACTGGTCTATTAATAGACCCATTCTGTAGAGCGACTCCCAGCTATTTCGCAACACTTTGGCAGACCACACTTTTTGGTTGACTTTGATGTTGGTCAAAATGCGAGTGTCGCTTCGAGACGGCGACGATGTTGCCAAGGTGGTGGAATTGATATTGAACAGTTTTATCATTTCTTCGTATTCTTTGTAGGCCAAGTTGAAGTTGATGGTTTGCAAGTCGAATTTTTCGATCCATCTGGCTGCGGCGATTGCAAGCAACAATTCTAGTGTGGAGAGCGACTGGAATAAGCCCTGGATAGTTCCTGGAGGCTGGACGTTGGCGTAGTGTAGAAAATGGGTATCGACAGGAAACGGGCACTGTGGAGAAATTTGTGCGATTGCAAAAGTGGAGTAGATGTTGAATTGGCGGTAATTTTTCGTGGAATAGTACAACTCATAAACGAGCTTCTTTACTATTGGCGACTGCGTGAACAACGAGTCGATATACTGGTTCCACAACCGGCCGTAATTTTCATCTTGCAACTGCGAAATATTATTTGATGATAACAAAAGTGCGAGTTTGGCACCGGACCAAAAGTGGTCAATTGACCCTGGCTTGGCCAACGAAATCACCCGCTGGCTGAACCGGCTTCGTACTCGTTTTTCAAAAAGTTCTCTCACGGTAATTTTTGTAGAAACTCCCACCACGCAAATGGGCACTTGCGATGTCTGTGCGAGGTCAAGCAAGTTGTATAAAAGTGTCTGTTTGTTGTCTGTAAATTTGTCGATTTCGTCCACAATAAAGATCACCGCCATGGACTCTGAGGAGCTGGTATGGTCGAGAATGTTGAGAATGTTGCTGAAAGTGTCGTTTATGGCCGGCTGCTGAAACTGCGACTGGTGCGAAGAGTCGTTTTTTTTGACATTAATATCCAATTGCCGGGCAATTTCTCGAACAGCCGCGTGCTCGTCAGGATGAAAGTACGCACTAAGGCGAACCACTATGTATCGACCATCATAGTCAATTGCCAATTTGTCCAAAGCGCGGTTTATTATGGCGGTTTTTCCTACCGCTCGTGGTCCAATAAGGAGCACAGACAGCCCCTGTCTATCGCGGACCGTGTGCTCAAACATGGCCCACAATTCATTGTACTTGTCTGTGAGACCGGAAAGTTCAAAGTTGGCCACTTTGGGGGAATTTAACTGGGACAAGATGAGGTTTTTGACGCGGCTGATGTCGGTGGGTGAAAAATGGGACGGTAAGTCATGAGGAAGAGGCTGACCGGGAAGAAGCGTGGGCCACCGTCATGGAATACTGACCTACTCGAACTGGCTTACTATAATTGAGTAGTTGATTCCTAATTCAAGTCGCACGATTTATGATTTCGCACAGTTGTTCCTCACTGATTCGCACTGATTATTCGCACTGATTTCGCAGATTATTCGCACTGTTCGCACAGATTTATCAGAGATTATTATGGCACCGCTGCTTCCGGATTCAGTCACAAATCTACTCAAATCAACCAGATACGTCCATTTGGGTACGTGCCGCGACAACGTGCCCCATGTATCGTTGATGAACTACACGTATCTCCATCGCGATGGAGATTTTGTCATTTTCAGCACCCCTGAAAACTCCACTAAATACCAGAATATTGTTGAAAATCCTCATGTTTCGCTTCTTGTTCACGATTGGATCTCAGCAAAGAGTCTGCAAGCTCCTACAGAACCCAGAGAGGGCCGCCGCAACTCACTCTATGAACTTTTGGCCAATATTAACAAAAACGAAATCAGCAGCGTTTCGGTGATGCTTGATGGAAAAGCACAAATACTTGCCACCGATGATCCTAATTATGGGTTCTATCGGTCATTACATTCTAACAACAATCAGATTGACCAGGACCAAGCCAAGACTTATATCGATTGCGATAATGCATTGGTCGTGGTTGAGATTGAAAAGTGTAAGGTGACTGATACGAATAATAATGTGCAAGAATACTAGCAGGATTACATAAAAAACATACGACAATAAATCATAGGACAAATCAAGAAACATCAGAAACATACGACAATCAATTACATCATAGGACATTGGACCATGTCGTTACGAACCGGAGCGTAACCGAGATGAACAACCGGAACATAACCGAGAACAAACCAATGAAAAGTCGGAACCTAACCGAAAACTAACCATACAAAATCGGATCACAACCGAAAACTAAATATGGAAACGGCAATAAATGTATCACAAGACCTTGTGAAGCTACCTCGGCCCGATGCAACGATAGATGTCACGAATGATTCAGTCATCATCCTGCAGAATCCATGCAGTTTGCGCGTAGACTTGCATCGACCCGTACTGCATCTAGTCTGCGCGAGCGGGGTGGCATATGCATATCCGATTATCCAGCCTCGTAACCAAATGGTGGCGCGCCAGTGCCAAGAAAAAACTGCTGCGATGAAGCTTCGATTGAAGGTTGATGCAGTCTTCGATTAAAAATGGCTGCAAATCACGATATAAGTACTCATAACAGCTCGAACTCGTCCCATATTAAACTGACATTTTATCGTCCATTTCATGACGCGCAACGAGGTGGGATAAAGGGGCGAGGCGCAAAAAAAAATGCCTCAATCTGCAATTGATTCACCTGTAAAACCTCGGGCAGTGCACGTCCTGCCCCAGAAAAAATTGGAAAAACCAAAAGCAATAACACCGCACGCAGACATTTACCACAGTTCCCGCATACCCGCCTCCAATCAAAGAAAAAAATCGTTCTCAACAATTGAAGGTATCCCGGGTAAAACGCATAAAAAATTAAAAATACTCACCCATGCATTGCATTGAGCCGCACAGCCTAACATGCACCCACTACCAAAGATACGGCTTCATGCATATTACCCACAAAATTTCTTACTCGGAACGTCGGCTCCACAGCCCAAGGTATTTTTAAATCAAGTTGTACTAACAACTGCTGCGCGGTTTATGCCCCGTGCTTAATATTTTTTACGCTTCCTGCACCACCCTGAAAACTCTATATAAGTGCCTCATAACGCCCCGTTGCCAAGACTCTGTAAACTATTGACAGGGTCCGTATCCGTTACATCTTTCCTTTTCCAGTTTCTCCATGGTGGCTGCTACCATCACGCCTACAATGTCGTTTCCTTCGCCTTACTATCATCTTTCATCACAACAGTCCCAACAACTGTTTCTTCAGTATCCTGAATATACCCAACCGATGTTTCATTATGGCGACAAACACCAGCTTCCGTCGATCAACTTGAGCCAGCAAAGTCAAAATCAACTAAACCAACCAAGTCAAAACCAAACAAATCAAAACCAACTAAACCAAAACCAATCAAACCAAAACCAACAAGCACCCCATCTTCACCAAAGTCACCAATCTCATGCCCATCAGAGTCATCACCAATCTCACCCTTCCCACCAAATTCTCCAATACCCACAACATGTGCCCATGGATTACTACTACTACCAACACATGCTGCCCTCGCAATCCAAGCCATACTCTCTAACCAACCCCAACAATCCTTACACCATGGGGTACGGTAATTACCTGACAGAGTCGTATGCTCCTCCTGCTGCCGAATCTAAACGGCAAATTGACTACTCGCAATTAGTCTCATTCACAAACTCCACAGTTTCTCGTCGTCGCCGCCGATCTACTCCTCCTTCGGCTCCACTGGAAGTCATGTACCCATGTGCACAATGTGGAAAAGTGTTTCAGAAACTGTACAATCTTAAATCACACATGCGTACGCATCTGAGAGAAAAACCCTATGCGTGCCTGGTATGCGGTAAGACGTTTGCTCGGAGCCACGATATGCGTCGGCATCAATTGTTGCATGAGGGAAAGAAGAATTTCAAATGTGAAGGGTACCTTAAAGATGGAGTTACCAAATGGGGTTGTGGCCGACTGTTTGCTCGTTCCGATGCTCTTACAAGACACTTTCGTACCGAAACAGGCTGGTTGTGTATCAAGCCGTTTATGGATGAAGCCCGGTCGTTGGGACTTTATACCGATGCTACACAGGCAATTCTGGACGCTACATCCCATCACCTTCCAATGCTGACGCCGGGTTCCGAACCATCCACCACATCTTCAGCTGTTGATGGAGAAGACAATGTGGATTCTGAGTATTCAAAAACGACAATCTACCCATCGCAGACCCAGATCCTCACGCCCGAACAGAGTTACGAGTCCACATTGACCCGCAAGCTCGTCGACAGCAAATAAGAATTACTGTCTAGCAGATACTATCTTCAGTACTATCTTCAATACTATCTTCAATCACCATTACCAGAGTTATTCACCATCATTCTATTCTATCATTATTCACTATTCTATTCTCATCATTATTTAATTCTTCACTAAATCATTCTAAACTTTTACTACTCATATTTTCCACTACTCTATCACATTATCCATCTAATTCGTGACTATTCAATTGCTCTTCCTCGCCTACTTCGTAGGCTCGTGGCTCTTGGCTCGGAGTTAGCGAGCTTCCCCACACCCAACCCCCATATAAAACCCCGGATTTCGCACCAATCTTCATGACAACTTTTCTGAACGAACCGAACATTCCTCGGCTTCCTGTGCCGCTGATCGAGAGCACCACCACCCAGCTCCTTTCTGCACTCAAACCATTGGTTTCAACCGAAGAATATGACGAAATTGTAGCCGAAGCTCATCTGTTCAAGCAACACAAAATCATCAATCTTATCCAAAAACACTTGGAAGCAGTTGCTGCCAATCCCAATTTTACATGCTATTTAAACTCCATCAACGATGAGACGAACCCAGGAATCTACGGCGAGCTTCGAGGAGACATTTTGCCTCGAAATCCATATTTGATTTTGGAACAAGATCCATATTCAAAGACATTGAACCCACCCACCCAGGCACAACGAGCAGCAAACTTGATCAATTCGTCGCTTAAATTTGTTGTTTCGCTCAGAAACGAAACACTAAAGCCGGATGTTACGCCCAAAAACGGTAATCCATTGACTATGAATTGCTACCGTAACCTCTTTGGAACTACAAGAGCACCAGATATTCATGATAATCCCCACCATATTATCCTCAAAAAGTACAAAAATATCAACGACTCTCGTCACATCCTTGTGATTTGCAACAACCAATACTACAAGTTGGAGGTATTGACCGAATATACTGAAGAAGCGTATGAAAAAACAAAGACAAAGCACCGGATTTGGTTCGGCGACCACGACCTTTCGCTCATTCTTCAGGATATCATTGACGAGTCTAGTGAGTTCAGCACGTTGGACTCCGTGAACAATTCCATCGGCTCGCTAACCACCCAGACTTATCATGTGTGGAAACAGGGCCGGTTGGAGCTTGAAAAATCCAATGCAAAGTTTTTGGAAACCATAGACAACGCCTTGTTTGTGGTAGTTTTGGACGTGCTCAACTCTCCAGAGTCCGACCAGGATAAAACCAAGGTCATTTCCTACGGAACCTCAGAGCTTCAGCCAGGAACAAGTATTCAATGTGGTTCATGTACTTCGCGGTGGTACGACAAACTACAGTTAATTGTCACGAAAAATTCCGTGGCTGGAGTTGTATGGGAGTCCACCTCTATGGATAGCACTGCCATTCTCCGGTTCATCAGTGATATCTATACCGATTCGATTTTGAAGTTGGCCAGAAATATTAACGGTTCTGAGTACACTTTGTTTGACGAGCATGTGGAATTTGTTTCGCCAAGAGAAGACGCCGAGAAACCTGTTTCTGTTCGTTTGATCTTGAACCGCACTCCAGAACTACAAAATCTCATCCATCTTTCCGAAACTCGGTTGGCAGACCTCATCAACCAGCACGACTACATCACCATGGACCTCAAGTTGGACACCCATTACATCTCCAAAAGCGGGTATTCCGTTGACTCGTTTCTCCAGGTGGGCTTACAGATTGCAAACTACACCCTCTACGGCAGAATAGCCAACACTTTGGAGCCCATCACCACGAGAAAGTTCCGAGATGCTCGCACAGAATTGATTCCCGTTCAAGACGAAGAAATCTCTCGGCTCGTAAAGCTTTTCATTTCCAATTCTACACCTCTGGAAAAGCTTCGTGCCTTCCGTAGAGCGGTGTCAAGCCATAACGAAAGGTACCGCAATGCCATGATAGGCAAAGGATTCGAAAGGCACTTGTGGGCTTTGGTTCATGTGATTAAAAGACCCAGAGCAGTTGACTATCTCAATGAAGTCAACAAGGACGTAGCAGGTCTCGAGCCCATTCCTGAACTTGCAATGATTCCACATCTCCATATACCATTTCTTTCGAATCCCAGCATTGAAAAAATTTCCTCTCCAGAACTTTTGGTTTCGAACTGTGGAAATGCCGCTTTGCGGTTCTTTGGCATTCCTCCAGCTCACGATCAGGGTTTTGGAATAGGATACATTATACATCGTGACAAGGTTTGCATTACTGCTAGCTCAAAACACCGCCAGACAAACCGTCTTTTGGATACATTTAAGCTGGTGGTCAACGAAATTAAGCGCTCTATAAGACAAGATTCCAACTTTTTGCTACAAGTCGCCGACTCAGAGCCTCGTAAGAGTGAGCTTCAAAAGTTGAGAGTTCAAAAAGAACTTCTGGAAGTTGCAAATTCTCCACTGAAAAGGCACCCAGTCACATTGACGCTCGCTCAGACTCCGGGTCTGTCAACTCCAAAAATGCTGGACTATTTCTCCTCAGATGATGTTCCGCAATTGGCTTCTTCAGACTCCGAAGGACGTAGTTCCCGCTCAGATTCTTTGGATGGACCTGATTTCGATGTTCTTGGAGGTTACGGCTACTTTGATTTTGGACAGATTGATCTACGTTCCAATGAAATTACGAGAGACGAATCGCATCTCAACAGTAGCTCAAATCTTACTTCAAGGCACCATTCAGGCACAAATCTCGCAGCATTGGCGGGTCATACCAGCAAGGATCTTGAGCATAAGTTGTCACTTTCCGAGAGAATTAGAGATAAGTTATTGAGCGACGACGAGGATGCTCCACAGAGAGAACGTCGGCCAAAAAAGGAGATCGGAAGGGGAATCAGCGTTAGCAAGTAGAAAAGCACACAGTCCATTTCAATTGTTTGTATTAGTGATGTTCATGTAGCAAATGAATGTCAAGGAGTGGAGGTTTTGTTTCAGGCGTTGAGATCGTAAGTTTATCTTAACAAATGACGAATTAAAGTGATAATGTTCTCAAGTGAATGTTTCGGGTAGTCAAAGCTCATAGACTTTTCCTTATCGTTTTTTGTCTCATTTCTGTTAACAGTAGATGCGTTTCGTAGGCAGAAGTTCATCACATTGAAATTAAATTCTCTTCCATTTCTCATCCCAAGTCAGCTACAGAATTAGTGTCTCACCTGATGTTCCGTTAGTTCATGAGCCGGGGATCGAGAAACGAAATGGGTCCCTCGACTAGAAATCGTTTTGCGCCCGCTTTGAAAAGTATCTTTCCTGAAGTTGCTTCGGCTTCCGCCTCGTTAGCATCAATAGCTTGACTTTCAGGATATTGGTTGCTGTGACCAGACTCAAGAGTATATTCCAGCTCGCTCAGGTCTTTCACGGCACTTTTTGCCTGGTGGTCGGTGCGTAATCGTTTGTTTTTCTTGTAACAACGTTCATCGTCGTGGCCGATTTTATGACAGAAATGACAATATGGACGTTCCCTTCTCCTTTTGATGCGTTTGGGTTGTAAGTTTCCAGTCTCTGTCGAAATCGCTGGTGGAGACCATGATAAACAATCAACCTTCTCGCTTAAATCAGCGTACTTGAGTTCCGTCGTTCGGTCTAAGTGACCAACTCGGTCCTGGAATAAGGGATATGCCTCAAGAGCCTGTAACAAAAGTACGATTCTGCCTTTGTCGTCAAGATTCATAAATGGGAACGTACTAATTTTGTTGTACTTCTTGATGGGGCTGTTGTTCGGATTGTTAATAAACTCGTGGAGAGCCTTATAAGCACTCATTTGGGATAGCACTCCGCAATTTTGAAAGTAATCCCGAACGGCGTATAGTTGTTCTCTTCCTTGCGGCGCATCGAGAAATAGGGGATTGGAAAGAGTATTTAAGTCAACCGTTCTGTGAACAACTGAAATAATGACCATGTCCATTGAGGTTTTCAAGGCTTCTTTGTCTGAACTGTGTGAATACCCTGAATCCTCGTCCAATTTATCGTTGTAGTACAGCCATCAAGTAGGATTCCAACGTAAGATTTTTTCAACTATGTCCAACCATTCACCAAATTGAGTTGCAGATTCAAGATGGGCTCTTTCGCATAGGATATCCAAGACGCTGAAGACGATTCAAAGTCCATGGCAAATTATAATTTGAGGGGAATGATAGAAAGCGTTATCTGTTTTTGAGTATTTCTTTGTCAGAGTCAAGGTATTGTAATATTCCAAATACGGGTTTCCTTATGGGTATTAAGTATCGACTAAATCCTGCCCCAACACAAGCCTAGATATTTTCGTGGAGGTTTAACTGGCGGTGACGTTAATAGATTAATGAGAATAATGATTTGGCGCACACCAGTACACCAATCTAGTACACATAAAGCTACGCAAATTAGGTGTTGCAAGGTGCAAACTCATGAAAAACTACCTTCAATCATTCGAAACTTAAATTGAGACATCACGGTAGCAACAATGTAGTTTTCAATCCGTGAACGAGCCAGGTAGCGTGAATACCAACTACCTGACAAACTGATATCCTGCATCGGCGGACTATAACTCGTAATGGTGAGAAAGACTATAACTCGTAATTTTCGCACCATTACGAGTTCTTATCAAACTCACAACCATTGAAACCAAGCTATAAAATCTTGCTATAAAATCTTGCTATGTATGAATACAATCTGGTACCCGGCTTTGAGCGCAGAAACTCACAACAAACAGTAATTGATGACAACCCATCTCCAGATTATCAATCGTTTCCTTTGAACGATATAAATGTGGGTTCATCCCTGACAGTGTATAGATCCTTATACGCCGAGCAAATGTTTCATCTCACCAAATACGTGAATAAACTTGCCCAATATCCCAATACTGAGGTTATATTGATAATTATAAGGGATGAACCTTCAGAAAATAGTGTCGTGAATCTTCCACGAAAGAAAGTCTTTACATTTGCTAGCTCGAAATTGCAGCCATTGTTGGCAAGAATTGAGAGGGATCATCGTTTTAGACAACTCTCCCACACTGTTAATCCCCAAGGCAATGGGAATCTTTTACAAACCGTAACCGCATTATCGTTCATTTTGCTGGCTTTTACCCTAGGTCTGTCGCTTACAATTTTGCTATCAGTGCTTATTGGTTCGGTATTTACAACTACATTGCTAGTGTCCTCTCTTTCATTATTTCTATGGGGACGGGTCCTTAAGCAGAGAAAATCTCCAACTAAATATCAGGCTCTAGGCGATGAAATGGATCCAGAAATGGATCCAGAATCAGTCTTGAATGGCTCTCATAAAGAGATCTCCAGCCATTTACCTGCGAACCGAGCAGAAATCACCAGTCTTCAAGCAGCTATCACAGGTATTGCTTGCGAAATTTCCACCAATCGCACTAAAATATTGTTTCATCTTGAAAGTGAAGAAACTACTTTTGACTATGGTTCATCCGATTTAAAGGTTATATTAGGGAGTTGTCGCAACATTTCCTCAGTAGAGGAAGAAGAACCAGCAAAGAACTGCTCGTCGACTCGACAAGCGCATAGACTATAAGATGCTTTGTTTGGTATTCTCCACCGTTATAGTCTTTGACGTCGCTGCGTATTTCAAGTGGAATACTGTGGAACATGTTGAAGTTTTCGCCGTTTCAGCATGCTATTGTATGATATTCAATGTCATTTTTGGGGTGAGGCTCTTGTACATGTATTCGAACGACATCGAATGAAACAGTTTAGACTGAATGAGATTGATGTACTTTTGCAACTTTTTTTAAAAACTTATTTTTTTGCTAATCTTTTTGCAATTTTTTTTCTTTCTTGCTATTTCGTCTGAGTCGTTGATACTACTTCTTCAATCGCAACCCTACTTGCCGGTATCATCCTTCTTGCTATACTTCTTACTAGTACTCTCATCCTCTCTCTGTGCAGTACTCTGGGGTAAAGCCTTAGGGCTGTTGAGAATGTAGGGTTGGAAGTCTATCCTAACTGCGCATATAGCTATACAGACTAGGTGTTGCAGGATGCAAAATAATGGAAAGTAGCACTCTAAAGCAGTTCAAATGAAAGAACATGATGACGTTAGCAACAATGACGTCTTCATATCCATCAGAGAGCCATGAGGTAGTGTAAGCACCAACTATCTGTCAAACTGATATCCTGCATCCGGCGGCTATGGCTCCTAATTTCGCACCATTACGAGTTGTTATCTTCCACACTCACAACCATCAAGCTATAAAATCTTGCTATGTATGAACACAATCTGGTGCCCGGATTTGAGCGCAGAAACTCACAACAAACAGTAATCAATGAAGATACGAACCAATCTCCAGATTATCAATCGTTTCCTTTGAACGATATAAATGTGGGTTCTTCACTGACAGTGTATAGATCCTTATACGCCGAGCAAATGTTTCATCTCACCAAATACGTGAATAAACTTGCACAATATCCCAATACTGAGGTCATATTGATAATTATAAGGGACGAACCTTCAGAAAATAGTATCGTGAATCTTCCACAAAAAAAAGTCTTTACATTTGCTAGCTCGAAATTGCAGCCATTGTTGGCAAGAATTGAGAGGGATTCTCGTTTTAGGCGCCTCGCCCACACTGTTAACTCACAAGGTGATATGGATCTTCCAGACGCCATAACCCCAATATCGTTGGTTTTGCTAGGTTTTTCCTTATTGCTGTCGCTTACAATTTTGGGATCGGTGTTTGTTGGTATAGTGGCAACTACTACAATGCTAGTGTCCTCTCTTTCATTATTTTTATGGGGTCGGGTCATGGCGCAAAGAAAATCACCAACTAAATACCAGGCTCTAGGCGATGAAATGGATCCAGAAATGGATCAAGAACCGGTCTTGAATGGCTCGCACAAAGAAGATCTCACCTCCAGCCATTTGCCTGCGAACCGAGCAGAAATCACCAATCTTCAGGCTGCTATCACAGGTATTGCTTGCGAAATTTCCACCAATGGCACTAGAATATTGTTCCATCTTGAAAGGGAAGAAGCTACTATTAACTATGGCTCATCCGGTTTAAAGGATATATTAGGGAGTTGTCGCCGCACTTCCTCAGTAGAGGAGGAAGAACCGCAAACTACCACCCGTCGACTTGACAAGCGCATCGACTATAAGATACTTTGTGTGGTATTTTCCACCGTCACTGTCTTTGACATCGCGGTGTATTTCAAGTGGAATACTGTGGAAAATATTGAAGTTTTCGCCGTTTCTGCATGCTATTGCATGATATTCAATGTAATTTTTGGGGTGAGGCTCTTATATATGTATTCGAACGGCATGGAATGAAACAGGTTAGACCGAATGAGATGTACTTTTTGCAAATTTTTTCTGCAATTTTTTTTGTAATGTTTTTTCATTTTTGCTATTTCGTCTGACTCGTTGCTACAAATTCTCCAATCTCATCCCTACTTGCCGGTATCATCCTTCTTGCTAACTTCTCTCTAGCACTCTACACCCTCTCTGTGCAGTACCCTGGGGTAAAGTCGCACCGACTGACAAATCCGTGCGACAAATCGTCATGTTTCCTCCAATTGGGTTGGCCACATTACCAAAGGCCCTAATCCGAATTCATGGTCCTGACGCCACCAAGTTTGTCAACGGGCTCGTTACAACACGTTTACTTCCTGATATAGTCAAGAAAAAACAGCATACAATTTCTGAAAATGAAAATTCTCATCAGGAATTATCGCAAATAATCGATGTTCATCGAAATTGGGGCCTAATGCATGAGGATATCTATGACCCTTCCAATACTATCTACGTGCTGCGTGGAGGAATCAACTCGATGTTTTTGAACTCGAAAGGAAGGGTGTTCACCGACTGTTTCATATACGCACATCCATTTGCAAATTCGAGCGAAAATGATCATCCCGACTATGTGGTGGAAGTGGATGAGTCTCTACGTACCAAGCTACAGATGTTGCTCAAGCTTCACAAATTAGCGGCAAAAGTCAACATAGAAAAGCTTGAGAACGTCGAAAGCCATTATTACTATAACGACACTCCAGAGTTCGATTCGTTTTTGGAAGAACTTCAAAATAATTACATCTTGACAAAAGACCCGTCACAAGCTAGGGAAATGGCTCAACGACTTATCGACGATCAAGCTATATTTGGTCCCAATATACCCGTAGTAGGCTTTGCTGTGGATAACAGAATTCCCAACTTTGGTATCAAGTTTTTAACAAAGCAATTGCAAAACCAAGACCCATTTTCATCGCTGTTCAAGAGCCAGTTTGAGTCTCCATCGGTTCTGGCTCAGGATGTGGCTGTTCGTAGGTACACCAATGGCTTGCTAGAGCAAGCTGATGTATCGTCAGATGTTTCTATTCTTCCATTTGAGACCAACTTGGATTTCACGAACGGGCTCTCGCTCGATAAAGGATGCTATGTGGGCCAGGAACTCACTATACGAACCTTTAATGGTGGAACGATAAGAAAGAGGGTTGTTCCAGTACAGTTTTTCGAGCTCAAAAATGTGGAATCTATGGCTGCAAAGCACGAGCCGGAGTATAACTTGAAAGATGCTGTGGTTGACCATCTATCAAAAATTACACAAACCGATCTCAAATCGCTCGTAATTTCGCGAATGGATGGCAGCGATGCCACAGAGGAACATCAAACCAGCTCTCCGTTTGGAAGCTCAAAACCAGTAAGAAAGAGAAAACTGGGAAGTGGAAAGATTTTGGCTCGCCATGGAAATGTGGGTCTTGCATTGATGAATCTTGGGGAAATTGAACACCAGAGTATGTTCAAGGTAACTATAGGTGATGAGGATGATACGGAAATTGGACTCAAATCGTTTGTTCCGGGATGGTGGCCACAATAGATATGTACATAGATAACGAAGAGATAGGTGAAACTGTGTGTGGCTAGATATTCTCTCGGTAGCGTGAACGTATAAGAAAAGGGCGTGTGGCGTAGTTGGTAGCGCGTCTGCCTTGCAAGCAGAAGGTCACCGGTTCGACTCCGGTCTCGTCCATTTTTTTTCCACCCTAACACATATGATACGGTTAATTGACGGTGTTACGATCCACATTTTTACATGACGTACCTGGGTGTAGTTTACATCCATTCCCAATATTTACATACATTAGCTATTATTGTCATTTTCTTCTCATCTCATCTATTTCGCTCAACAAGGTGCGAATGTATTTTGAAGCCATTTCAACGGTATTGGCTTTGGAAGGCACAGACTCTTCGCTGTTGAAGGACGGCGGTATCAACGACGCCAATTCTTGCACGGCGGTGTTCATTCTGTTTCTACGGCCCTGTTCTGCTATTTTGTGCGATGTGCGCTTGTAGTCTGGTTTTTCAAATCTTCCCTTGGAGCCCTGGGTGCCGATTACTGGAGAGGTATTGGCGCTGGAAGATGATGACCTGCTGTGGCCGTGAGGCTGCTGTTCCGACAATCGGCCCATGGTGAACCCCATCATGGCTGGAGCCGCGCCGTCACCACCATTAGAGAAGTCCATAACCTGTTTTCTTTGTGGAGGATACATTGGAGTAGAATCACCCGAAGACCGAGGAGGAGCCACCAGCGACTCTGGGAGTTTTTCAAACGAGTTCAAACTGGCCCCAGACCGGTGCGACCGGCCCTTGAGCGAGGGCGACTGCTTGACTTTTCGAGTCGAACCATTGGGTCCCATCACCGGGGTTCCATGGGGAGTTCTGCGCTTGTGTGAAGGCTGGTCTTCAGCCGTGCCGTATGCCGACGACGACGAACGTCGCCTATCGATATCGGGCCGAGCATTGAGCGCTGGAGACGTCAAAGGCTCGAAACTGGTCTGGACCGGTGCCGCTTTATTTACGTTGACTTGGGAGTCGTGGGGGGTCACTGCCGGAGAAACCAACGGCGTGAACACGGCATCGGGACGCACATGCTGGCTGGGAGGTTGGTGCTGTTGTGGGGTGTCTCCTCCGGACCGGTGGGTATGGTAGTAATGCTGGTCATTATAAGATTTTTCATTTTGGCCGGGAAGAATAGGCGAAACAAATGCCTTTTGCGAGTCGTGGGCAAGATGCTTGTTAGCTAAAAGCCCGGGGGTTTTAATGCCGCCGGTGGGAGGATATGCGGTGGATTGTGGTTGGTGTTCATCATCAATGGGCACTCCTTCAGGAAGAATGAACATGGAACTCTCCATGGAAAATGCTCCTGGCGTGGTGTCTATGCGAGAGTTCGAGCCTGTGGACGCACCTGCTGTCACTGGCGTGCCATAATTACTATCGACGTGATGAGGAGTCGACGAAGATCCATCAAAAATATTGTTATCCAACTGGTGTAACAAGTAAGGGTCCTGGTCTCCAAAACCATCATGATGTGTTGGATATCCAGGCTCGCCACCTACTTCATGAAGGTACAGTGACGACTGCTTGGACGGAGATAGAGCCCAGTCGTGGTCCATGGAATTTGTTTTAATGAAATTGGTCTAATATCTGGGGCTGATAACGAGGTAATTGATCCCAATTAAACACGAAGAAATCACCAATAAATCACAATGAATCACAATGAAAAAAAAGTCGTGCTGTTGCCGGTGCTCCTGATAGGTTCGTTACGATCTGATACACCAAAGTACTGTATTACAGCCGTCGAATTGCACCTGGCTACTGTGCCCCACGTGGGCCTGACATTCACTTGTGCGCGCGCAACCTTGCACCGCTATTGTGTAGTGACGGGTCGGTGCGGCTACCGTCAAGCGGTCGCGGGCCTGCGGCGGTCCTGCGGAACATCGGATGCGCACTCCACTGCACTCTCATCTTCCTTGGCCATGTATTCGTAACCTATGTACACCATTATACCTATACCTCGGCAGGCACCCCCAACACATCGGTGCGGCCGCTCTTGGTCTTGATCACAGTATTGCTGACACTTTTGGCCTTGTTAATGGGTTCTCCTCGCACCAATTTCTCCATCTCTTCCCTCGTTAATGTCTCGTACTCAATGAGTCCCTCCGCAAGCCGTTGAAGCTCCACTCTTTTCTCAGAAAGAAGCTTTCTCGTGCGCGCCTCGGACTCGATTAAAAACTCCCGGATCTCAATATCGGCCATGTCTCGAAGATTGGGCGACCACGAGTCCCAGTTATCACTCAATCGTACCGGTCCAATCTTGTCGCTCATGCCGTACGAAGTAACCATGGCTCGTGCCACACTGGTGGCATTGGCTAGGTCTGAAGAACATCCACTGGTAACATTATCTTTTCCGTGTACCATCTCCTCGGCAATCTTTCCTCCCATGCAAACATCAAGACGAGCAAAACACTCTCTCTTGGTCATATCAACCTTGTCCATTTCGGGCAATTGAAATGTAACTCCGAGCGCACGACCACGGGGAAGAATAGTAGCCTTGTATAATGGAGTTGCTCCTTTGGAGTACATGGCCATGATGGCATGTCCTGCCTCGTGATACGCGGTGTTTTTACGCGCCTCGTCCGTGATCACCATCTTCTTTTTGGCCGCTCCCATGAGAATTTTGTCCTTAGCCCACTCGAAGTGAGACATGTCCACGGCAGGAGCAGACAATTGTGAGGCGTGAACGGCCGCTTGGTTAACAAGATTCATGAGCTCGGCTCCAGAGAGTCCCGGGGTTCCACGAGCAATAATCGATGGTTCAACGTCTTCCGACACCTCCACATTCTTCATGTGATGCTTGAGAATGTCCACTCGTCCACGTACATCCGGCAAATCCACAACAACCTCCTTGTCAAATCTTCCAGGACGAGTGAGTGCCTTATCCAACGATTCGGGGAAATTAGTTGCACCAATGATGATGATACCAGAAGTCTGTGAAAATCCATCCAACTCAACCAACAACTGGTTAAGAGTCTGTTTAGCATATGCCTGGTCTTTTGGGTTCCTCTTTCCTCCAATCGCATCCAATTCATCGATGAAAATGATGGCAGGCGACTTTTCTCTGGCTTGACCAAACAATTCTCTGATTCTCTTTGCTCCAACACCGACGTACAATTCGTCAAATTCAGACCCAGACATGAAGAAAAATGGAACACCCGCTTCACCGGCAGTGGCCCGCGCTAACAAGGTCTTACCCGTACCAGGAGGACCAGTAAGAAGAACACCCTTAGGCAACTTACCACCCAAGCCAGTGTATCTTGCTGGATCCTTCAAAAAGTCAACAATCTCTTCCAACTCGGCACGAGCTTCGTCACATCCACACACATCCTCGAATCTCACCGTCAGCTCGCTAACATCAACCAGCTTGTCGGCGACATCGGAGTTCTTGAAAATAGTGCCGTTTTCCACCAAGTAGTTGAACGCGTTCATCGCTCCGTACGTAAGGAGCGCAACCGGTATCAACCACTTGAGCCATTTGGAAATAATCGACAACGGGGACTCGGAAACCACCACATGAACAGGCTCATACTTCGAACCAAACCCATGCGGAAGTCCAGCCGAAGCAGTCACCAAACCACTCGATGCGCCAACCTGAGATGCCTTGGCCTTCTTTCCCGTCTTGTTCAATGCTTCAACATACAAAGCAGTACATTCCGGCGACGATGCGATACCCGGAGTTTCGTATCTTTGGACCACCAAATGAGGATAATTATTCATCAAAAGCGATTTATAAAACTCGGCTTGAGACTCGGCATTTCCCAAATCGTTGTTGGCCGCCAGTTCCTGCCTTTTCAACAAATTTAATGTGCTGTCGGAAACGAAACGAACACTAGAGCGAATTCCATTTACGATGCTAGGCCTTAATATAATATTTGACCGACCAAAATGGTGTGCCGAAGACGACGATACCAAAAATCGGACGGCAGATCGATTTATATGGTTCAAACGTGGTGCCAAAGAAGACACCACACTTCCTACTCTGATCATTTGATGGCGACAATGATGACGGCGCGCATTTAATGGGTATGTCTATTACGTAAGCGGCACCCCAACCTGAGGTTCGGGTCCGACATTTTTGCAAGTGCCCTAGAAACCGGTAATTCGTAGGTCTTCGTAGCTGTCCGACGTGGCGATCGCCAAGCTGTGTTCGTTTGCAAGATGGAGTAAGCAGATGAAACAGAAACTCGTGGACAAGTCCTTTCTTTCCTCGGCCCCGTACATTTTTGCAATTGAACTCACTACCTCAGTAAAGGTTTTTTCTTCAGTTTTGGCATTTTGTTCAGTAGTTTTCTCTTCAGATTCTTGCTTGATACTGCGCCACAAGTTATCCTTCAACAACTTCACATCCACTCGCTTTGCAATACGAGAAAACGTCACATACTCAGGACGCACTTTTCGTCCTCCAGTGATCAACTGAGTAGCCAGAGGTTCCTGTTTTACGTCGGCTCCGTCTCCTAATGCATCATTAAAGTCAATATCACCATACTCCTCGTTGCCAAGATCGTACAAGTCTTCATAATCAGCCTGCTGAAATGATTGGTGTTGACGTTTTTCTTCCTCTTGATCTCGCTCGTTGTATTTTTCTGAAAAAAACTTTTGGTCAGTGAAGGTGTCGTTGTCTTTGGAACTCCTAACAAAGGTCATCATGGCCAGCTGGGGCTTTGTGAATAAGTTGGTGAGCCGGCTGGAATTGAACTGGATATCTTCTGGGAGTGTTGTTACGGGGAGGTTTTCTGGATCTGGTTTCTTGGTTGTTGATAATGCATTTTTGGGCTGCTCAAAAAGGTCTTCTTCTTCATCCTCATCTGACTCTTCGAAAAAATTGATGATGGTCTGTTCCTTCTTTTTCTTTGAGCCAGTTTTTTGGGTTTCATCAGGAGCTCGCTTTGATTGCTCCACATTTCCATCAATATTCTTTGCCCGTTTCAAGGCAGTGACTCGCCAATGCTCGGGACCTCTCCAGTTGGTCTTCATGGTGGAGTCAAAGTATGCCATCAAATCTTGATCAAGAACTCTTTCTCTCGCCCCCAGGTACATCTCGGGCTCGTTGAATGCCTGCTGGACTATACTCTCATCAAAATGATCGATCGGATTGTCAAAGTTTTCGAAATTATCTTCGTCTTCGCCAAATCCTCCGTCTTCACCGTAAGCTTCACCGTCCACGTCTGGTGCGCCAAAGTCCAAGTTGAGACTGTGGTGTTGGTCTTGTCCCGCAAAATCGTCGTCATCTTGACGGTTATTAACCTCACCCAAGACTGACTTTGCCTGGTTGACATCCAGCACCACCAATTTAAGTTGAGCCAAGGAAGGACAGATGGAAAGTTCGGTTTCGGCATCCATTTCAACAAACTTCAGGAGTCCCGATACGTCGATATTTGTGTCTGGACGTGATCTAACTTCCTCTTCCTCCTCAATATCTTGTGATGGGTTGGTAGTGGCATCAAACACCACCCGCCCAGTCGAGTCTATACTAAGAGCATTGAGAAGCAAGCTCTTCGCTCCACCTTCGTCGAAATCAGCCAATGCCTTCTTGAAAAGCGGATCTATGGCTAACTCTTGCTCCAACTTTTTGACTCTAATAGCATCGAATTCCACCAATGTAGACTCCAAAACTCGGTTGATCTTTCTCTTCTTCTTGGTGGCGTCATCTTCCATAATCGACTGGTTCTCTTCGTCGCCAGACACATCGTTATCGCCTTCAGCACCTTCATTAGGTGCTTGGCTCTTCTTGTTGGCAAGACCACTCAACAACTTTCCCGTTTCAGTAGCAGCAGATTCCACACGTCCCAGGTAAATCTTGACACACCCGTCCAAGGTTGCTGAAGCACGCTGAAAATTGATATTCTCACCATCTTTTATGACGTTCAAATCATGAAAATAGTCGATCAAGGCAAACTGCCATGAATTTTTCGTGGTGATTTTGTTATCCGTGGAAAGCTTGATCCATTCTTCAAAGTTGGACATGATTGTCTGCTTGTTTTCGGCAAAATGTATGGCATTTTCCTCTGTCATCGATACATCGTGATCACCTTCTCTTCCAACGAACAATTCACCTCGACTCACATGACGGCTAGAAGGTACTCTCAGTCTCCCAGAAATGGCTCGCCCCCTCAGAGAGAGCTCCTGGATCGAACCCACTCGTCTCTGGCCTCCAGAGTTGCTCGCAACCCTTCTTTTGGGTAAAGTCAGAGACATGTTTTGATGAAATGAAATCGTAAACATTTATCGCGGAGTGTGAATGTGTGCAGGAAGAGACAAGTAGAGATGGATGTTAATGAATTTGGGTCAATTATTAGCTGAGCTGTATTATATCTAGGTGTATATGCTTTGTTGTATGCGTCTCTATCTTCTATGCTTTTTTCCCATTTTTTTTCCAAATTTTCCCTTCCCTCCAATGCGATCTATTTCTTCCTGTGAGATGATCAAACCGTTTCTGGTCGATCTTCCGATCGAGCTGATCTTGAGACCCTTGTCTCTCTTTGTGTTCTTGGTCTTCGTTCCTGTGCCGAGCCGGTCACTCACCAAGGTGGAGCCCTTCGAAGAAACCAAGTCTCGTACATGTCCCTTCTTCACTTTTGACAAAACTATACCAGCATTTTTGGCTTCTTCTTCATACTTGGATATACGGCTATCTCTTTTTCGGATCATTCCCTTTCTCATGGACATGGGCATTTTTTCTAACGTCTTGGGGAGGCCGCCCGTAGCGGAATTTGTGGATGCAAGTTGTCTGATTCTGGAGTCTATAGCTCTTCTCCGAGCTTTTCCGGTAGGGTCCTCGAAGTCTATGGTTTGAAGAGTCAAATCGGCACCTGAATGTGCCATCAGATTGGAGAGTATATGGGATTCACTCAAAAGACGCTGCAATTTTAAATCGTTATCCAAGTTCTCTTGGTCTTCTTTAGACGAGATTTTTTTGGCTGCTGGTTTTTGTTTGTCTTTCTCTGCTATTTCCTTCATCGTGGGAGCACGACCACTGCGTGCCATGCGTACCTCTGCCTTTGAAACGGGAGGTGCTGGCATGGTTTCTGATAATTTTACTACAGTCACCAGGCTGTTTTTGTTAAATTCTTTTGCTCCCGGTTTTCCATGTACAAACTTCAGATTCGTAGCGTTGTCAGACTCATCCTCAGACGATTCTGAGGCGGTGGTGCTTGTATTGTCACTGAACCCACCAAACTCATCGCTATCGTCATTCGAGTCCGTATGATTAGTTTCGGTACTTTTGGACTTGTCTTCGTAACCCAACAGCTCTAGGCTCCCAAATTGGGCCTCAAAGTTGCGCCTTTGTAGTTCCAACGCTTTCATATACCCGTCATCTGCCATACCAACTAGAACAAAATTCAATTTCGCATCTCAATCGCATCGCGAATCTCACATAATCTATCTCAGTCTGAAAATCTCACATAATCTAATCTCTGAAATTCTCACTTTATGACGAGGTTCAGAGGCTGCATCGATATCCATTCTGGCCAAGTCAAACAAATCGTCGGCGGCACCCTCAATCTGGACGATATAGATCCTGCTGGAACCACAAAAACCAACTTTGTTTCCTCCAAACCAAGCTCCTACTATGCCAATTTATACAAGCAACACAAGGTAGCCGGCTGCCATGTAATAAAACTCGGAACAAATCCTGCAAATGACGAAGCAGCAAAGGAAGCCTGTGGTACCTGGCCCGGTCACTTGCAAGTGGGCGGCGGGATAACCGCGGAAAATGCCTTGGAGTGGCTTGACACTCATAAAGCGTCGCATGTCATTGTCACCAGTTGGCTTTTTACAGACAAGCAATTGGATTGGGAAAAATTGAAACAGATATCCTCTCTTGTGGGACGAGAAAGATTGGTGGTTGACCTCAGTTGTAGACGAGTAGTCGTTGGAGGAGATATTAGTTGGGTGGTTGCGATGAATAAATGGCAGACTCTCACCACCAATGTATTGAGTGGAGAGTTTTTGGCTACGGTTTCTGAATACTGCGACGAATTTTTGGTCCATGCGGCAGACGTGGAGGGTCTTTGCAATGGTATAGATGAGGAATTGGTGGAAAAATTAGGACATTGGTGTCCGCCTGGATTTGAGGGTAAAATCGTTTACGCTGGGGGAGCAAAACTGGTGGAAGATTTGCAAAAGGTGAACGAAAAGAGCTATGGTAAAGTGGATTTGACGTATGGAAGTGCGTTGGATATCTTTGGGGGGACTTTGGTGAAGTTTGCTGATGTGGTACAGTGGGTGCTGTGACTCAAAAAAGTAAAGAAGGACTCAACGGCATACAGGGTATATCACCTTTCTATTCAATATTTCATCTTTCTTTCATTTTAGTATCTTCTTTTCCATTCTACAAGTCTTCTTTTCTCATTTTACAAGGTTTATTCGCCTTTTTCATCTTCTTCTTCCTATTATACATCAACCCCAGGTGGAGTTGCCGAAGCCATTGCCGCCGTAAGCGTCGCCCATGGGCGTGTTTCCTCCTGGAGATCTTCCATAGGTGGTGAATCCTCCCGAAGTAGCATTGCTTGCTTCTATACTGTCCTTATTGAGTTCCATGGCAATACCAGCAAGTTTCAACTGCAAAGTCTCAATACCTTTGAGAACCACCTCGTTTGGAGGAAGATTTCCCACGGTTTCCACGTCCATATAAAAAGTAGACGGTTTAGCAGTATAATCAAAAGGTGCATCTGGATCTGGTGCTTCTTCCCATTCACAATTGGCAGATTTGGGCCATTCTTTGTCGGCGTCGATTTCGTACCAGTAATCGGTGTGTTTGAGCTTATTCCATGGATCATATTCAAACCCTATAGCGGCGCATGGTGACCATTTTGCGTGTTCTTTTGCAATACCTTTTTTGGCAATACAAGTGAGACGAAGTTCCTGGTGTTTTCTCAACTTACATATCAACGGGCCCCTCTGGTGGTGGTCTCTGACCACCGGGTCACCGAGTTTGGACCCATTATGGAACTTGGCTAAGTCAGTGGCGTATACACTCATGGTACTGTCACTGTCACATTTGGCAGTGAGTTCCAATTTTACCAGGCAATTTGGACAATATTGGTCGCAAGTACAATCCCGCGAGTACGAAAGATTATCGATTCCCTCACTGTTCAAAGGAATCATACCAAGACGATGCGATAAAAATTCATCTGCCAAAACCGAAGTGTTGACATCGATTTCCACCAAGTCGATGGCGAGCGTAGGGACCTCAGCAAGCATGGTTCGGCGAATAGAATTAGCCATAGAAAGGTCCACGTCCTTGAGGATGAAATCCACATGGTCCCTCTCGGCCTGGCGGATCGTCACACGAGCGCCTCCGTCACCTTCTTCCATGGTGAAAAGTGAGTGAAAGGTGAATTCGCGAGGTGTAGGTATGTGCACTCTAGACTGCACAGAAAGACCGCACACCACTTGAGACTGCACAACGAGACTAACTGCACTGAGAGTCTCTTGATTATTCCATGGACTACAAAATACCCGATCTCCGTTTCGAGGAGACTTTTGTGGCCTCTCTCAACGCCTACGCCCACCCCGAACAAGCAGCAGCCCAAGCAAAGTCCCAGACGTCTTTTTATAGTCGTCAGAAACGCCGCCATAAGCATGAATTGACAGATGAAGAACTCGATTTGCAACCAAAACCTCTTCCCATTCCCACAAGTGTGGTACTTTACGCCATAATCAAAGACCAAATCGTGCTGCCGCTTCTCCTGGGCTTCCTCTGGACAGGAATCCTTATGGTCTGTGGACCCATTCTTTGGCAAATCACCAACCACGGCCAACGGTGCGGAATATGGCTCGCGAACATTTTGCACCTAAATGGCGGCCCACCATCATTTTTGAAACCAAAGTTCACGACGGTATAACTCATAGCACCACTAAGCACACCACTCAACATACATAATCAATTTCATTCATATCCCATTTATTTTCCTTCAGTCTTCATTGTCCCTTGCCTGCATACAGTCCCGCACTCCGTCTCTAAAATTGCTGTAGCGTAACAACACATCATGTTTTCCCGTCGTAAGCACCGCACCGCCCATGCCACCGCCTACACGGGGGTAAACCATGCTCCGCAGCCCGCCCAGGCTCCCTCGCACAACGCAATGGCGGCAGCATTGACTATTGGCCAATCCTTAAAAGACCCATCGGCTCCCCAGGGACAGGTCCGCCGGCTGGCTTCATTCCAAACAAACCCAAATCAAACCATTGGACGCCTGGGTTCGGTTCGCCAGCTGCCCCAAGCCCGGCAGGTTCCGAGACTGCCATCTATCAACCAGGGCCGTCGAATGGATCATTATAAACAACCTCCTGGAACAGACTCGAGGCGCAGTTCATTTCAGAATGTTAATGGTAACCACGATAACTCCAGTTTTAACGATAGCTTTGGCAGCTTCAACGACAGTTTCAATGACCATGCGGTGAGCGATTTGAAGCTTTCTGACCCGAACAACGTCCCGGTGAGAATGGTGAAAAAGTATATTCCCACACCCACAGGCATCAAAGTCGTGGAAGTTCCTGAAACCAACTTTGCTAAAGAAGTAGCACGCAGCAACTCGCTCCGGTCAGGACCCAACATGTACAGATCCGGGTCTTTGAACTCGTTGTCTCAAAATCGTAGAATTCCTCGGCTGCTGTCTTTGACCGGAAAACCACCACAACAATCATCATCGGCAGTTAGGCAATCGCTGCGGCTCTCGAGCTTGCAAGGCGCCAAGGGAATGTCTTCGATGGTGGAGGAAGAAGAGGCGGTGGACACGGCGGACGATGTGAAGGACCACCAGAAAAAGTTAGAGGCTCTCCAAAAACAGATAGACAACGAAAAGAAGATGGCGCGGGAATTGGAAGAGATGAAGAGTGAATTCGAGCGTTTGAAGGCAGAACGTCTTAGAAAAGAACAAGCCATTTTGGAGTTGGACCAAGAAAAAGACCTTGATACTCATGCACCCACGCAGCCTGTCGAATCCGAAGAAGAGGATGTTCCCATTGTAGAGCCACCTTTTGCAGTCGACGAATTGGCTAAAAAGGAACTTCGTGAATCATCGTCGCCTATTTTGCGTCCCGACTTGGGTACCGTTGAAGATACATTGGAGGATAACTTGTCAGAAAAGTCCTCGGTTTATGAGGCGGAAGTGATCCCTGATGCTTCTATCGATGCCAACGCCGTTACTGTGGATGAATTGGACAAGAAAAATGCGGTTGATGAAAACTCAGCACCCGACCACGAACAGAGCTTTTCCACTTTAGATCCTGCAACGGGAGCCGAACTTGGTATTATCAACCACTATGCTCCTTCACCGGAACGTGATGGTGAAACTGAGCTCGTCAGTGTGCCCGATCTTCCTGATCCACTGCTTGATGCATCGATGTTAAAACCTCAGTTTGATCCCAGCCCCGAATATATCGACTCGGACGACTCAAAGAACATTGCTGATCTGTTGCATCTTCCGCCTCCTATCAATAATGTTAGCAGCTCCAACTCCTCGGTTCGCTCTGGGGGCACTTTCGACTCGTCCTCGCCTCACAAGTCGGCTTTGAAACCAAAGAAGTCCGCAATTAAAAATTCAAACTCTTTCTACAATTCATCACTGCAGTCAGCACCCAGAGCACAAAATCCTGCTCGCGAAGCATATCTTTCTTTGACAACGGCAGAGAATACCAGATTGAACTCCAAGCTTTCTTCGTCACAGTTGGGCGATGCGCTCGCGGTTAACGGCTTCGATAGTCATCATTACCCAACTGCGAACAATTCTGCCAAGAGACAATCCGTCTCGAGAAAACCACCTCAGCAGCAATTGCAACAGTCACCTCAACCACAAGGTCATCAACAAGGGAGTGTGATGGCACACAAGACCTTGCGACCAAATTCAGATGTGTTCCACCATGGCCAACATCAACAACACGCCCAAGGAGCAGGGGCCGGTGGTATGAGCAGCCGTTCTCTTCGGGATCGTAATTCGTATGTTGCACCTATGGCGCCTCATCCAGCCTTACAACCCAACTATCAATCACCATCAAAACAAAGAGCTGCTGAGCTTTATGCCAAGGCCAACTCTAGACCAATTTCCCAATTCAGACCTTTAAACACAAAGAAATCGTCTTTTGACAAGGAAAGTGAAGGTGCTAATGGCTCCGGTCAGCAGCCTAAAGTCACTAGAACGACTCTTAGAGATAATACTTCAGCACCGCAGACTCAACCACAGCCATCTACCGTGCCACAGAGTGATGCTAATGCTCACAGGATTCTGAGCTCCTCTGAATCCGAAAGTCCTACAAAACACAGATTCACTTCTCGTATTGCGGATTCAGACGACGAGGAAGTTCCTCAACTAGCTGCCCATTCTGCCGCCGAAAATCACCCAGTGGAGCAAGCCCCTGCACTGGCACCAGTTGTCTCAGAGAGACATACATTGAGGCAACCCAAGGAAGAAGAAAAGCCACCCAAAGGTAAAAAGAAGTTTGGCAAGTTACGAAAACTTTTCGGAAGGAATAATGAGCTGCGTTAAGTTATACACAAGTATCTTCGATATAGGTAGATTTTGTACGTGATTTATTTATGCTAATAATTAAGTTTCAAATTCAATAAGATTTCCATCTGGTTGTTTTTCACCATCCTTGGTCGTACTAGTACTTGCACTCGATTGGGTTTTAGGTACCGCTGTGGCCTGGTCTGGCGTGTTGATAACAACATGACTTTCTGCTCCCAACAAGAGATCCTTATCTTTTTCGTCAATCGATATAACTCCGAAATCATCATCTCTTTCTTCGTCCTCCTCTTGAATCTTGGATTTGCCTGATTTCAATGAAGAGGATTCGCTTTGGTGGTTCAGCGATTGGTTCTGATTATTGATTGCACTTGATGCTGCAGAGTCCATTCTCTTCCTCACCTTATTCGCAACCTTTCGACCATCGGCTAACAATCCATCAAACATGTCTTTCAAGTTTCTCATAGTATCGAATTTCTCGTCTAATGGCTTCTCTGGACGAATTGAATTCCTCAAAGTGTTGCTGAAAAGTAACTCGTATGTTTCATCAGCCAACACCACCATTCTGAAGGTGGGTAAATTGAGATATGTGGGCGTACTAGGATCCAAAGCAGCATTGTGTGAGATTTTATTATCAACCGCAAGCTCTTTTATGAGCGCTTCTTCCTCTTCTGGCTGGGCATATTCAAATGCACGCTGTATAAATGTACTTGCAGCAGACAAGTATCTCTCAATTTGTTGGTTTTCCAACTTGGGCTTGTCAATTTCAATCTCAGATGAGATTTCTATGTCACCGGATTTCTCACCTTTCTCAGCTTTTCTCTTCACAATTTCGTCGGCAATGGCATTTTCAATGGCATCTTCAGTTATCCTGTCCAATTCCCAAGCATCCTTCCACGGAGTTGTGATATACAATAAGTCTTCAGAAACTTGTAGTATATGCTCTCGATCCAACTTGCCGTTCTTTTTATCGTCATACAAGCTGAAGAAATTGGACATTGCTTCCATGAGGTCCGGCTCAATTAGCTTGTTCAATCCCACCACCAAGTCTGACAACGTCAACGCTTTCTGCCCCTCAGAATCCCAATGGTTCATCAATCTCCGAAGGAAGGGATTGTCGTCATTTTCGTTCACCCAGGTACATATTTGAGACATGAAAATTCTAAACCCTTCAAAGTCCATCACACTGGATCCACTACCCACTGTGACATTGGATTCAACAATCGAATAGTAGCGATCATATATGTTTCCAAGTGTGGGCTGGTCTATGTTTTTGACTTTGGGCAAATTTCTCAACTCTGTCCGTTTCACGAAGGTGGAGATATTCAGGAAAATTGTGTTCCGGTGCTTGACGCGATGCTTGTTCAAAACGGCTTCGTTGATAACAGAGAACTCTTTGAACGCTGTCACCAAAAGCTCTTGAAACTTGGTGATAGTTCGGTACTTTTGGTTTGGAGAATTTGGATGAGCCGATTGCTCGAGGCTGTGAAAGTAGTCTTTTATCAAGGAGATGAACGAGCCATCGTCTTCAACTTTAAGCAATTCTTCACCATTCAACTTGAGAATAGCTAATGCAACCTGGAAAAGCGTTTTAGGACCTTGAAGGAAGAACACATCCAAGATTCTGAAAGCGTAAACTAGAGGCATCGAGCTCAAAAAGAGGGAAAGAAACCAAGGCAAAGATACCACAGAAAGCTGTATATCATACTTGGTGATATGTTCCCAAAGCATAGGCATAGTATCTTGCACCAAAGACTCAAAAACTCTCTGGTCCAACAATGTTCCATACATGGTTTTGGAGTAGTAACCTGGAACAATTCTATCACAAATCATATGCAAGCACCAGAAAGCCTGTTCTTCAGACATGTATATGAGGAGGGCAGCGGTGACAATATTCATAGCTTGGCAGTAGCCAACTTCAGGGTTCTTCCATGAATAAGCTGTTAAAACATTGCGCAATCTTTCGATTCCTTCTGGAGACTGGTAGGCTGCGTATTCTGGCAAAGACCGATTCAAGTCCTTTTCTATTTCCTCTATTGCGAGGGAGTTCTTCTCCTTGTTCTCATCAAGAAGTTGTTGATATAATCCCACATTCTCAAGTCTGAGATACATCGAGCCACAGCACAATTCCCAGATCTCACCTCTCAACCGATTTGGTAAACCCACTCTGACCAACCGGTGAAACATGGGAGTCTTTACAATGGACAAGTTGCGGCCGTCTGCTTTAAAAAGATCGA
The DNA here is from genome assembly GCF_000149425.1 of Meyerozyma guilliermondii ATCC 6260. Lineage (NCBI taxonomy): Eukaryota > Fungi > Ascomycota > Pichiomycetes > Serinales > Debaryomycetaceae > Meyerozyma > Meyerozyma guilliermondii. The sequence goes on along the minus strand of NW_001809794.1, from coordinate 407,462 downwards.
ACCAAAGTTTCATCTTGGACTTGTCACGAAGCTCTTTAGCGTTTCCTGGAAACTTAAATTCCAAGCCCAATCCGCCAGATGGAATCTCGTCGACTTTCTCGGACGATACCTTGTTTTTTGCGAGCAAATATTCCGAGTAACATGTCTGAATAAAAGGCTGAAGTTTGGCTATATTTTTGAGATTTGCTCGCAATGCCAATTTTAGGTTATGGGCAAACTTTTCGCTTTCGGAACGCATTCCCACAAGAAAAAACGAAAGCTTGATACGGCTGTGTGTTCCAATTGCAAGTGCAAAAGCATAATCTGTGGTAGGAACCCGTTCTACTTTTTTAATTGTTGAAAGATGAATGGTAAATGAACAATTTCTCTTGTCGTAAGCATCACTGAAAATCAAAAACCTCTGGGTGAGAAATATTCGGCCCTGCGAAACCCCCATCTTTTCTTTATAAGCATCCTTATTATATTCGGAATAAACTCCGACCTCAGCAGCCAGTTCATCAATGACGGTTTCGTCGTCAGGAATTCTGTGTTCAATACAAAATAATTGAGCCTTGGAAAGGCCGGAATCGTTGCCCTTATCGAACACCTGGTTGATAGTCAGCACGGCCCGCTCTTTGAGTGCGTCAAAAAACGCCATTGCTGAGTAGAAGTAGTCAGTGGTTGTTTCGATATTATCGGAGGCTTGGCCCAGCTTATGTAAGAGAAGGTGTTCCAAAGTACGCTGCAGGAAGACGCATGGAACAAGAGGTGAAGGGAAGTGCAAGAACAGCAAGAACAAGTGAAGAACAAGCAACTACTGGTGAGTCATATTGTACATAGCGTCATTATTTAGTATTATTTATTATTCGCTCTCTTTTATGACAGAAACCGAGTCGTCGGCCGTCTCGGAGTCGCCCGGTGGTTCGGAATCGTCGCTTGCAAAATATGTTCGGTACACTTCTTCACCATGAGGAACTGCCAAGTGGTTTCCGTCACCGGACCGATGGTGGTGGTGGTGGCGATGGTGGGGTTTTAATTCCAGGTTTGTTTTAGTGGCATCTCTCGCCCGACCATCGGATTGAAGATCTTGGATTGTCATATAAGAAGCGTAGTCGGAAATCTGTTTTAGTGGTTCCTGGTTGGCGTGGCGTTTTTTCAACTTGAACTTGTTGCTGATGATCTTACCACTGTTGGACAAAATCATCTTGATGACATCTTTTCTCAAGCGAAGAACAAAGTCTTCCGCAGACCATATCTTGTCACGGTAAGACAAGCTGGGAATTGTCAATGCCAAATTATGAACGTCGATGATGTTGAGGTGTTTCGGTGCTTTGTAACTGATCAGGACAATCGTTTTCGACACATCAAAGTTTATAATGGAGTAATATTTCGACAGTCTTGTAACCACTGCATCGGCATAGTCAAACTCCTCACTATTTGTCTTTTTGGATAAACTTTCACTGCGACGAATACTTCTCCTACTTTGCACCAGTTGATCACTCTCAGTATCCACTCGGGTCTTGGACGATGTCGAAGATATAGACGAGTGGTCAGCATCACTATCTTCATTAACTGGTGTTGAGGATGAGGTGATTCGTTTCTTGATAAGTTTTCTCAATGGATTTCTAGATTTAGATGTTTTTTCCGAATCTGGTGCCATGTCTTCATCTGGAGGAACCTGGCTGGCTGCTAGCACCTCGTTCTCCAATTCTGAATCGTCGGTGTTTTTGGAATCAGGAAATAAGTACTTGAACAAATCATGGGCCATGTTATGGTCAAGCTGTACCTTGAGAGGCTTCAATGTAAGTCTAGCATCTTTTATCATTACTATGCCTCCAACGGGATCCAACATTTTCCATGTCAACGAAAGTAGAGAGTCCTTGGTTTCTGTTTTATCTTCTTTGAGGGGCATCAAGAGATCTGGATACACAGCGCCAGTTCTCAAGTTGAAACCTTGAACTATACTGACATCCACATTGTTGTAATTGGAACCATCAGCATAATCCAGTCGAGTAAACCAAGCGTTTGCCAACGCAAAATCCACAAACGGCTCTCTGTCATCATCAAGTAAATGCCAAATGACCTGATCTGCTGCAATTCTCGTGAACCGAGCAAACTGTTTGCTGCTTTGAGTCTTGGAACTCTTCAATCCTATACTTCTCATAAGGACAATTAACTCAAGCTTTCGCCGCTCGACTTCAAGCTGAAACGTCCTTATAGATTCTCGTTCCTCTTCATCAAAAGGAATACCTTTCAGGTCCAACTTCAAAAGAATATGAGAAGAGGCTCTAATCGAGTCCTGTAAGGACTTGACTTTTTCGTCCAATCCCTCAAAATCGGTAGCATCAGAAAGCGATGCTAGTTTGTTCCATTTGCTAATGAGTTCATCCTGGTGAGTTTTTCCTCTAATGAGAAGATTGCTGGCAATGAAATAAATCGTGGAATATTGCTCCGAAGTAGCATTGACAACCAACTTCGATAACAGGACGAACAACAGGTTTTTCAACGATTTATTGTCGCTGTTTTGCAACGTATTGGGCTGGATAGATTTGAGTCCCATAGAAGCTCTCTCGAATACCAAATATTCTGTCATCCATGAGCTATCGTAACAAACTTCAAAATCTACCCAAGGTGGCCAGTTAGCTTTGCTGCAACTGTGCATAGTGCCATAGGGAGCTTCGCCAATCGATATAGATTCTTTGTCCTTTTTGAAAACAAAAAGCGTGTGAATCTTTGAAAACCACACCATATCGAGTTTCAATATTACTGCTCGTTTCTTCGTCCTCACTAATCACATTGTTCATGCCTGCCATGTTGATTGCAACGATTCGAACCTCCAAATCTCGTGACGTGATAATCATACAAGAGTCTTTGTTCTTGCTGCTGGTGAGCTGTATTTGAGGATGAATAAATTTGATCAAATACTTGTTATCAGATTCTTCTTTTTCTTCGTCAATCTCACCTATTGTGTCATAAATACAGTTGATGAAATCTTCTCCGCATTGGAAATCAATATGGTCGTCTTCTTCGGCAACTGGTGAAGTTTCACGCTGAAACTTTGCTTGCACTTCACGAATAAGGTCAACTGCTTTCTTTCCCATGAAGAACATTTGTGAACGCCTGTCCGAAATCTTCTCGGAGTACTCCATGAACAAATCACGGAGTGTGTTATCCCACTTCATTTGGACATTGTGGAATATAAATCTATTGTGGAACTCGCTCACGGCAGAGTTGAGAGAGGTGACTCTCTTCATATCATTGTAAGATTTGTAACTTGAGTTGGTAGTCTTCACACGCTCCAAACTTAAAGACTCGCTGACCACAGAAGACCTTCGAGAGATGTCATCGCCAGATAAACCATCTTTGATCGCATCCAATAGCTCAATTCGCTCTTTTATGATTCTATACTCTTTCGAGTCCTCGTTCAGATTTTGCAAAGATTCACCAAGGCAGTCAATTCGGGAGTCAATCAAGTGCATTTGAGTCTGCTCGGGATCCAGGCGACCCAAAACACAATCATGGAAATCCTCACGACCGAAAGGATAGGGACCATTTTTTTGTAGCGAGAATTCCCTAATGTAACTGAACTTGGGGGTGTAAAGAAATGGAAGAATTCTTATTTTCGGATAAGGAGAAAGGGTATCGTGTAATTCGAGCTCGACTAAATCATCAGGATCATACCATGAGGGCCCAGATGAATCGTGTGAAGACTCGAAATCCGCATACCAAGAAGTGAACGACTGGCCACCTTCTGTCAGCTTGGATTCAGTTGGCGATGATAAAGATGAGTCGTCCAAATATGTTGCCAAATATGCACTGATAGCCTTATCCTTAAACTGAGCATTTATGAACCTAATGTCAGCTTCTTGGATTTCGACTTCTGCCTCGTTCATTTTAAGGTGCATAGTTTTGTTATCAATGTTCAACTTTTTGTTGATGTATTGTAAAGTTTCCTTTCGTTGGTGTAAGTCAATGGTACAAGAAGTACATTTTCCCTTCAAACCTGTAAAGGCAACTTTATCCTTGTGATCAAAAACCGATGTTGTTGAGTGCATGTACAAATGTGATATAACCAATGGCTCGAAAATCAATTGATATTTCACAGTGTATAAATGCAATCCCATCTTGACATGAGACTTCGATACTGGAGAGTTGACAAACAATGGACCTTGCTTGATGGGAAGCGATGTATACTTTGTCATCATATGCCACCAATGGAAGAAGTAAAAGAATGTCAATGGAGTCAAGTAGGTTGCATTGAATGCGTTACCATTTGATGACTTTGAAATCACCGAAAAGGCAAGATGAAGATAGTCTGATCTGTACTTTTCGTAAGAATCAGGATGCCATTCGTACATTGGGTTGGTAACAACAACGTCGTAATGAGGCTTGAAATCCCTTGTTCTTTCTTGGTCGTCGCCTAAAGCAGTTGTATTGTTCACATTACGCTCAAAGTCAAATCCCAATTTCCACTGAACCCTGTCTGATGAAGTTAACTTCATGACTCGTTTATGAAACTTCTTGGCTTCTGAGTCTATGTCGTTCTCTTCGATATTGGGATGTGTCTCATCGTAAAACAAGCTCCATGTTTTCCTTTCGGTTGAAGAATAGTTGGGTATACCAAGGATGAAGTCGTCGCTATCAAGAAGTATCAACTCTTTAGGTTCTCCCGTATCGTTAATTCTCAAAGATACATTATTTTTCCAGCAGAAGACAAGTCCAGCTGCTTTTCCAATTAGTTCATATGGACTGGCAGACCCTTTCATGTGAAGGCATAACTCGTTGGGTATGTTAAACTTGATTTTTCCATGAAGAAGTAAAGCAACTTTGTCCCACCATCCTAGTGGACTATCATCTATAGCAGGTTTGGTAAAGCTATCAAACGCAGTCGCAACCGCTGATATTCCTGGCTGGTATGATTTGCACCAGCTCAACATGCATGCTCTATCAGTTGTTAAATCACATTCAAAGTCAAACGTGAACTTGACAGGAGTAAGTGTACGAGGAATGTACACTGAGTAGAAGGTATCAGTGCACTTTTCCTCATTTAAAGATGGAGAAAACGGCACAAAGATGTATCTCATTTCTTCCTTTCGTGTTACCAACTTTTCATTTACCACCAAGTTACCTCGGAGGTCAATTGTAGTCTTAGATGGATCCGAATTCAGAGGAAAGGAAACCAATGGTAACGGATAATCACGAATGTAAACGAAAAGTGCCGAACTGCGAAGTCGTCCATAAAGTGGAACAAGAATGGAATAGTCAAGCCGGGGTTGACCTTGACCATGTTTATGAAGAAATTCATGTATGTCGTCGATTCTTGCCTTGCTCAACTCGAGATCGAAGTCCTTGAATCCAGCACCCATCAAGTACGGTGGGTCTGAATACTCTAGGATGTCGTACTTTGAAGTGATGGTCTCGCTTACTTCGTCTTTTCCCCAAAGCCTTGTAACCCTCTCTCTCCACAGCTTCAATTTAACATGCTTGAAAAGTTTGTACTTTTTGATCCAAGCAGAAGACAAGTTTTGATCAAGAGACTCTTTAGCCGAAGCTATGATTCTTGCAGCCTCCTCTTCCGTGTACAACTCTTCTTGGTTCGCAGCAGTTGATGCTCCATTTGATGTTGGTGTCGCAGTTGTCTTGAACTTTCGAGTCTTCCGTGTTCTACTCGATGTCTTCGAGTCGTCAATAACATTACGCAACGGGCTCCGGAATGATGGCTCGTGCTTTTGGGTGTGCTTGTGGGGCTGGTCATAAGTTAGTTCAATTTGAGATTCTATTGATGGCTTTGTTTGAGCACGAATCTCGTCCACTTTCTTTTCAAATAGGTCTATTTTTCGAAGCCTGTTTTCGTTTTCTATCGCAGCAAGCTCAAAGATGAATCCCAATTCACGCTCGAATGGGTCGTTCTCGAGTGACATTCCCAAAGTCTTTGTACGAATTCTAACCGAAGGAAAGTCGGTTGCATCTCGCTTTTGGGGTAATATTCTGCTGTAGTCGTTGTTTCCTTCGACAAAGTTTAGAAAGTTTTGCTTGATTTGGCGGACTGCCTTGGCAAATGTGATAATGTTATCAAACACAGTGTAGAACAAAAACGAGTAGGGAATATTCAACCGAATGGTGGTTGCAAAAACATCAACAAGATTCGACTCAAGGTCCAAGCCAAGCTTAAAGTTAAAGTGAGCAATCGATAAGAGTCTTGCCCATCTTTTGACAGCAGGATGTACCACATAGACTCTGGCAAAGGTGATGTTTGCTTCCTTCGTTGTTATCACATCTGACAGAGTCAACGACTCTATTTCGAATAACGCATCGACATTGTTTGGAAACCGCGACACCACGGCTACCGAGTCTATCTTAACATTGAGCTTGAGGTTTGAGCGTGAACCACTGAGTTGGGATATTCTTCTTCCAGACGCTTTTCTCTTGACGGTTGGAGCAAAGTAGTGAATTAACGTTCGGGCATAAATAGAACACCAAATGAAAAAGGTGTCTAAACGACCATCGGCTTCTGGGATCATGAGCGTCAACAAGTTCTTGTCCTCTTTATTGTAGTTACCAATTTTCAAGTCCCGGACATAAACAACCTTTTTAACTCTCTTGAGATTGGCACTATCGTTTTCTTCCGAGAGTGTAGTGTCCAAGCTGGTAACGTCGCTCACAGTCGACAGTTGCTCGTCATAGGTGGTCACAAGATCAAAGTCGGGAATGTACTCAGACATGTACTCACTGAGCGTGAAGCATTGAAACGTACGCATTTTCGCCAGGACATCTTCAGACGCTCTCTTGTAGTTGATACTCACACCCTCTATCTTGATGGAAACACCACGCTTAAATTCGGCAAGATCAATGTCTCTTTTGAGTGTCTCGTCGTAGATGGTGAAACTAGGTAGACCATCGTTACATATGATATCAGCTTGGAGGGAAGTGACACTAACTTTGATCGACGATATGAAAGAAGGTAATATCTCAAATAATTTGACGTAGCTCTGGACTTCTTTCTGTGGGTCTTCAAGTGGTGGTTCGTCCTTATCTTGTCCCATCAAAAGATCATATCTTCGATTTGAGTGCTCAATATTTCTGTTCCTAATTTCACGAGCTAGGTGAAAGATCGCCGAGTTCACCGAGGACATCTTCAAGTTTTTGAGTATTACCGTCAACGAAATATTATTGTTGAAGACATCATAGGTCGCCTTCATGCTGAACTTTGGAAGTGATATGGTGTTGTCGGCCACCAAGTACTCAAAACCCACAAACTTGAAAATACCTGTAAGTAACTGAGTTTTGTGTTTGGAGCTTGGTGACTGTATGATTTGACTCAAGTTCTTATTCATGAACTTGTGCACGAAACCTTGCAAGCTGATCGACACAACCATGTTCAGATAAGCGTCACGATGAAACGTTTCTTTCTTCTCGATTTTCGACATACTTGGCTTGGGAAAATGCATATTAAGAGTAGTAGTAACGACGACAATCTTCAACTTGACTTCTGACACGATTGCAAGTATATGCTTTATAATTGGAGCAAATGCTGGTTTTTGTTTTGAGGACGACTTGGGTTTGATCAAGTGTTGTATCAAGTCTAGCTGATCATGATAGATATCAATCACCGAGTTTGTCAAGGTGACTGAACTGGCCACATTTAAAGGTTCTTGTTTTCCAAAATCTTCACATTTGTGGTCCATAAAGTTATAAATACGGCGGATTAAACGCATAGGAGTGGACTCTAATGCAAAAGTTCCAGATGGTAAATCCAAGCATTTGGTGCCTTTGTGGTGAAGTTTTGTCGAAGTCAAGTAGATTGTGAATACTCTGGCCCCCGTTGGAATGGTATTAAACTTCTTGAGCGGTGTAATTGAAAACGCAGCATTCCCGCATGTCAACTCAACGTCGCCGCATGAAAGTACGAGATCATTGAATTTTATATCTGTCAACTCCACCAACTTTAAGATCTGATCGATAAGGTCCAAATTGGCATCAATTTGTTTCCTTTTATTAATCTTTACTGTCTCTGGAACCTTTGCAGTTGTAGACGGTTTGAGTTTGGAAACAAACGATTTGGTTCGATCGAGAGGAACCACAAGCTTGTCCACTGACAAATTGAAGTCGAAGTTGCGGAAAGACCAAGCGTACTTGGAAGGATCATGGATGGGACACTCAGTGATAACCGAACAAAGAACTGTGAATTCAATGTTTCTCAATTGAAGTATATTGCTCTGGTAATCTTCCGATTTGGGGTCTCCAGAGCTTAAATAGAGGTTATAAACCGCGAACAGAACCCGGTTCTTGGCCACAGAAGAGTACAGTGCTTCCATCTTGAAGACATCGACGAATAGTGAGTAAGCATCTCTGCGGTCAGCGTCACAGACGGAAACACGGAAAAACATGAAGATGACCTGGTTGATGATCCGTGTCGATATCAAGAAGTTGTGGAGTCTTTTGGGCACTATCAATTGAAGTTCTTCCGGAATATTCAAGGTGCGAGGTTGTGAAGATTTCTTTTCATTCGACGGGGCAATTCGCTCGATGTTCACATCCACAAACTCAATTCCCAAGAACCGAACAGGAGAGTTTCTCCAGCGGAACAAATGGAACCGAAAGTAGATTTTTCGGATGTATATTCTGGAAGTCGGCAACGTCACCGTGACATGCTTGAATGCCAACCAGCCGAAAGATTTGATGGTGACATGTGGTATTCGGTTTACAATTAGGATGAGACACACGTAGAACGCCACCACACATGAAAGAATGGTCAATAACCAATTCATGGTGAAATAAAGTGTGAGTTAGCCGAGTAAGCAGAAACACGAAAACCGAATGTATGACAAATTTGTGGTGAAAATATTAATAGTTGTGGATTGTGTATGCTATAGCGAGTTACCTCTTGGGTGCTAATCACAAATTGAATGGTTAAATTTGTAAAAAGAGTTGTTTCGAGTTCGTTATCTGGGACCGATAGTTCCGCACCCTCATTGAAAAATAATATTGGTAAACAAATGAATAAAAGCAATACTACACAATTGCACATAAATGTATACCTGTATAGCTATAAATTTGTAAGCAAGCATTAAGAGAGCTTACGGGGCTACTACAGTCTCCAAAATGCAAAAGTGTTGCAAAACTAGCGCTTAAGCCGTATCCCAAGCCTACGGTTGTCTGCAGGAAATTGTGGGTGTGTGAGCCCTGTGTGCAGAAACTTCCTTGGAGAAGCGGCCGGTTCCACGCATTATGTAAGGCATTCATTCCAGAAATAATGCGTCGTTTTGCAGCCGATTGCATTAATGCCACCAACCATGAAACTCACAAGACTAACTGTTTAATGTGGTCAATCTACTGCAATTAGCACCTTGTTTTCTTTCGGCCATACTTACGGCTGTCAAGGAAATGCACATTGGCTAAGTTTGTGTGGTACTGCATACTATCCCATCTCGATTATTCGTTTTAGGACATTTGTCGTCGTCTAGAACCTGTCCCTGACCGCCAAATCTTGGTGAAGGTACGACTACTTCACTTTACCGGGTATTGGATGGCACCTTAGTTATTGCCTAAAACGGAAATTTAATTGGCACCCCTCGCACTTGTTGCGTGGCCTGCATGTTGGACATTTCCTCTTTTGTATATAGTGTTGCTGAAGCCTTTTTCCTAATTGGGTAAAGGTATTAGCAGCCAACTGCATAGTCCAAAAAACTAGTCGAAAAAATGCCAAAAGCAGTAACAAAACATACCAACTTTTGCCAAGTCAACTCAGATTTCTCCTCCTATCCACTAAATTTAGAGAAACTGCCAAATCTGGATATGTTTCGACCGGTCGCAAAATTATTATAAAATGGATCCCCCATTCCGGATCTTTGTTTTCTAACACCAGTCTACTCGCTTAACTTCAACTACCATGAAATTGACTGCCACATCTGCCACCTTGGTCTTGGCTCTCACAGCTGCCGTCAATGCTGCTCCTGCTCCATTTGAAGGAGAAACTGCTCTTACTAAGAGAGACATTTCTGCTGCCAATGAACTTGTTGTATCTATGAATGACTTTGTTGCCAAGAGAGATACCATGAGTGCTGATGAGATCATGAAGAGAGAAAACAAAATTGTTACCGATGTTTTGTCTTTAATCAAAAACTTTGGTTTCGCACCTCAAATTATTCTGTACCTTGTTTCCGATCCAGTATTTGGTCCTATCACTCAAAAGACCATTGTCTACCTTATCCAGCACGGATTGATCAACCTTGGTACTTTGCTTAAGGCTTTGAACGACTCTGGTTTGGCGGTGCTGGTCATTAAAGGTCTTATCAACGACTGTCAACTTTACCAAGAAATTTTCAAAATTGCCGAGCAATACATTTCTGATTTGATTGGAAAGCTTAAGGCTAAGATTACCGGCAAGAGAGAGATCGAAGAACTTGAATCTGCTGAAATTCTGTTGCCAGAAGTTGAAAAGAGAGATGCTTATGACGTTCTTGTCAGTGTGATGGAATCGTTGAAAACTTCTGGATTGGCCGACCAAGTTGTGCAAGCTTTGGTTACCGACCAAGGTTTCTTGACCTTTGGTGCTGACTTGATCAAACAATTGTTCAGCAGTGGTGCTCTTACCATCCCACAACTTATCTCCGACCTTGCTGCTTCCGGCTTGGTTCCATCCTTGTTCAAGGCTTTCTTCAACCTTGGTACATTGAATGATGTGATCACCACTGCTTTGGCTGCCGCTTCTGGAAAGTGTGGTGGACCAGTTTCTGGATCTGTGAAATCTTCTGCTACCCCAACTAAATCTGGAACCACTCCAAGCTCCACTGGAAAAGGTGCTTGCAGAAAGAGAAGAAGATCTTACAACTACTAATTCGCTTCACCCATTCAAAAAGTACCCATAATGACGTGTTAGACCTATTACCCAATTTTCTTTTGTACTGTTGGTCCATTCAAAATTATTTATCTGTCTACAAGTATACCCTTTAACATTAGGATGACTATTGGCTGCAGGTGGCCATTAGACACCTACCCTGAGAAATGCTTACTAGATGGTGTTATGCTCATCGGCTATGGACCGGTCTTAATATAAGATGTTTGAAATAATGTAGGTGCAACTATGGTTGCAACCAATTTCCTAATCGGGAAAAACAGAATGGATTTTCAAGAGAATAGCAAGTAGGCCCTACTTTATTGTGGAAGTCTATGAATACTTTTTTTTCTACTCACCTAGAACGGTCTGTCAGTTTAAGATCCCAAAATTCAAAAAAATGAAAATTCGAAAAATTTTAAAATTACAAAATCTGAAAGAATTGAAAATCTTGTATTTTAAAAAGTCGTAAAACGTAATGAATCCAAGCTAATCTTGTCAGTCCAGATGCTCTACTTGTGGCTTGGAATCCACGTCCAACTCCATATCAAAGGCTTTTTCACCATCAAAAATCCGAGCGATTTCCTCTAATGAGTAGCCCTTCGTTTCTGGATAGAAAAGGTAGGTGTTGACGCAAATGATAGCCAACAAGACACAGAACACAATGTAGTACTTCCAGCCAATTCTGTCCAAAGCAATTGAGTTGCAAAAAGCCGCAATTATCAACGAACCATAGACTCCCATCAACTCGGCAGTGACACCTTTGGAACGCAAAAAATAAGGAAAGATCTCTGTAGGATATGCCAAGAGCAATGGAGTATAGGCAATATCGTAGTGGAAGTAAAAAATGAAAATGAACCCAACCACAGCTCGACCAGCTGCCGTATTTTTCGTCTCATCAAAAACTGCAGAACAAGCAGTCCAGATGATATACGATACAAGCATTCCAACACCGGACCAAAGAAACAAGGTTCTTCTTCCAAACCAGTCCACCAACAACGCAGCAGAGGCAGCTGCCAAAAGATTGAAGATTTGAAGCAAACCATTTATCAACGTTTGCATCGATGAGTCAGTAATTCCTATAGTGTCCAATACCAAAGTCAAATAATAAGACACAACGGCAATACCATTCCATTGAGCAAACACCCCAAGACTCACAGCAATATAAGTACGTTTTCTGTTACCTGGTGTTGAAATCAAATCGCTCCACCTAGACTGTTTTGCAGCCTTTTCTGTCTCCAAAGCAGTTACAATTTCTGTCAATTCCACCTTGACCAATTCTGAGTTTTCGTCTCCACCAGCATGATACTCGACAAGCAAAGCCCGTGCTTCATCCATTCGATCTTTAGATACTAGCCAACGAGGACTCTCTGGAACAAGCCACAAAAATATGAGCTGAACACATGGGAACCCAGCTTGCAAGATAGTGGGAATTCTCCATGCCCAAGTATCTCCTCTGCCGTCGGTTCCATAGCAAGTCCACGACGCCAAGATAGCACCAAGGTAATATCCACACCAGTAAAGTGAAGTCATTTTACCTCGAAAAGTAGGGTAAGACATTTCTGCTATTAATAACGGTGCAGGTTGAACTGCCAACATTCCAGCTGCTCCAACGATAAACCGCGACACAATTAGCTGGGCAACTGTAGTAGCTGTAGCTTGGATAATTGTAGCAATGACAATTCCTATCAATCCAGCAAATATGGTCAATTTTCTTCCATACTTATCGGTACACCATCCGCAAAAAGGAAGTACAATAAAACAGCCACAATTTTGCGCTGCATTGACAAAACCAAGCATTGTCCCTTCTGGATGATGGAAATAATCTTTCCATTCTGTCAAAGACTGCAAACCGTTCATCAAGGACCCATCGTACCCAGCAGTTGCTGACGAGAGAAGTGGTACAACCAACAACAAATTGAGTGTTAAAAGGTGCCTAACCCTAAACCAGGGAACACCATGGTCAGGCAACACCTCCGCAATAGCTGGACCCACAATTTCACTTATACTTGAAGACTTAAATTTCATGGTTGACCTTCAGCTGGTGGAGTCCATTTCTTATATAGATCAGCTAATCCTTATGGTTGTGGGGGAGAAAAGTATGGATTGAGCCGCTTAGAGGTGTTCATTTGGTGGAGAAAGGTGTACTGTCTCCGTGATTTTTCACAACCTGCATCCGCCTCGATGCAAGATCTACCCCACAATAACGAGGTGGGGTGCGCGTAATTTACGGGATCCTGTATGCATTACAAGTTTTGGGTGCAAATTTATTCTATGGGCAGCAGAAGCCACCATCAACGATAAAATCGCTTCCCGTAGTATACGTGGAAGCATCACTAGCCAAGTACAAGTAAATACCCTTCAACTCTCTAGGATCAGCATCTCTGTGAAGCGGGATCATTTTGAACCAAGCTTCCTTCATCTCAAATGGACAATCACCAGAAATAGGTGTATCAATGTATCCTGGAGAAACCGAATTGACCCTTGCAAAGTCTGCCCACTCAACAGCCAATGACTTGGCCAAGTGGATCACAGCAGCTTTTGAGGCATTGTAGCACGCTTGCTGCTGGGGAATGTTAACAATATGTCCCGACATGGAACCGGTGAAAATAAGATTTCCAAATCCTTGTTTCTTGAACACATTTCCAGCAGCTCGGGCACAATAATAAGCACCGTTAAAGTCAGTGTCGACCACATCGTGCCATTCAGCCAAAGTTTGGTCCAAACCACCGGCTTTCGCAGGAATACCAGCATTCGCAATCATCACATTCAACTGGCCAAATTTCTCAACTGTGTTGGTAACACCTGCTTCAACTTGTTCCCACGACTTGACATCCACTTTGAGCGCATGGGCTTCAACTCCATACTTTTGGGTTAATTCCTCCGCAAGATCTTTTGCAAGAGGATTGTTGTGGTACCATAAGCTGAGATTGGCACCAGCTTCAGCGAGAGCTCTCGCAACCTCATGGGCGATTCCACCACTCGCACCGGTGATAATGACAGATTTTCCCTTCATAGAGAACATCTGGAACACGCTGTCGGGTAATTGAGGGTTTGGCTTTCTAATGGATTGCATTTTGGAATACTGGTGAGATGGGGAATGCTGGGTTTAAGTACCGCCGGGATTCTGTGCACCTGCCCCACAAAAATACCACAAAAATACCACACACTATCCCACCATGAAACGGATCGGAAATTCGGAAAGAGTATCGGAATGTTTAGTTGAGTCGACCATTCATTTCCTATATCCCTGAATAACTACCTTGATCACATCGGTCCGGCCTTCTTTGACAAGCTCGAATGCCTTTTCTGCGTCCTCAAATTTAAACCGATTCGTAATCAAACTTTTCACCTTGACTTTTCCAGATGCAACCAATTCAACAGCATTAGGGTAAACTCCACTACTGTAACGTATACTACCGGTCCAATTGAGCTGTTTGACAAGCGCTTCGGTGACAGGAAACGAAATGAACTCGCGACCCATTCCTGCCTGAACAAAACGGCCCTCGGGACAAGCGGCAAAAACTCCCACCTGAATACATGGTTCGGCTCCAGACGCTTCCAAAACAACGTTTGCGCCAGCTCCCAAGTCAAATTTGGACTTGATGTCTTTTGAGATGCGAATTGCAAATTCTTCAGCCGATTCATTTTCCTGTCTCATGCTCATTTTGTAGACATTATCGGCTGCGAAATTTGCTGCAAATTCCAATCTGCCATCAGAAATATCCACACCAATGACTTTTTTACATGCGTATGCCTTGGCCACCGACTGACATAAGAGTCCTATAGGACCACATCCAAATACCAACACTGAATCAGTGGCTTGAATTTGAGCTCGCTTACAGATTTGCACTGCCACCGCAACTGGTTCCACCAAAGCTGCTTCTTCCATGTCCATATGGTCTGGAATCTTGTAGCAGTAGTCGTAGGCAACATTGTAGTACTTGGCTAAAGTTCCATCCCACGGTGGTGTGGCTGCAAATACCATATCTTCGCAGTGGTTATATTTTCCATCTCTGCAGTGTGCGCAGTACCTACATGGAACCCCAGGCTCAATTGCAACTCTATCGCCAATTTTCAAGTTTGGGACCTCAGACCCAGTCTCCACCACTACTCCGCTTGATTCGTGGCCCAAAACCATGTCGGTGCCTTCCTCCAAGATAAACTTTCCAATTCTTCCTCGCTGCCAGTAATGAACATCGCTGCCGCAGATTCCCGTTTCGGAAACATTGACCCTCACTTCCTTGGGTCCCAAAGCCGCAATTGGCCGATCTTCAAAGACCACATTCTTCACAGACTTTAATACAAACGCAGGGTTGCTGAACGACTCCATTGAAGGATAAATTCGTCCCCCCGCATTTTTATATATCTGCTCGGAAATCTGTGCCCCTCTCACTGTCCCGTCAAACTTTCCGGCGGACCACAGTCTCCGTACTTTAAAAAGGGGTTGTGGCCAAAATCCCAAACTATGATCCAAGAATACGCTAACCGGGCAGTACAGTGCCTCGAAAACTCCGAAAACGACCGGGTTTTGATCGCTCTTGCTGGAGTACCGGGGTCGGGAAAATCGACCATTGCGAACAGAATCTCAAACTACATGAACACCAATTCAAATGTAAAGTGTACCGTGGTGGGAATTGATGGGTTTCATCTTTCGAGAGACCAGCTCCGAAAGCTACCAAATCCCGAATTTGCTTTTGCCAGAAGAGGTGCACCATTTACGTTCGATGCGGAGGCCGTGGTGCGGTTTGTCCGCCGGTTGCGAAAAACCTGTCAAAATTGTCAACGCGGGGTAATATATGCACCTTCATTTGATCACAAACTAAAAGATCCCGTGCCCAATGGGGTGACCATAGAACCTGAGACCAGTATTGTTATCATCGAGGGTCTCTACCTCTTGCTAGATCTCGAACCGTGGAAAGAAATCGCTTCTTTGGTTGACGAAAAATGGATGATAAAAGCCGACCTTGAAGTGTGCCGTACCAGAGTTGCAAAAAGACATGTTGAGGCAGACATCGAGCATGATTTGGAGCTGGCGTACAAACGGGTAGACTCCAACGACATTGTAAACGCAAAGTTTATTTTACAGCACACGGCGTCGGTTGTGGATACATACTTGCTATGAATGAGCGGACTTCTGTCACCCTCTCCGCGATTGCGAGCATTTTTCCACCTTCCCCTATAAAAGATGAGTACTCCTAACAATCGGCAATGCTCTACCAAAACGAAAACGCTCCAGTACAGCAATTCTTCAGTCTTGCCAAGAAAGTATCGTTGGTGACTGGAGGGTCTCGAGGCATTGGCTTGGCTGCGGCTACTGGTCTTGCAGAAGCTGGATCTGACATTGCCATAACCTACAATACTTCTTCTCAGGAAACAATTGATCAACTCAAAGCCGAATTTGAGGGTCTAGGAGTCAACTTCAAGGCTTATAAGTGTAATGTTTGCGACAAGAATGCCATTCAAAAGTGTGTGGAGGAAGTATTGAAGGACTTTGGCCGGCTAGATGTAGTAGTACCAAATGCTGGAATTGCATGTCATGTACCAGCCGAGGACTTTACCGAAGAAGAATATAGAAATATCATGGCGGTGAATTTGGACGGAGCATTTTTTACGGCGCAAGCTGCTGCGCAGGCATTCAAGAAACAAAAAGCTAGTGGAATTTTGCAGCAAGGTCGCATCGTATTCACGGCTTCTGTGTCTTCATTAATTGTCAACCACCCACAAAAGCAGGCTCCTTACAACGCTTCCAAGGCGGGACTAGTGCGTTTGGCCAAGTGTCTTGCTGTTGAATGGGTCGATTTCGCTAGAGTAAATTGTGTTTCTCCAGGGTACATCGACACCGATATGTTGGATGTTCATCCCAAAGAATGGAGAGATACCTGGTTTGCACAAATTCCAGCCCAGCGTCTCTGCCAGACATACGAGCTCAAGGGAGTATATGTCTTTTTGGCTAGCAATGCCTCGTCGTATATTACTGGCGAAGAACTTGTGGTTGGAGGTGGATATACATTGCGTTAAGTCAAATTAAATTGTTGTTCCAAATCAAACGAAACAGGCCAAAGCATGCTGTGTAATTGTAGAAGCTGAGATGTAGGACTTTCATCGGTAGCTGTTGGTTCTGGAGATGTAGCGTTTGGTTGAGTGTACAAGTAGCCATGGCCGAGCGTCGATATAAGGTCCAGAAGTTTTGCTGCTGAAGGGCAGATGGAAGTCAATGAAGCAATGATGTTTTGGGCTGTTATCACGTCGTTTCGCCAACTGTCGGCATTTGCTGAAGAAGGATTGTTTCTCAAACAAACCAATGGCATGAGAGCAGCAGGAACGACAAAGCATAGAGTGTACCAAGTCTCCATACGATTATGGTCTGGCTTCGAGCACCAGAAATGGTTCATGCTTTTGATCACTTTTGAGCATTCTTGCAAGCAGATTTCTCCAGCTTGGCGCTCATACTGGTCGCTAGAGTCCTGACTCGAAATAACCACTCTCTTCAACAAAAACGTTCGGTACATTAAGATTCGCAAGTTGCGAAACCTCCATTCGAGCTCACATTTGCTCAACTTGAACTTGTCTCCAACTGAAGCACTTTCGTCATAGTATGGAGGAACTAGTTTCTTCCACCGCTCGAGGTACTTTTTGTCCCGAGCCAAGAGCTGCGATGCTGAAGGAAACGGATCGGTAATTATCCTTTCATAGATTCCATTCGTCAATAAATGTAGAAGTGACTGAAGCCGGACACTGGTGTATATTGTAGGTTCATTTTCGGGAACGGGCATTTGCTTGGTGAGAGCCGTCAAGCAAGAATCGGGAATATTCATAGGAAGGCTGGTATCAATGCCAGCACAGGGAATACAGAGCGGTCTTCCAAAAGTGATATTTTGACCACAGTCAAAAATGTAAAGGCACCACCATATCCGCCGTCGCATTTCCTTCTCCAAGAGTGACTCTCCATGGCGATCTATTTCTCGATGAATGCCTAAACCCAATGCCATTCGAACCGCCAACCCCAAGTAGCTGTAACCAGAATTTGGTTTATCTCTTTTTTGAAGATAATTGGACATTAATGTGATGGTAGTAACCAAAGTAAGATTTCCTCTCTCCATTATTTCCATGGAAAGTTTTGATTTTGCCAACTCAAAAAGAGTCAAGTCGTCATTTTGCTCCGGAGAAACCCCAGACATGAACGATCCTATGGCTGCAACCATATACATCAAGCTTTCCCATCCTTGTGGAGGCACTATAATCTCATTGAAATGAGCCATGAAAATAGGCTCATAAATAATGGGATAAGAAACATGGAAAGTCTGGAAATACTGGTTAATATATCCCTCCAATGTGTTCCTCGGAATATTTGTCAACACCTCTTCATTAACATGATTTCCATCTCCACCATCTCCATGCGGCTTGTGAAAAAAGAATCCACCACCAACCAAGTTGATAAGAGCTGCGCTTGACGGTGAGCCCAAATACCCGTTGGTGTCCATTGTCGCTATTCCATCAATTATGGACGCTTGACGGTTTCCATGGGGGAGATTTCTTTCGTCCCAATTGTAAGACACTGGTGAGAGATCTGTACTTGATTTATGAGAACCATTTTCTGTGACACTCGAAGGAACTAGCTGAGGAACCTGAAGATCTTCCAAACCATCGTCGATCGTCAAGAGGTTTTTAATATTGTTTTTAGTTGGTGAACTGTTTTTTTGAGTTGGTGAACTTTGGGTGGTGGTGAACAGATCTATCAACTCATCTATATTCGAGCCATTTTTGATTTCTTGTACCATTCGTGAAATATCCATCGTTGGAAAGTGCCGCTGAATCACCTTTCGGCTGATTCGAAGCTCCTCTTCAACCTGTGTAAGGTGCTTCCTAGTCAATGGGCTTCTATTCGTCTTCTCATAGAGACAATGTCGATGATGTTTTAGACATAAAGAACATGTAGGTACGTCACGAGAACATTTCAGACGTCTTCTTTTGCACTCGTTACACGCAAACTGAGAGTCATTGTCTTCACACACACGCTTACGCTGGGGGGATTCAGTCATGAAGCTTTCAGCGGAGGATCTCTGTTATAGTGCAGTCACGTGCACCCCGCAATCGGGTGCACTGTGCACCTGGGGTAATAGTTGATATTGGTGGGGTAAAGTATAGGTGTGGTCTGATGTGTTATTGAAGGCTTCGAAAATTGGTGGCCAGAAATGTTTTTTGTAGACAATTCAATTTGGAGAAATTTTGATTTTTGTACAAATTGTATATTTCAGATTAACAGATTATTTCACTCTACGCCGAGATGATTTCCAGTCAATTCCGTTTAGGCTCTCTAAAAAATTATGACATATCGATGTACGAGTGTAATGAGTATGAACTATGAGCGGATTTAATACATATAAGCCACAAACAAAAAAACTATCAACTTTTTTTCACATCGGGAATTGATGTCGCATTGTCGATAAAGTCAGAAATGTCAGTATAGCATAGTATGTCGCAAAAAGAGACTCTCTGATACATGTGGACCACAAAAGTCTACAGCCAGTGGGGGATCGTCTCTCAATATGATAGTTGAGACAAAAAAGTGCATTGGAATTTACTGCCATATGTCGAAAACTTTGCAGCCAAAAAAAGCAAGTACCTCGGAAAATCCTCGATCATTCTAATGTACCTTTTTCACGGTGTGCATACTTAAAGCAGTGTCAGTAATGGAGATTAGCAGACGATGCCATCCATTGAAAAATAACTAAGCTCTCTCGAGTTTCTGTACAGCAACGGCACTTATTTCGAAAAAAGACAAAGAAATGTCAGAACGAATATTAGCATTACCGGATCAAGATAAGAACAGACCGAGGTTTCCCTCGTGATTCTGGTAACCTTCTCTGGTAAGGCTTCTCTGATGAGTTTTTTCTGGTTGTCAATTGCTTCAGTACAGAACTTTGGCTATAAAATCTCAGTTGACAAACGAAGCGAAAGTTCAATATTCATGGTGGTTTGAAGGCTCCACAGTAGAGAATAAAGGATCTCTTTGACCTCAATGAGTGATGAAAATCAGAAGACGTGATGATAGTACGCTTCTTACGGCTAGGTACCACTTTAGTGTTCTTCCTAATTGGTTTCTGTTTCTTCCAATGCGGCTTTTTGCAAATTTGTGTAAGGTATTCGATTTTTGGACTCTTTTGATGTAAAGTAGTCAGAAAAAGCCTTTACGCATATACTTGGCCTCCACGGTGGCAACTGTTGGGTATTCCCCTCGATTCCATTAGTAATGTTTCATTGGTATACGGCACGGAGATACGCCTCACACTCATTATGTCCGCTTACTAAAATGACTAAAATGACAATCTGCCACAGCATAGGCACTGGAAATGTCATGGATGTGTGGGTATAAATTTGAGCCCTCCGTCATGATTCTGGAGTAGCAAATCAACAAACATGACCAAACAAACAATTTTTATTTCTGGTGGAAATCGTGGAATCGGTTTCGCATTGGTAGACTTATTCTCCAAAGACCCAGAAACCAAGGTTATAACCACTTCTAGATTCCCAGATTCTGCCACAGACTTGCAGGAGTTGGCAAAGAAAAGATTCAATGTTCAGTTCGTCAAGTTGGATATTGCTAGTGAAGACAGCATCAAGACTGCCGCGGCTGAAATCGCCAAACTCACCAGCCACATCGACGTCTATATTTCCAACAGTGCTTACATGAACTTGACAAAAACTTCGCAGACTCCAAGAGAGAGCTGGCTTGCTCATTACAACGTCAATGTTCTTGGCGCCATTCAGTTGTTTCAAGAATTGCTTCCGTTGATCAAAAAGAGCGATGTCAAGAAAGTAGTGTTCATTTCAAGTGCTGGAGGCTCGTTGAGTTCAGACATTCCAATTCCTGGCTCCGCTTACGGTCAGTCCAAAGCAGCCCTCAACTTTACTGCTCAAGACTTATCAAAGGAATTGGCGCCAGAAGGGTTCACCATTGTCCCGGTTCATCCTGGTGTGGTAGGCACTGAAAAGGGTGCGGAAGTAGGACAGCAAATTCTCAGCTTAGTGCCACAAATTGCCGAAGTGTTTGCTAGCATGCCTTCTTTGACGCCCCAGGAGTGTGCCGAGGCTTTGCAAAAGCTCATCAACAACTTGAAACCCGAAGACACTGGAAAGTTTTTGAACTTTGATGGTCTGGTTTTGCCTTGGTGAACTGTTGGTTCCGATCTTTTGTGACCGTGAAATGGTAAATCCTGCCTGACAAGATTGAGATTCATCTAAATATGGCGTAGTGCTTCATACAACCACAAATAGTAAATTCTATATGACCTGATAGTTCTTTATAAGATAGTAATTTCATATGACACAGGCACTTCTTTGCTCTCAAGAAGCTGTACGGTCGATATAAGCGTGTACTGTTAAGCTGTAAAAACATTATTCTGAACATTCTGAGAAGTTTCATTCGAAGAATCGCTGTGTAGTACTAACCAAAAACACAGTTTTGGTATCAATAATAACGAACTTCAAATATTTTGTATGTCTTTACTTCAGCTCTTATGCGTCAAGGTCTACTCCAACCAAGCACATAACATTCTGAAACAAAAAAATCAATGAACTGCTTCTCCCTGCTTCTTTTAATTTGGCTGCAAATGGATCTGATGACAGCTGAGCCCTGGGAAATAAGCTGTGTGCAGTCCCAAGATAATGGAGGTGGATATACGTGACGAAACTGGTTTCAAATATTACCGATTCGATGGGTATGTACCTTCGAATTCAATGATTAGAGGAATTCTTCCACACATCAAGATGTAAGGGTTTCGCCAACAAATATTATGAATTGCCAATTTAGTGGTCTTTGATTTTAGTTGTCCTAATGCGGCTTTTTGCAAAATTTTGTAGATTATTCCATTTTTGGTTTTTTTTTTGATTTAAAGTAGTCAGAAAAAGCCTCTTCGTGCGGGATTGACCCCCACAGTGGCAACTGTTGGGTGTTCCTCTCGATTCCATTAGTAATGTTTCATCAGTATACACCGGAGATATGCCTCACGTAGGACATATCTCCGCTGACTAAAATGACGAAACCAAAATGACTAAAATGAAAGCCTTCCACAGCATAGACACTGGAAAGGTCATGGATGTGTGGGTATAAATCTGAGCCCTCTGTCATGATTCAGAAGCATCAAAGCAACAAACATGACCAAACAAACAACTTTTATCTCAGGCGGAAACCGTGGAATCGGGTTCGCATTGGTAGAGTTATTCTCGAAAGATCCAGAAACCAAGGTTATCACCACTTCTAGGTTCCCAGAATCTGCCACGAAATTGCAGGAGTTGGCAAATTCAAAGTCTAATGTTCATTTCGTCAAGTTGGATATTGACAGTGAAGATAGCATCAAGACTGCCGCGGCTGAAATTGCAAAGCTCACTAGCCACATCGACATTTATGTTTCCAACAGTGCCTATATGAGCTTGAATCCGAAGGTTTTGAAGACTCCTAGAGACAGCTGGATTAGCCATTATACCACCAATGTTCTTGGTGCTTTTCAATTGTTCCAGGAGTTGTACCCTTTGGTCCAAAAGAGCGATGTCAAGAAAGTAGTCTTCATTTCAAGTGCTAGAGGATCCATCGCTTCTGACGCTCCAATGGCTGGTTCTGCTTACGGTCAGTCCAAAGCAGCTCTTAACTACACCGTCCGTGACTTGGCGAAGGAGTTGAAACCAGAAGGGTTCACCATTGTTCCTATTCATCCTGGTGTAGTGACCACCGAAAAGGGTGCCGAGGTGGGAAAGCAGATTGTCACCTTGATGCCGCACATGGCCAAAATGTTTGCTAGCATTCCGACGTTGACGCCCCCGGAGTGTGCTGAGGCTTTGCAAAAGCTCATCAACAACTTGAAGCCTGAAGACAATGGAAAGTTCTTGAACTTTGATGGCCTGGAGATCCCCTGGTGAAAGTGGAAAGACGGTCAACATCAATGACCAGGGTAACTTTGACCACAAAAGATATTTTATATGACCTGATAGTAACTTCCATATGATCTGATAGTGTTTTAGATTAGTAATTTCATATGGCAATTATCCCTTATTTGCTCTTGACCATAAACCACAATGCCCAAATACCCTGGATTGAGCACCAGCCAGCTGAAACCCGATCCAAACCTCCAAAATGAAGTTTTATTTGAGGAATTCAATGACTCAGCAGCAAACGTAGCTTTGAATCCTAATCAAAAACACATTCTTTAAGTAGCTATAGCTGGTAAGTCTGACCTTATCTGACGGATCCCAACGCTCGCTATTGCTTCAAGTAAAAAAATCGATTCAACATAGGTAATTCAGAAATATTGATCCTTGCCATTTTCTTCTCGCTTGGCTGCAAATTCTTCGCGACATTCACCTCACTACCGCACGTGATCTCTGTTTTGATTGTCGCGTCAACTTTTTGATTTTGCGACCTAAGACCATCTAATGCCAGGGTAAGTATCCAACCAAAAACCGCAAAAGTAACCGTAAAATGCTAACCCAGTGAAACCGTGACCATCCAAGCTGGACAATGTGGAAACCAAGTTGGTTTTCAGTATTGGAACCAATTGGCACAAGAACACGCCATTTCCATCGATGGTGAACGGTCGGTTTTTTCCACTCAAAACGTCTCTAACGGAGCCCCGAATGGCCAAGACAAGCCAAACGACCACCCAGAGTTGTTCTTTCACCAAACCAGTAATAACAGGTACACACCTCGTTCGGTGATGATAGATTTGGAACCATCAGTGATCACAAAATGCACCAATTCAATGCCCATGATCAACCCTCGCAACTTGCACGTGAGTGAGCAGGGTAATGGAGCCGGAAACAACTGGTTGAATGGGTATAGCTACGGCAGTCAGTACGAGGATGACTTGTTAAATCTCATTGATCGTGAATGTGACAAGTGCGACAACCTCAACAATTTGCAATTATTTCATAGCGTGGCGGGAGGCACAGGGGCTGGAATTGGCTCGTTTTTATTAGAGGCCCTCAATGACCGCTACGGTAGCAAAAAATTGATGAATACGTTTCTGATTTTCCCATCCAGTGAGGGCACTTCTGATGTGGTGGTACAGCCATACAACACTATGCTCACGTTAAAACGACTTATTGATTTTAGCGACGCAACCGTCGTGTTCGATAACGATGCGTTGACAGGCGTGGAGAATATGATAGTGAAAAACACTGGCTCCGATAGGGCCACCTCTGCATTCCAAGGACCCAACAAATTGATCGCCATGGCTCTGGCGAGCATCTCCAACCCTATTCGGTTTCCCGGCTACATGTACAGCTCCTATGAACTGATCTTGTCTACACTAGTGCCCACTCCCGATCTCAAGTTTCTTTCTGCAGCCATAGCTCCGGTATCTGAAATCGTGGGACACAATTCAACCCGATTGCATGCCATGAACGAGTACGATTTGATTCTCGAACTATTGGACGACAAGTACAAAATGAACCGTGTTTCAGAACCAGTTAACTACATAGCGATGCTCACCTACTTGATAGGTTCTGAGTCTCAACATGAGATCAGAAAGGGAATAATCAAAGCCCAAAGTCGAGTTCAATTTGTACCTTGGACTTCTTCTTCAGTCCATGTTGTCAGTGGACACAAACCCTACAGCGCTGGTTCGCTTACAGGAGTGCAGATATCGAACAATTCTTCTATCGCCAGTATGTTTACGAAGGTGGTGAAACAATTTGATCGTTTGGCCCAAAGAGGTGCCTACATTAACAACTATACCGAGTCCAACGATGCCGCTGAGCGCGCCAGAGTTCTTGAAATTTTCGCAGAATGCAAAGAGTCCGTTATCGGAGTAATCGATGAGTATCGGGCCTGTCAAGATCTTTCCTATTTGGACGATGCATAAAACTATGGCGCTCGAGTCACAATGGGCACCCGGGTTCATAACGACAGCCATACACCGAAGATACGTACGGCACGACTTGCAACCACATCAAGTTAGTAATCCCCCCTGACTCATCACATTTTCTTCCTCGTCAACACCATGTCTGAGTTTGTCCATGGCCATCTACTTTCTAAACGAGCATTGGCACGCAAGTCGTCGCATTTTGCTGCTATTGACAAATCTCCTCCCAAGGGATTCAAGCCTGCTGATAAGAATCTCATTCTCAGTTGGGGAACCCCTAACGATGGATTTTTTCCCATCGAGTCGATTGATCTTCAGTTGGTTGATTATCCATTTGAAAAGTCGTTATCTATGTCCATGACGAACGCATCGTTGGAATCGTTGGCTCTTTCAAAGACAAACGGAACCGTTGCCAATGACTCGCTGGGACCCAAAAAAATTACGATTAATCGTCGTAGTGAAGACGAAAAATTGATCGATATTGCCCATGGTCTTCAGTATTCTGAACCCAAGGGCCACCCTCAGATATTGCAGTTTACCCGCGAGTTCATATCTAAGATTCATCCTCCAAAGTACTCTGATTGGGACACTATTGTCACTACGGGCGCTTCGGATGGTCTCAACAAAGTTGCTGACGCATTGCTTGATCCTGGTGATGTCATTTTGATTGAAGAGTTCACGTTTACACCTTTCTTGGCTCATGTTGCCAATACTGGTGGTATTCCAGTGCCGGTCAGAATGAATTTGGACCCAACTCCGGACAAGAGCAATGGCCTTGATATTGATTACTTGACCGATTTGCTTGAAAATTGGGAAACCAAGAAGCCGGATTTGAAGAAACCAAAGGCATTGTACAGTATTCCCACCGGGCAGAATCCCACGGGTCTCACCCAAAGTTTGGAGTTCCGGAAAAAAGTGTATGCTTTGGCCGAAAAGCACGATTTTATTATCATTGAAGATGATCCTTACGGCTATTTGACTTTACCTCCGTACCTGAAGCCAGAAGGTGTCCTCAAACTTGATCTGTTTTTGACAGTGGAAGAATACCTTTCCAATCACCTCGTTCCATCGTATCTCACCTTGGATACTACTGGACGTGTTGTTCGTATTGAAACTTTTTCCAAGCTTTTTGCTCCGGGATTGAGAGTAGGTTTCGTTGTGGGCCACAAGAAAGTCACCGAGGTAATTGGGCAATATGCTGCCGTTGTGACACGGGCGCCCTCTGGTCTTTCGCAAATGGTGTTGAACAACGTTATTGAGCAGAAATACAAGGGCGTATATGGATGGCTCCAGTGGATATTGAAGATGCGTCTCACTTATACTCACCGTAGAGATGTGTTGGTCAATGCCATTGAGGAGCTGGATGCTTACAAGAAAAACTATGTGAGTATCATCGATCCTCGTGCTGGTATGTTCCTTTCTCTCGTGGTGAACTTTCCTCCAGGTACTCCAATTATCGAAAAGATCAGACTCTTGAACTGGAAGCTTCTCGCTTTTGGAGTCCATGCAGTGCCAGGAATTAATATGGCCACCGACAGTGAATTCAGCAAGGAAACTGCCAACTTTTTTAGACTTACAGTTGCAGCGGCTAATACTGACGAAGAGTTGATTGCAGCTGGAACCCAATTGGCAAAGGCGGTTACGGAATTTTTTGAAAACGGATTAGAGTTTTGATAGAGCATATGATAACTGTCTTCAATTGGATACACCACTATAACCTCTAATACGACTGTCTACCTTCTACCCTTCTTCTTGTCTACCCTTCTGCTTTCTCCTGCTTTCTTCTGTTGTTTCACTCTGCCACTCTTTATGTGCTCTACGTGCTACTCGCGCAGCCGTGCACCGATAGTCACACCGCAAGAACTCGCACGGAGACGAACGCCAACTTTAACCACGATGTCGTTCAACTTTTCCAACTTCACCAAAGACTTAAAGTCGCTCGGCGACAAGTTGGGCAATGAGTTCAACAGCGAGATTCTTCCATTTGCTCAGAGAACCTCCAGAATTGTTCAGGAGAAAATGGGGAAAATCAACGTGGATGAAATCAGTCAATTACCTAGTGAATATCTCGAATTAGCTGAGAGATGCAACAATATCGAAAAGTTGTATAAGAACGTGTTGAAGGTTACTTCTAACTACGAAAACGAGAGCTACGATTATCCCACAAATTTACAAGAATCCTTCACCGACTTTGGAAAGAACATCTCCAGTAGAGTATCCAATTTATCCAAAGCCACAACCCCCGCTGAGGCCCAAGCGGCGCTTATTAACCCAACCACTGGCGAGTTCAAGCCTCCAAAGACGTTGTACCACGCATTGGCCCGTGCGACCGACGCATCGGTTTTGACCAACAAATCACCAGAAAACCAGGACGATCATTTGGTGAAGGCATTGGACTTGTATTCGGGCGGAATCAACAAGATTGCCAACGCCAGATTGGGACAGGACCAATTGATCACGTCCAAATTCAACAAACCTCTTCTGTCGACGTTGCGCCAACTCATAAGCCAGAGTAACAATATCCAGAAGAAGGTGGAACAGAAGCGAATTGACTACGATATGGCTCGTGCCAACTTGTCCAGTAGCACCAATGCCACCAAGGAGCCACAATTGAGAGTAATAATGGAGAACGCCGAGGATGAATTTGCCAACACCGTTGAAGACGCTATCAACATCATGCAGAATGTGTTGGAGAATGCTAAACCATTGGAGGAGTTTCATGAGCTTATCAAGGCGCAATTGGCGTACCACAAGGTGGCTGCCGAGTTGTTGGGTGCGATGGTGAGTGACTTTGACAAGTTGGTTGAAGAGAACCAGAAGAAGTCGGATGCCAACAGAAGTAGTCGTGAATCCGGAGAATTTGATATTTGATAAATGATTACGATTCTCTATGTGACTCTCTATGACATTTCTATAACATTTTCTATGTCATTTCTATGACTTTTTCTATGACTTTTCTATGACTTTTCTATGACATTTTCTATGTACATTTGCTTCTCTAGTTCTGAACCTTCAATGCTTCGAGTCGCAAGTCTACGGGACTGGATCCTTCGTCAACGTAGCGTCCTTCCAAGAGTTTGGCATGAATTGACTGAAGTGCCCGTATGGTATCTTTAGTATTGATAACTGCTGAAATGTTAATTTCGTTGGCACCCTGAGAAATCATTTCAATATTGATGCGCTCATCGGCGAGAACCTTGAACATATTTCCTGCGATGCCGATGAAATTGACCAATTGCTTTCCTACCAAGGAGACAATAGCCATGTTTCTGGTAACGTCAAGTGTACCCATTTTACGCAACTCGAGAATTGCATTTTTGAGCTGATGTTCTTGATCTGGTTGGATTTGAAGTGCCATGGAAACATGAACTTCCGACGTAGATATCAAGTCAACTACCAATTTGTAGTTGTCGAGAGTGGTAAAGATATGTGCCAAGAAACCATGAGACAACGTTTTCTTGTTGGAGTGAATATTTATGACGACAATGTCCAGTTTGGCGGTGATGGCTGTGGCAGAACGTTTAGCGTGGGATGCAATGTAAGATGAAGGAAGAGTCTCATAAGCGGCTGGAGGATGTGGAGGAGTTTCCTCTCCTCTTCTGGCAATGTTATCAGGAAAAATGATGGTACCAGGACCAGCAGGATTATCAACATTTTTGATTCTGATGGGAATTTTGGCTTTTATGACTTGTTCCATGGTAAATGGATGTATGACTTCGGATCCATAATAGGTGAGTTCTGCTGCTTCCTCAGGTGTCACACTCTCGAGAAGTCTGGCATTTGGAACCTTACGAGGGTCTGCGGTGAATATTCCATCCACTTCTTTCCATACTTGCAATTCGTCAGCCTGAACTCCCACAGCCACCAAAGCGGCACAAAGATCAGTGTATCCTCTGCCCACGCCATTAAGCAAGCCTCCGGGAACCACACCAAAGTAACCAGTGAGCACGGGGATGACATCGTCGTCCAAGTTGCTTACACGACTACCAAGCTCTTTCGATAAGAACTTGTAGAAGTTGTCGTCAAAACCATTATTGAAGTCATAGTCCAAGGGAATGATGTTGGACAAGTCAATATAGGCAGATCTCAAACCATGGTCTTCCATCAATGCCGCCATGAACAAACATGACAATTTTTCACCAAGTGACATGATAGAATCAAGGGTCCGTGGGGAGATTTCTCCAATCACCTGTGACGCCTTGAGCAACTCCTCGCCTCTTGCTATCTCTTTCTTGGTATCAACTATGAGCTTCTGTAGTATCTCAGAGTCGTGTATGTATTTTTGGGCATTCTGAACGTGGTCGTCTTCGATAACATCAAGCAACGTTTTGTAATCACCATTATCATAGGCCACGTCAGCCGCTTTCAAAAGACGAGAGGTTGTGCCCTCACTCTTAGTGTGAGAGGATCTGGCAGAACACACAACAGCCACGCGGTGGTGGTTGGCAAATTCCTTGACAATATCATTTACAATCTTTTCTGGAAATTTTCCCACGGAAGTACCACCGTATTTCTGGATCACCCAGCCATTGTTCTTGGCCTGGAGGTCTAGCACCGAGTTGTACGACAGTTGTAGATCTGACATCTATTATTTCGTGAAGAATATGGGTGGGAGTGGTGGTTATATAAGGCTTGTGAGTCAGAGTGAAAATTCAGGCGCCGGAATCGGAGCCGCATGTGCAGGTTCTCCAAATCATTTGTGCTCCTCCACACACCGGAATGGGCTCATCGCGGTGGTACGACATCAAACCATGAAAAGGAAAACCGACTCGGAGAATGGGTCCGCCAAAAGAAACCATGTAGACAAGCCCGCCGAGTACACCTCGTCTGAAATCAAAGAGTTCTTCAACCAAAAATTGTGGGATGAAAAATTCCAGTCGCAGCTCGAATCGCAAGTGAGTCTGAGTCAACCGTACCGATGGGGAACTATCACCGACTTGATGGACCCCCAGTTATTGAAAAACGTTCGAAATGAGGTGTTGCTGGAGATAGCGTTCACAAAAAAGGAGACAGATATATACAAAGTTTTCCAGTCTGGCGATCTAGCCAATCTATCAGGTCTCAACTGGGACGACTTGTCGAGGTTACCATCACTTTATAAGCTTCGAGCCGCCATATATTCCGAAGAATTTCGAGACATGATTTCTGGAGTCACCAAGTGTGGCAAATTGAGTGGCTTGAAGACAGATATGTCTATTAACACCTACAATAAAGGGTGCCATTTATTGACCCACGACGACGTAATTGGGTCCCGTCGCTTGAGTTTCATATTATATCTTCCCGAACCTGGAAAAAAATGGAAACCATCCTATGGCGGTGCCCTTCGTTTGTTTCCTGCTGTGGTCCCAAACGTACCCCATACCGATTATCTGGCTAAACTTGTGCCTCAGTTCAACCAAATTGCATTTTTCACAGTCCAACCAGGTCTTTCTTTTCATGATGTTGAAGAAGTGAGGGAAGATAGACAGCGACTCTCCATTCAAGGCTGGTTCCATATCCCCCAACCAGGCGAGCCAGGGTACGTTAAGGGTGAGCAGGAGGCCACTGAAGCACGCAGTACTCTTCAGCAATTGCAAAGCAAAGAACTTCAAGAGTACGATTTTCCCAAACCTGTCAGAAACGATTTTTCACCATTGGAAGTTGAAACCTTGCTAGAGAAGAAGACGCTATCTGCTGATGAGACGGAGTACTTATCGAAGTTTTTGAATGTTGAGTACTTGAAACCTGGAAACTTGGAAAGATTGCAAACCACATTTCTCGACGAATCCATTGTGGAATTGACCAATATTTTCAACGCAGAATATGCAAAAGTTCTCCATAGGTCTCTAAGACATACCGAGCTCGAGACTGATACTCCCCAAACTTCCAAGGACATTCAATTTCCATGGAAATGTGCGGTTCCCCCACACAAGCAGCGTTACATGTACATAGACGGAACATCCACATTGGACATGTCAGAAAAAGGTGTCAAATTTGCGAATGCCATTGGCCCCAGCGAGGCTCCAAACTTCTCAGTGACCAGCCAAGCACATCAATTGAGCGACACAGACCGAAAGTTATGCGAAATTTCATCATTTATCAAATCTAGAGCTTTTCGCAAATGGCTCGTGCAAGTCACCGGTCTCGTTCCTACTAGTGATCAAGTTTTAGCCCGAAGATTCAGACCAGGCCACGATTTCATACTTGCTACAACCACAGAAAAGGACCTAGCGCGAGAAAATGAGCTCAATCTTCTTCTAGAAGCGACTTTCAACCTCACACCAACGGCTGCAAATTCCAAAACCTGGGCTCTGGGAGAATTTGGAGGCTACGAGTTGTGCATGCACAACGACGACGAACAAGACGAAGACGATCCTGCCATATATAGAGGCGGAAACGATGACAGCAGCGTTCTCTATACAGGCCAATGTCAATGGAACACCTTGTGTCTCATGTTGCGAGACCCTACAGTGTTGAAGTTTGTAAAATATGTGAGCGTCAATGCCAAAGGGTCAAGGTGGGACATTTCGTGTCAATGGAACGTCCAAGGAGAGGAGGAGGCAGAGGAAGAGAACTGAAAAAAGTTGCAAGATTTTTTTTGCAATTTTTTTGTTGCGATTTTTGCAATTCGATGTTCATCTTAATGTTGCAATTTTCAGCTCTGATCACATGGGACTGCGATCACATGTCAAAACTATGTAAACTAATTAATGAAGAAAATTGTTGTCTCGGCAACTCACAGCTCTACAATGATCAACCTCCTCTTCTCTTCTCAGCCCCACTTACAGATCCAGATTTGGTCGCAAATCATTACCGCTCTTAGTTCGTAGTTCCCGAGCCGGACCCCACCAAGTGGCCGCGGCGGTGCGCGCACGCCTGAAAATTCACGAGCTACTTTAAATCTCAACTTCCACCTCCACATCAATTCCATGTCGCAAAACGAACCCAACCCTTTGGTCATCTTCTCCACCCTTGCCGCCATCATTTTGGCCGCCGTGGCCGTGTACGTTGTTAAACTCAACAAGAAAAATGGTCCTGTTTTGAAACCTGATGTGTTTCAAAAATTCCCATTGATCGAGAAGACTAGACTCTCCCACAACACTTGTATTTACCGTTTTGGTTTGCCCAAGTCCACCGATCGTCTTGGCTTGCCCATTGGCCAGCACATCTCCATTGGGGCCACCATCAATGGAAAGGAAGTGGTGAGATCGTACACTCCTATTTCTAGAGATGACGAGTTGGGTTACTTTGATTTGCTCATCAAGACGTACGAGCAAGGTAACATTTCGCGTCATGTGGACAGTAAGTCTGTTGGAGACCACATTGAAGTCAGAGGACCAAAAGGTTTCTTCACTTACACCCCTAACATGGTTGAACACTTGGGCATGATTGCCGGAGGTACTGGTATCGCTCCAATGTACCAGGTTTTA
Organism: Meyerozyma guilliermondii ATCC 6260; assembly: GCF_000149425.1. Taxonomy (NCBI): domain Eukaryota; kingdom Fungi; phylum Ascomycota; class Pichiomycetes; order Serinales; family Debaryomycetaceae; genus Meyerozyma; species Meyerozyma guilliermondii. Next base: position 375,381 of record NW_001809794.1, on the reverse strand, counting down.
ACTGCTATTTTGACCAACCCGGATGATAAGACTAAGATCTCTTTGGTGTATGCTAATGTTACTGAAGAGGATATTTTGTTGAGAGCCGAATTGGACTTGTTTGCCAAGGAACACCCCGACAGATTCAAGGTGCACTACGTTTTGAACAACGCTCCCGAGAACTGGAACGGCAGTGTCGGATTTGTTACACCGGAAATAATGGAGAAGCATTTACCCAACAAGGACCAAGATGGTTACTTATTATTATGTGGTCCCCCACCCATGATCAGCGCCATGAAAAAGAACGCCGTCACTCTTGGGTACCCCAAGGCCAGACCAGTGTCCAAGTTGGGCGACAAGGTTTTTGTTTTCTAGATAATAGTTACTATAGATCACCGATAGATTGTAGTGCCTTTATTCTGGGTGCAGCGGGTGCGAATGGACCCTCGCCCTCGTTCCTGCACCCCACCCATTCGCACCCACAGTTCGCAGCTGTCATTGATAAGCTCACGATTGCCGTTTCTTCCTCTCACCTTTTTTATCTCAAAATTACATGTTATTTCTCCGCCAGGAGATGCTTTTGGGGGCTTTCGCCCACCTAGCTTGCATAATAAGCCTTGTTTCTGCCACTAGATGGGAAGCTCAGGAAAGCTACATCTTGAACACCATAAACAATGAGGACTTCAACATGGATAACTTTTTAAAATCGCCAACTAGCTACGGAAACCTTCCACCAATCATCAGTATGCCCAAGAAAAGCCAGCGAACATTGGAGTTGGGCGAAATTCCAGACTACATTTTAGATTATGCTCCTTTAGTTCACTTGTACAGTGAGGAAAGATACCTTCCATACGACATCAAAAAGTTTGTGAGGCATCTTCACGCTGAGTACGATAACGGAACGATAATCGAGGGCACGGAGCACGGGTGCTCGATCGATACGTTGGAGGAACTTCCTAGACTCCCCGATTTGTATCTTAGTTCAAATACGGACTTCAACACCGACCCGGAGTGGATTACCGGGTCGCACAACAAACCGTCGCTCATCGATGGCGAGATAAAGGACGCTCCAGCCACGTTGATCGTAGTTGACAAAGGTAATGGCTGGGTGGATGCGTTTTGGTTTTACTTCTATTCGTTTAACTTGGGGCCCTTCGTGATGGGCTCCGGTCCCTACGGTAACCACGTTGGTGATTGGGAACACTCGCTCGTCAGGTATTACAAAGGCAAACCCATTATTGTGTGGATGTCGGCTCATGGAGGGGGTGGTGCGTTCTTCTACGAACATCTAGAGAAATGGGAACTCGATCCCAATCATCCCGTCATTTTTTCTGCTCGAGGCACACATGCCAACTATCCCTCGGTAGGCCAGCATCCTCACGATTTGCCGTACGCCATACTTTCGGATTTCACCGATAGAGGGCCCCTTTGGAATCCAACCAAAAACTACTTGGCATACTCCTACGACGGAGAGTTCGTGTATCCCGCAAAAAACAACTCCAACAAAGCCCATGTCGGACGTGAAGAACGCTACGGCAATTGGCTTTCATTCACAGGACATTGGGGAGACAAACAATTACCCTCCGATGACCCACGCCAGCAGTACTCGCTTATTGGGGGTCATAAGCATATAGACGGGCCCCATGGGCCATTGATGAAGAACCTTGTGAGACTCAGTCCTTGCGAAAGACACAAGTGGTGGAATTTCTGGAGTGGGTGCAATATTAGGAGAAATATTAAATGGGGAATAGGTGTTGAGAGTGAAGGGTACAATTGCGGCAACATTTTTTTGATGATTCGACCAGTGTGGTTGAGAAAATTACTACAGAAGGTCACCTGGGGTGGAGTCTTTTGTTTTGTCGTAGACTTGATTTACGGTTGACGAATAGAGAAGCGGATATAGCTTTAAATGATGGTTTATGATTAGGTAACTGTTTCTTGTGATCTACTACATTGGTGCCGTTTTCCTGCGCACGGCGTTCTATTTTCTGCGACCTTAACGCCGCACGATGGAATTTGCATCTGGAGTCATAGCGAATTTATCTACATTGACACCAATCAGTCAAAAGTTATAACCAAACAAACAGAGACCTAGAGGCAACAGAAATGGACCCCAAGGACTCTGTAACGGGAAATGATATCACAATAGGTAGTACTAGAGACAGAGCCTCGAGCCAGTCTTCGAACCAGTCTTCAAGCCAGACTTTTCATTCTCCATATCACAGCGAGAAAGTTAATAAATGGAAGTCTTTCAAGGACTCTTTCAAAAGATACGATGGCCATGAAGTGGACGTGACATATGAGGGACTCACGGATATGGAAAAGGCCAATATTCGAACTAGCTCACCAAGGTTGCAACGCAAGCTCAAATCGAGACACTTGCAAATGATTGCTATTTCGTCTTCGATCGGCACAGGACTTTTCATCGGGTCTGGAGAAGCTTTATATACGGGGGGACCTGCTGGAGTTTTGATAGCTTGGATATTGACGGGGTCTGCCATTTTTTGCACAATTCAAGCCATGGGAGAATTGGCGTCAGCGTACCCCATATCAGGATCATTCAATGTTTTCGCCAGTCGTTTTATTGACCCATCGTTTGGGTTTGCGGTGGCATGGAACTACTTTTTCCAGTTCTTGGTGCTCTTACCGTTGGAATTGGTGGCCGCTTCAATCACCATGAAATACTGGACCAATAGTGTCAATCCCGACATATGGGTGCTAATATTCTACGTGGTTGTGTGCTCTATTAATCTCTTTGGAGTCCGGGCATATGGTGAGGCAGAGTTTGTGTTTCTGCTTGTCAAAGTCATTGCCGTAATTGGCTTTATTCTTGTATCCATCGTGCTCGCTGCTGGAGGAGGACCCCATGGAAAATCAGTGGGAACGAAATATTGGCACAATCCTGGAGCCTTTGCCAATGGATTCAAGGGAGTTCTGTCGGTCTTTGTAACGGCAGCTTTCTCTTTTGGCGGAACTGAACTTGTGGGTCTTACTGCTGCCGAATCGGAGAACCCTCGCAAGGCATTACCGCGGGCTACCAAGCAGGTGTTTTGGAGAATTCTTATGTTTTACATGATTTCGTTGACATTGATCTGTTTCTTGGTGTCTTCTACAGACGATAGATTACTTGGTTCCAGCTCCGTTGACATAACCGCTTCACCATTTGTCATTGCAATCAATAATGGAGGTATCGGCGGTTTACCCTCGGTTATGAATGCTGTTATTTTGATCTCGGTTATCTCAGTTGGCTCTTCGTCGGTGTACGCTACTTCAAGAACGATAACTGCTCTTGCGGAACAGGGTATGGCACCCAAAATATTGGGGTACGTCGATCGGGCTGGACGTCCATTGGTGGCTATTCTAATCACCAATATCTTTGCACTTTTGAGTTTTATTGCTGCCAGCGGCAAGCAGGGCGAAGTGTTCGACTGGCTCCTCAGTATCTCGGGACTCAGTTCCATTTTTACTTGGTTAAGTTTGTGTTTGGCTCACATTCGGTTCCGCCGTGCTCTCAAAGTAAGAGGACGAGGAACCGACGAATTGGCATTTAAATCGCAGGCAGGAGTCCTTGGGTCCATCTACGGAGCTGTACTCAACACTCTTGTACTTATAGCCCAATTCTGGGTATCTTTGTTTCCACTTGGTGAACTGCCTAGCGCCGAGGGCTTCTTCATGAATTATTTGGGATTTGTAATTTTACTTCTTTTCTACATTGGTCACAAGTTGTGGAAGAAAAACTGGATCCTATTCATAAGAGCCGCTGATATCGACGTTGATACGGGCAGAAGAGAAACTGATCTTGAAGCCTTGAAAGAAGAACTCAAAGAAGAACGAGCTATACTAGCCACTAAACCATGGTACTACAGGACGTATCGCTTCTGGTGCTGAACATTTGAAATCACATTTGAAATCACACTTTATAATTCATTTTATAATTCATTGCATAGACCCTTAATTACTTTTCCCACATTTATTTTCCCCATATTTTTCTGCGCGAGGGCCTAATTATTTTTAAACTCCATCTCACAGAAGCTCCACAGAACCCACAAAGTTTCACACAAATTCGAGGATTCCTTCCTAAAATTACATGTCCACATACCACCCGTCGTTCGGAAGACCCTCTGGTTTTGGAAACGTCTTCAAGTCTCTCACAAAATCACTCAAAACTACCTCCATAAAAAATGAACCCATCCACATTAATCCCATGGTCGTTGGCGGAAGCCGAGACCAACAGCAGTTGTTTCAGGAATTGACTCTGGGAAGCCTTCCTCAACGTGCTTCAGCTGCCGAGAAGATTGCCAAATCTTTGAACGAATTTGCAATTTCTTCCATTCCAGAAATATGGTACATGGTTCGAGATTTATGTGGCCCCAATGTACAACTGCACATACGACGAACAGGTCTTCGTCTTATGATACGGTGCATCTACGCAGACGATGCCGATTTCGTCAGCAACAACTTGGTTTTTCTCAAAGACCTTATGAAATACTGCCTTACCACTGATGCCAGACTCGATCCAGAATATGACCTTTTTCTCCAGGCTCTCAAAGCATTGACAAGAGAGGGCAAAGAGGTCAATGACTTTTGTGTCTACGACGAATCCAAGAGCTTTTTAAGGTTCTTTGAAGCATCTTTGGCTTACTTTAACAAGGCTCGCAGTGCTGAAGGTGCCGAAGCAGAACAGCTTCTTGAAACTCTAAAATTTCTCCAAAACTGTTTTCGGTACAATGGGCACATCTTGGACTCTAACACGATTAACTCGTTACTTTTACATATACTAACTTGTGTCCTGGGACCTGTGGCTGATGTGGTAATTCTTGAGGCAATTAAGGCAATTTTGGCTCTAGTGGAAAGCGGTGCTGTAATCACTAGTGTCTTTTCCAATTTGATTTCTGTTCTATGTTCTTGCTACAACATCAGCGCTGACATAGACAAAGTCATATGGTCCACAATTCACATCATCTACGCAACACCAATGTCCATTCAATTGGTATACCATGTTCTAACCATCATTAACAATCCCGAATTGAGACAGTTCAAAAACCAAAACATTCCTGATATCCACTCGCTTCGTTCAAGTGACAGCCGTGGAGGAGCAAAGACAATCAAGAGAGATTCACCCTTGACTTCTTGCTTAGGAGCCATTCTGATTCTAGAGTTGATTGCCTTGACGTCTTGCATTGAAGACAACGAAAGAATCGACTCGTTTCATTCGGAATTTTACAACAATTTGAAACTGGCTTTGACACATCAAGTCCCTGTAATTAACACTGCGATTCTAAGAATGTTTGACAGGATCTTCTCCAAGGCTCCGATTGAGCCTTTGATCAATAACGTTGACCACGCCGTGGTTGGTAAGGCATTTCCTTTTTACTTTTGGCATTCTCAGACTCATTCATTGTTTGACCTCTTGAGCGTTATTCGTGTGACTACAGAACAGGATAGAAGTTACTGGAAATCAATGTGTATCTCATTACAGCTGTTATACGAGGATCACGAAATAAGCTGTCCAAAAGAAAGAATTGTTGAGTTTTTCATGGAAAAACACAATCTCATTCTGGACTCGAATGTCAGCTTTGTTTTAAAATACTATTCAGATAACTCCTTGTGTCTACTGGCTAATCCATTTCACAAGGACAACATAGCCAAAGTGCTCAATCATTTTTACTTTAACGGCTCAAACTCCAAGTGCAGAATCGAGGCATTATCAATAGTACTTGAAGCATTCAAAAAATCATGTACTATATTCGGTCACGAATCGATTGACTATGAGGGCTTCTTCCATTTGTTTCAAAGGTCGCTCGATGAAACTGATGAAGAAGTACGCTCGTATTTATTTGGACCGTTCTTCACGTCGTTTGCTCTTGACTGCACGCCAAGCATGTTTGTGGAATTGTGCTCTGTGTTCCTACCATTGTTCCCTGTCAAGCGCCGTACGGAACGATTTAGAAGTCTTGTCTCATCAAGTTCTTTTGCGTCTTCATCATACTTCAGTAATGAGACTACCAACAAAACACCATTGATCACCGAACTAGCAAAATCAATGAGCAGAGTGCTCGTCATTACCAGCTCAAGTGATGGAGCCAAAGCGGTACAAGCTTTTGAATTATTGATGAACATTTTGCAATATGCTTATGAAGAGGAAAACTACCAACTTCTAGTTCTTGTTAGTCGTTGCTTGATAAGAATAAGGGCTACAGTGGAGGGGTTCATTTACTTCACGCAACCAAGCGATATGGGCGGACTTGCAAGTAGCGTGAAAAGGAACTTGGAAGACAAGGGTACGGTTCAAGACGCTAGCACGATGCTTTGGGTTTACCCAGAACACGTGGATTTTATTCCTGCTGAATACCTTGATAAACCTACCTCCAACTTGATACTTTTCGATCCTGAAGCAACCAAATTGTTGCATCTAGATGGCAGCCCTACCATTGATATTACAAGATGGTTTTCTGTCGTGCTAGATATCTTGGAGAATTATATCCATTGGGAAATCTACAGTTTTCTCTGGGCCCACGTTTGCACACAACTTTCCAACTTGGATCTCAACAAGAGTAGCGAACAGATTATGAGAATGCGAGCCATTACATGCGATCAATTACAACTCAAACTTCCCAAGAGTTTGTCGCTTCCTCGTGATTTGACAAAGGGTGATCTTCAAGTGGCATTCATAAGATCTTTACTGTCACTACTTGCGTATCACGATGTATTTTCCAAATATGAAGAGGACGCTATTGTCAATTCTTTGGTGCAAGGTCTCGGATCTTGGGAAAAAACTGCAATTCCATGCATTCATATCTTGACTATATGCTGCTATGAAGTGCCTCTTTCCATCAAAAAGTTTCTTTCGGTGATACTCACTCAATTGCAAACTAGAGTTACGAGTGCACTTGCAAGTACACACACTTTAGAGTTCTTGATGTCCTTGATTCACATCCCTAGTCTCACCTCCAACTTCACCATTGACGAGTACATGAGAGTTTTTGGAATTGCTTTCAAATATATTCAGCTCGCGAGGGACCTTAGAAGTCGTTTGACAATTGATGAAAATTCAAGAATACAAACCCATGGAGTTGAAGCTCAGGTGGAGCAAACTCCTTCGACTCTGGCAACCAGTATCACCCCGATTTTGGCACAATATTTGCTAACAATGTCATACGATGTGATATCTAATTGGTTTTTGAAAATGGGATTGAGAGAGCGGCCTAAAATCGCCAACTACTTAATCAACAATTTGAAAGCGTGCTCTGAAGAATGCGACAAGCCCGTGGATGACCAAACAGCGTCGTTTATTGACTTTATTCACTACTTTGCTGACTCCAACGTTTCTCTGAAGATATTGAATCCAGCTTTATTAACGCTTGCACCCTCTAATGATGAGGGGTATGAAACCAGAACCTGGATAATTGGGCAACGGATTGTTTCTGTGCTGCTTGATTTGAACACGGGAATGTCACGAATGATTATTAGGAGCGGTAGTGGAGTTCGAAGTTTGAAACTTATGATCGAAAACATCGATCAGAAAGACCGTCGGGAAAAGTCCTACATTACTGCGGCCCACATTCTCTCCCAGTTTCTGGATAATATGGACCAGAACAGTGCTCCCGTGCCTTTGATAGACGACTATATTAGCCTGCGAGCGATTCTGACCATTGACAGGATCCCAACTGTGGAATTCCACAAGATTGGAATCTTGTATGTTGGACCTCGGCAGCTGAACGAAAATGAAGTTTTGGGCAACCAAGTTGGGTCCAGGGCGTATCTTGACTTCTTAAACAACATTGGCGAGTTTGTCAAGCTCAAAGGTTGCGATAAACGTGTTTATGTTGGCGGGCTCGACACAGAGAATGGAAGTGATGGAGAATATGGATTATTCTGGAGCGATAAAATCACACAAATTGTGTTCCATGTTACGACTCTAATGAAGAATAACGACGGAGACAAGTACTACGACTTGAAAAAAAGACATATTGGGAACAACTATGTGAATATCTTTTTCGATGAGTCTGGCAAGGAGTTCAACTTTAATATCATCAAGACTCAATTCAACTTTTTGAACATTGTCATTTCGCCGCATACAAAAAGCACCTCGATGTTCACCAACCATATCAATGAAATCCAGCGCAGTAACAAGGTTCCAGCTCGTAACATCTACAAGGTAAAGACATTCCGCCGTTCTGGAGTCCCTGGACTCTTTGCGACATGCCATTTCAAGCTCATTTCCGAACAGCAATTACCACTGTACATTCGAAACTTGGCGATCATAGCAGACCAATTCGCAACCATATGGCACAGTCAAACTCCGAAACACTTTGTGAGTAACTGGGCCAGAAGAGTCGATCAAATTGATAAACTACGAGAAAAAGTGCTCGAAACCCAGCAACTGATTCGAAGAGAACCAGCGGGCGTTGTGACAGGTTCTGCCGCCGACTCCTTGTTGCAGCAACTTGAGTCACGGTGAGCAGCCGTGCGTGCGGAGTTCTCACGAGTCAATGAGCTCATAGCTTAATTTTTCATGAAAAATGTTCGGCACTACAAATTAACTGTTGAACCACAGAAGACACTACAACCCAACTACACAACTTCCCTCAACACTTTTCTGGATTCCAAGACACCTCGACTGTACTCGACTGTACATAGCCGCATGTCGTCACTACATTACTAATTCATGTCATAGTGGGGCCCTGCGGCTTCTCACGTGAAGTTTGCCATGTACGGTGGATTATTGTAGGATAAAAGTCTAGCGTATTTTCAGGTTGCGGTTTCACACCGGGCTCTTGCTGACTGTAGCGCTACTGGTATAGTTCTACAATATCGTGTACCTCGTATTTGGGATTCCGACTCCGATCCTGTCATTGAACCTTATCCGTCTTCGGTTGCGAAAAGAAATCCAAAAAATAAAATTCAACGAGTGTGGCGGAGATAACTTCTACACACCGAGACAACCGTATACGCTATAGCCGACTATTGCTGACCTATTAGTTTATAAACCACCTATCAGGCTTCTGGGTACATTTGGGTCATATTGAACAGCAGCCATCACCTTCAATTTACACCACTAGCTTGATCGCCAGAATTGAATCATTGCTCATCACAGTATGGAGTATGAACGTCTATCGAAGGCTGCTCTCTTGTCAGTAACAAACACCCTTACTTCTCAAAGCGAGGCGTTGTCCCATTTGGAAAAACTTTACAGAACATCAAACTATGTCCAACTCAACTTGCTCAACTCATTGGAGTTGATGCTTCAAACCACGTTGAAGGGTGGGAAGTTGGTCATATGTGGCATTGGAAAGAGCCTCAAAATAGGAAACAAAATGGTGGCGACGCTCAACTCGCTTTCAATCCAGGCTTCTTCTCTTCATCCGTCAGAAGCGTTGCATGGGGACCTCGGAATAATACGTGATTGTGACTGTTTAATCTTCATAACTGCTAGTGGAAACACCCCAGAACTCATCAATTTGTTGCCCCATATACCGAAATCCGTGCCTATAATCCTTTTGACATGCAGTAAGTCGTCCAAATTGTCGCTGTCACCGCAGGTCAAATCGTTGCTCTACGCAGAATTACCTTCCCACTTGAACGAAGAAGCTATCCATGGGTTGCCTGCACCCACCGTTTCGACCACATTGTCGTTAGCTCTCGCCGATGCAACTGTGTTGGCTCTCTCTGAAATATTGGAAGACGATTTGCTCAAGCGCAAAAAGTTGTTTTCCATTAAACACCCGGGTGGTGCAATTGGAGCCAGTTTGTCCCATTTAAACGAGTTCTTCCAGGCCGAGGGCCAGCAAAGAGAGGCGGTTTCGTCAACGGTGAGCTCATCCTCGTTGCTAAGTCTTAATCAAATCCTGAAGAGCTTGCGTTTTTCCGATCGTGATGGGAGCGCAAACTTCACCATTGCATCTTCCAACTCTTCTGATGACGGTACTTGGGATCAGGATGGACTAGCTCGATCCGTCAAAAAACAAGACTGCTCCAAAATAACTACACTCACCGATATTGAAATCTTGACAATTTCGGAGAGCCGTCTACTAAAGACAATTACATTATTTGACTTCATCGTCAAAAAAGGACCCACTTCAATGGTGATAAGTTCACCAGAAGTAAAGAAATTGTATCTGGAACACTTCGCCCAAGTGGAAGAAATCTCGTCCGACTTGTGGACTACCTTCACCAAACAATTGGGTGAATCTTTTCACCCGTTGGATATATGATATATGTATGATGACTAAAATATACACATTTGTTACTTGATTTCAATCAATCATATATACTCTTTTCTGATTCTAACTATTCACACTATATACAACAATAAAAAACAACTTAGTAATGAACGTAGCATCAAGGATCATTATCGGCATCTATCAAAGCAGTTTCGGCTACTACAATCATCTTCTCCACGGAAGCGAGGTGCTTGCCATAAGTATTTTTGGAGGAAATTTGCTTCAAGTATTGTCTCAATTTCATGACGAGCATTCTCTTCTCTTCTCCCTTTGCGTCAAAACCCTCCACAAGCTTTTGTATCACATAATTGGCATACTGATCTTTCATCATTAATGCCAAGGGAGATTCATCGCTCACGGTTTCAACTGTAGGGTCTTCGTTACCGAGCATCACCTCATCAAGAATTCTTCTCTTTTGCTTCACGGTGCCAAACTTTATACATTTTTCAATAACATTTGAAGCAAACTTGTGCTTCGAGAAGTTGACCACAGATCCTAATACAACTTCAAGAATAGCTTCCCTGTCCTTGCTGCTACCACGCTCAAGGATGTGCTGCATCACATAGTTACCATACTGATCTTGAATCAAGTAGAAGATAAAACGGTTCAATTCATCTAGCATCTCTTGCTGTCGCTTAGGATCTGCATACTCCAATAATCTCTGAATAACTCTGCAACCATAGGGATGAGTCGACAAGTGGTAAATCTGATCTTCCAACGAATCCATAATGAAGGTGATTTCAGAGAATGGTATTTTTTCAATGGACTTTTGAATCACATGGTTACCGTTCTGATCTTTGGCGCAAACAAGGATATGATCCCTCAATTCGTCAATGATCAGAATCTGGCCCTTCAAGTCAACTGCTTCCAAAGCACGCTGCACAACTCGGCACCCATACATTTGGAGTGAGAGTTCATAGATGTGACCAATCATGAACTTCAAAAGAACCTGTTTCTGAGTGTTGTTACCATACTCAAAATACTTCTGTATCACATAGTTTCCAAACACATCCGTCATCAACTCATAAGATGTCTCTCTAATCTCATTAAAAATAACCTCTTTTTCCTCGTTCGAGGCAGTTGGAAGCTTCTGTTGAATAAACCTGGAACCATGCTGATCCTTTGTGAACTCAACCGCATGTCCATAGATATCTTTTAAATGGTATTCCTTGCCCTTGGAATTGGAACGAACTTCTTCCAAAAGAGGTGACCTATAAATGTGGTTACCGCCTTTACCTGAAGAAAAATTCCGTGTCCCTCCTTTTCTCTTCCCTGAAGATTGAGAAGGTGTCGATGCCGGACGCTCCTCTACTTTCTGGTTGACTTCTGAAGGAGTGAAAGGAGGAGGTGAAGCCTGGTACGGGTATGGATGGAAAGGGTAAGGAAAGCTCGTGGGAATGCCTCGATTCAAGCCGATTCCGGGAGCATGAGAACCTCTAATAGAAGGTTCATCTTCAGCATTAGACGGAGTCTCTTGACTCTTTTCTTTCGACGAGTCATCTTCTTCATTATCAACGGGTACCTGAGGTGGTCTCATCATACCGTAGAATTGAGAATCCATAAATGGAGGAGGTGAAGGTACCATGTAAGGAGCAGGAGGAGCACCATCCATAGCGGCTCTCGTGTACATAAAAGGAGGCAAAGGCATTCCAACGCCATCAGCCATAAAGTAGCTGTAGTTGTTGGGAACAAAAGGACCAACATTGCTTGGGGTGAACGATGTTGCACCAGCAGGGTCCCAAAAACTATGCCCTTGTTTCTGTTCGTTGGGTTGGTGTTTGGGAGAATTGCTTCCACCATTTAGGTCTGAATTGATCGAAAGGGAAGCAGCACCCTGGATTGGAGAGGTACTGTTGTATTTGTCGATCTTGTCACTGATGGACTGATGTCTAGAATTACGTGAATTCAAATTCTCATTCATCGATCCTTGTGGAGTAGAAAGATAGCCAATACCACTGGGCTTTTCTGCTGCACTATTGAAGCTGGTTCTACGAGACTCAGAACCAAGTGCCAATGATCCCAATCCATTAGATAACTCGATATCTCTTGTCGCATCAGCAACAGACGAGAATTTTTGCAAAAAGCTTTCTTGAGGTGGGTGCCTATTGGCAATACCTCCGCTAATGGAAGCTGTCCCAAACGGAGGTCTGGGACCTGACGGCATTACGTCTCTCGAGTTACCAGCGGGAGCTGTTACCGCAGACAAAGAGCCTCGTTTCAAACCAAAAATGGAATCATCGATATCGCTACCATCATTGAAGGAAAACCGTCTACCCTGAGCTTCACTATTACCACTGAACGGATCTTCTGAGAACATTTTGGAGAACTCGGGGTTGATCATATCGATTCTAGAGCGGTAGTTTCCACCGCTGGAAGTGCTGGACCAAATAGTCTCCGATGGCATTAAACTAGAACTTCAAAAAAAAACAGAGCCAATAGGGTTATAAGTTATCTTTCAAGTCAAGTCAGGTACTTCTCGGCTTGTAGTAAATGGATAATGGTCCGCGGAGAACGATGCCACAGCGGAACAAATTCTGAAGATAAACCAAAAATTTCAAGGCAGCAAATAGCCAGGCTGAAGTGTTTCAAGACTATGAGAAGGTAAGCTCTGTACCGCACACTTGTAGTTGTAAGGTTGTATAACCACTGGATACAAAACGAAAACGCCTCCTGAAACTGCAAATCGTAAGACAAATATTTCGTATCGCCTGAGCCAATTACACAATTTTAACACTCGTTGTAAAACAAAACGACGAAAAAATGTGCTCTACAAAGACTCGTAGACGGTAGCAGCGAAAGGGACAAAACTCGGAATCACCAGGGTCGCTCTAATTTTGACCATCCACATGGGTGTATGGGCTTACGAGCAGCCTGCGGTGGGGAACGAGGAACGAGGCAGCGAGGGACGGAGAAAGGATTCAAAACCGATTTTGGTTTCTAGTAGGAGAACAAGATTGAGAAAAAGTATCTGGAAGGATATAAAGCCATTGTCTCATATAAATGACGAAATTGTGGTTTATGATGGGCGTACTGCATATAGGCCGCTGACCCACACTAATTTGACCAGAGAGCTGCAAACTATATAATGAAGATTGATAAAAAGGCATCTGATCGACTACTTAATCTTTTATACACCACCACGCTGAAGGAGGTGGCAACAAAGGTACCGATCGTAACGAAAGTTTTATATCAACAAGACGACGTGCCCCAAAAGTCAGTTTTAGACTCTTTAGCAGAAAACGAATGGAAACAAAAACCAATCGAACAAGCAGTTGCGGATCTTCCTCAAGGTACTTTGACAAAGAATCGCTCAAATATACTCAAGTTTACGTGTCCCAACTCATTAATATCCCAGTATGATTTCTACAATCTTTTTCCCATCAACAGAGAACGACGCTATAATCTCGTGGGAGACTTGCGTCGTAATGGACTTCCGTTCAGTGCTATAAAAGGACGAAATCCCCTAAGTTTACTTCACAGCGGGTCATATTACTTGCTTTTTGAGTCCCATAAACATGCGTGTGTGTATTGGATGGAGACGAGAGATAAGGTAGTGAATGGTTTCGATATGAAACTTGAATTTGTTTTACCCAAAGAGTCCGAGCTCAAGTACATGCTGTCGCCATTTTTAGACTCAAACATCAATAATGTCTTGAAAAACAAACCCATAATGTATGAGCTGGTACCCAAGACTCCAGTCAATATGATATTCCTGTCATCAAAAGAGAAGCAGAAGCTTTTAGCTGAAATCAAGGAGACGTCTTCCACGATAGTTCGAGATTCCGAAAGCTACAAATTGCTGGACTTGGACCCTACTCACAAACCTCTATTTAAATTCCTCGACCCTAAGACAAGACATAGCTCAGTTCTTGTTCGAAACCTTCCAATGGACCTTTCTCCGCATGCACTTCCAAAATTACTTTGGGACTACGACTTGGCTAAACCTTCCAGCATCAATGATTGTTTCACCACCATTCGACTCGACCCAGTCAACCAAATTCATTTAACACTCATCAGATTTGCAGACCATCAGAACGCCCGTCGGTTTGTTCGTAATTACCATGGCAAAAGATGGCGCCTGGTTCTGGCTTCCCACCACAAACTGTTCCATAGTCCTATACTATGCGAAGTTATACTGTAATCATTATGTACATACAATACACCATATACTAAGAAGTAACACTATCTCAACTCCTATAGCTACCACTTATCAACGTCTTCAATAGCCAAAGACCGCCAGCTATGACGAGTCAACTGCCAGCCATTGGCAGCTTGGCCGATCACATAACGTTCCCAAAGCTGCTTCTTCTTCCAAACAACTATAATGCTATCATTTGACGACCATCCTATGACACCAGTGTCGTTCTCTTCGGAGCGTGGATGATCCAGATTTGTGTTTACGGAACAAAAAGACCACACTGAACGGAAGTATGTAGGCACCGGGACTGGAAGAAAGCTAAATAGGTGGTGTCTATTTGTGGGAGCTTTGACCTCATCGTCCGGTTGTTCTTGTTGAGAGGGGTTAATATTAAATACATGTAAGGTTGTTTTGTCCGATAGAACCCCAAGTTTACTATCGTCACGGGAAAATCTCATGGAAGTTATATCTGCTCTGTCGAGTCCTCGGCGGAACTCGAATAATAATGCTGTAGAGCGAGTGGAATGAATTCTTATGATGGTGCCTGTTTCAGACGCCGATGCTATGAGTGTACCTGATCTGTTGAGAGTTAGACAACGAATGCTTGATTTGTGAGCCTTGATGATGTTGACCACATTACGCTCTTGGCCCTGGGTAGAGACGTCGACTAGGTGGATTTGGCCCGCAGTACGTGCGGGAAATGCTAGGGTTTGCTGCTTGCCTTCATGCTTCGAGTCGTTGGAGTTTGAAGATTCGCCAGACGTAGAAGCTGAGCTATCAATGTCATTATAGCTTACATTGACCGATAAGTCTGCCAAGCCATGTTGGTTGTCGCTTGTTTCGTAAGATGCAATTTTGTGGGGTTGGGACGAGAATCCATACACATGAACGTGGTTTTTGAGCACGACGACAATTCTGGTTCTTGACAAGAGAACATTCAAAACCGGCGTGGAAAAGTCCAATTGCAAGCTATTTTTCCGCTTGAGATCGTCCCAAATCATGAGCTTGGTTTCGGGATACCGTGGATTGATTCCGCCCCCCACAAGTGCCAAGTAATTTGTACGATGAAGCATAGCGATATGGCCCACCCCAGAAGAAGTTCCCGCAAACTTCCGCTTGACCCGCAAATCAAGCGGATCCGTGTTAAACACTAGAAACCCGTGCTCGTGGGCAATGGCAAAACAGCCTTGGTCTTGGTTAAATGCAATATCCAATACATTGGTCTCGGAGTCGTCTCCTGTGATCGGTGATCTTGTGTTCATGATGGTATGATAATGCAATGATTTGACGAGCCAAATTAAAGATGGCACGAATCGTTTATCTCGTCAGCTGGGACAAGGTCTATTGGTCAGCTGATAGCGGCTTTTTTGTGGGTACAAATTGAGCTATTAAAAATTCACGTTTGCAATGAGTATTAGATAGGACAATTCCTAGTGCAAATATAGTAGCTGTCTCGGATATATAACTACGTTTAAAACCCCCTTAAATTGTGTGGTGTGTTATTGATCCGTATACAAAGGAGGTTCCATACCCCTTTTAGACAGTTTTATTGTTCTTCCCGCAGCAGGCCGCGCAGGGCGAAATCAAAATAGACGAAGCACGAAAACCAGGTTGAATACAGGCCGGGCATTGTCAACGTAGAGATTAGCTATTTACGAGCTCGGAGCTTCTATGAGGCTCTATGAGGCTCCAGCAGAACTTCCTCAAGAACTTCTATTGGACTTTGTAGATATTTTCTCAAAGTAGTAATTAGGTTCAGGAACGAGATGCTTGTGTGTGGCTTGTGATGGGTTTCGTATAGTGCTTATAGTTATCGTGCTTGGGTTAGTCGCTTTCAATCTCCATTTCTTCATCTTCACTTGACTCCTCACCTCTCTTTAGCGATTCGGCGAGTTCACTAACATCTTGCTTATCGTCTAGTCTCTTTGATTTGGGTATTCCAGGCACTTGAACCGACGCAAACGAGTCTCGACTCAACTCCAACGCTCTCTTGAGGAGGTCGTTTGCAATTGGATTCGATGGAGATATCGCGAGTGAATTATGAAGCGATTCCACTGCCATTGAAGCATTCCCCAACTTCAAGTGAACAAGTCCAACGGCCGCCAAAATACTGGCATCATCTTTGTGGCTAAGACGGAGTACTTGCTGAAAGCATTCTAGTGCTTTTTCTAGTTGCTTGGACCGACGAAACGTGTGTCCCAAATTAGTGTGTATCGATATCCAAGCTTTGGAGTCGGCATTGAGGTGCTTAGCGGCTGCAAGCGCTTCCTCAAAATATGCTTGGGCTCGAGATAGATTATTACGATGGAAGCAGACCACTCCGAGTTCATTGAGAAGGAGGGGATCTGTGGCACAGATCTGGTACAGTGACTGGAGATACTCTTGGGCGAGACTGAAATTGTTCATGAGAAAATGTTGCATGCCCAAAAATAGATGGGGAAGATGAGTTCCAGGATAGAGACGAGCAGCAAAAGCATACGCGGACATAGCCTGTTCGTGTTCACCGTCGGCAGCAAATGTATGGCCGAAACCTATCCAGGCATAGCCATGGTTTGGATCCAAAAGAGTCGCCTTTGAAAAGAATTTTCGAGCTTCGGGGAGGTTATTGACCAGCAAGTAGTAGGTGCCTATAGCCAACCAAGTTACGGGATCTGTTGGATGGGTATCGGCCAATTGGTGTGCCTTGAGAAAGAGCTTGTTTTTCCCGCCATTTTCGTAAAGACAGCTAAAGTAGAGGGGAAGTATTTCAAAGTTGAGATGGTCTTGTGCTAGCACTTTTTCACAAACTTGTAGACACTCGTCAAAGTTGCACAGAACATATAAATAATTGGCCCTATTGACGAGTAGGTCATTATTGTCATGTAGTTCGTATTCTTGGTTGAGAATGGTATCGGCCTCCTCGTACCGCGCGCGGTTCACGTACTTGCTCAAGCGGCTGCAATACAATAGCCTTATTAAATCATCATCGTAACGAAGATTTTGCACAAAGTCCCATTCTTCAGCTGGCATCATCATGCTATTAGACACAAGTTCGTTGAATGCCTCATAGCACTTGACATCTACCACCAAGGCCTCCTTGTAACATTCTTTGGCTCTTTCAAAATTATTCTGGTTGGCATAAATCATTCCTCTCAAGTAGCACATCGACGCTTCGAGTTTTATTCCCCCGTCACCAACTTCTTTTGGGGGCTGTTCTGTACGCTTATTATCTGAAAGAATAGTTCTTTCTCCACGAGCACGATCTGAACGGTCGCTGAATGGGTTATTTTCACCTACAAGATCCAATGCTTCATCCCACAATTCTAGCTTAATGGCACTTCGAGCAGCGAGATATCGGCACGTAACTGACTTTTCGTATTCAGGTTTTCCCAGTATAAGCTCCTTCGCTCGCAAATATTGCCCGCTATTGTAATATACTTGAGCCAACCAGAAAGCATCATTGGCGTCGTGGGTCAAGGAGAGTACTTTATCTCCCACAAATGCAGCTGTTTGATATTGATGTTGCATGAGAGCATCATGACGCCACAAGCGTAGCCTCTCGACGAGAGTAAGTGGATCAGAATCATTTCCTTCACCTGTAACACTTCGTTCAAGAAAAAACGAATGAGACCCTGGTGAGTCCAAGAGCTTTGTAGAAGGGTTTGGGGGTGTCTTGAAGAGTTGTCGGCGGGTAGCAATGTGCGGCAGAATGAACAAGGTCGAATTGTGTTGAGACGGGGTTCGTTGGTTCACCATAGTGTGTTTTGGGTAAGGAGGGTAATTGTTGCAAACAACATTAATACTTTGGATCGAACAAACGTTGTGGTGTATGGGTGTACAGATAGGAATGGTCCAGCTACTGAAACATAGTGCCCTGTTGGCCGTACCAGATAATGCCCGATGAGAGTGATGCCGATGTAATTTTCCACTCGTGGTTTGGCATGGACTTGTTTATCGATGCAATTGTTTTTAACATATGTTTTACATCTTCAGTAGAAAGTTGTTCTTTGAAGCGCGCGATGGTTATATGAGCAGATGGACCTGCGTAGCGTGGTAGAATGTCAACTCCATGATGAGTAACAAAGTCGTAGAGACTTTCACGGAGCTTGGTATGGGTAGGATAGGAAGATGTGAACGACAATGCCACCGCATTTGCATCAAAACACAATAATGGGTGTTTGAGTACCGGACCTTTCACAGTGATTGAGTTAATTGCTTCCATTTTTGGTTTCAAAGTATGTACAAGGGATTCGATCTCTTTCTCAGGGCGTGAATGGGCAACTTCCAAAAGGGTCATGTGCAAGTTTTCCGGCGGTGTCAACCAAATTTCCGTCGATATCGAACTCTGCAACTGATGTTGAATCGACAGAATGAGCTCTTTCGTTGGATTGTCTGGCCGAGACACTATGCAACAAGACATTCGCTTGTCGTTCTCCGTTCCCGCAAGAACAGGATCAACATTTACAGCGGGATTTTCAAGGAGTAGTTTTTGCTGAGTATCGTTTCTGTTTATTCTGTAATTGTTTTGAGCCTCTTCAGAAGCGTATTGCTCTGCTAGAGAGGTGAATGGGTTCATTGATTAAAGTAAAGAATTGGACTAAAATGACTAAAAATGACTTATAGTCGGCCAGGATATAGAACGAAGAACTTAAGTATACGCGAATACCAAGTCTCAATTATCGATCGAGGTCGATCGGTTGCAACCGTTTGTGTACAGGATTCTCGGTCGATGCTCGGCAAGAGTTGTATGTGTAGTGGTTTTCTTAATGCGTTTTAGTGGTGATGAATTTGAGGTTATAGTAAAGGAAAGGCTGAAGAGACACTTGTATGATTTTTAAGTGGTTCTTATCGATTTGTAGTGAAAAACCAAATAGCTGACAGAAATCCATGGATAGCCAGAAGTCCCATATCTTGGGCTCAACCCTTTTTGGCTTCCTTGCGTACATAGAAATGGCAAAAGCCACGCTAGCGATAAAGAAATCAACAATTGGGAAAAAAAAATGAAAGTTGAATTATTTAGCCTTTTCATCTATTGCTTCGGTTAACGTCATTCGTAAAGGTTTACAGTACCATGAAAGTAATTGATTTCTTCCTCCAATGGATCGTTCATTCCATTATCTCAATGTTCTCTCACAGTAAAAGGCTCGACCAACACCTAACAAGAAATAAGAATTAAAATAAGTCTAATAAACTTTTATTGAAAGTCACTAATTTGCTAGAAATTACTCAAGAAAACCAACTTCTCAACTAGCACAGCAGTAACTCTGGAACAGCTTAAGGGGTCCCTGCTAATATCATTCCGGTATGCCAAGTATATGTATTTGCTCTTATACAGGTGCGATGGCTGCAAATAGTGCGTAGAGCAATTTTCAAGTATAAGACACAAGATTTCAAGCTGAGAGAAAATATTTCCGAGATTGAAAACGAAACATTATAAAAGCCGACTTGAGTACAGATCTGACTGAAGTCATTAAAAAATCCGGTTCAGGGCCAAAGGGTAAACTGTGAAACTACATTTCGCATTCACAAAAAATGTAAATGGTGACTAAATGGTGACTTGACAAGAGAACAGTCCCTTTCGAAATAGTGACAGATCACGACCTGGAACCTCAGGTAGCTAGTCTACTAAAGTATCGTTCGTTCCATCTAATTTGCGTCACCTGCATAGAGCCTTTCTCTGTGCGACAACTTTTCGAGCCATCTTGATGCAGTCTCTACCTCATCGCACATCACCCTCTTCTTTAATACACAATATGAGCGGTGCTCCGGTACAATTTCGTATTATGGCAGGGTCCTACGAGCACAATCTTTTGTGCTTGTCACTCATACTTGGCAAAGAGCCCGTTTTCCAACCTATTTTTCATTTTCAAGCACATTCACTCTCCATCAAATGTATGGATATCGCCAAGAGATACTTGGTTACAGGTTCTAACGACGAGCATATACGTATCTACGACTTGCAAAAGCGTAAAGAGCTAGGCAATCTCCTCAGTCATCAAGGAACGGTGACCACATTACGATTTTCAGACGAGAAACATGAAGCAGGTGTTACTGAAAAATCTGGTAAGTGGTTGATTTCCGGCTCAGAAGACGGTAAAATCATTGTGTGGCGAACTAAGGACTGGGAGGTGTTTGGCACCTTGAAGGGACACCAGGGAAAGGTCAATGACGTAGCTATACATCCTTCTGGAAGAGTGGCTATCTCGGTTTCTCAGGACTACACAGTACGGTTATGGAATCTTATGACTGCTAAGAAAGCTGCTGTCCTCAAGATCAAGGGTAAGATACATTTGGGTCAGGCACCAGAAAAGGTAGCATGGTCACAATCTGGTGAAAATTTTGTGGTTGGACTCTTGAGTCAAATTCTCGTTTACAGCACATCTTCAGCCACTATGATTAGAAGAATTAAATTTGCATCTACTCTCATGTGCATGCAAGTAGCAGTCATTGATGGAGAAGAATGGTTGATCACAGGAAATGGGAAAGGTCTCATTGAATTCTACAAAATGTCAAAACTATGTGAAGAAGGTGGGTCTCCAGATGAGCAAGAAACCTTGGAAGCAGCATTCAGTTTAAGAGGACACTCTAACCGTGTGAAGGATATCACGGTATTTTCCAATCCTACGGAAACTGCGGGAAAGACCTACTTAATTTCGGTGTCTTCAGATGGTAAAATCGTGGTATGGGACATTCAAGAAAAAACCGAAGTTGCAGTTTACGATTCAGGAGAAAGACTCAATTGTGTATCTGCTTGCTCAGAAAGCGTAGAGAAATCCAGTACCATGAAACGACGTTTGACAGAGGACGATGAACCAGCCCCAGAATCGGAATATGAGACTGATGGTGAAGAGATCAAGAAAGTCATGAAACCAAAGAAAAAGAAGAAGAATCAAAAGTCCAAGGTGAGCGTTACACTCGAGTAGCGATCTAGAGTAGCGATGGGTTTATAGGTAGCAAAATGACCAGTTCGTCAATTCGAGTACTAATTGCTTTACATTAATGTTAACAGTCAAGATAGTTCAAGAAAACTCTCTATAGGCGCATCCATACATAACCAGTATCAATTACCGAGCCTTATTAATTCAATCTGGCGACATGCTTTTCGAAAAGTTGCTTGGCTCTCTGGTACACCGGAGCAGTATTTCTATCAGGAAGCTGGAGCAATGTAGGCAACAAGTCCTTAGCAAAGGTTTCAGAGGCTTCTCTAGGAACCAACGAAGGCAAGTGGTCAATGGAGCACACAGACAACTTTGGACCAGCAGTGGTTTCGACAAGGGCCGTTGGTTTGTCGAAATCAGTGATTACAGTGTACACTGGAATAGGGTTGTTTGGGTTGGTGGTGTCGGCGGACACATCGACTATAGTTCTCAACTTTCTCTTTTCGGAATTCAAGGTCTCGGAACTGACAAATGGAGGAATGGGTTGGGACAAGTAGATACAGTTGATGAAAATGTCCGAGTCAGTGATTTCCTCAAAAGGTCCACCGCGGGCAGTTTCCTTCATATCCCATTGGAGAATCTTTTCATCGGGAATACCAGCCTTCTTGAACAAAGACACGGCTCCAGAGCCGCATCTACCCAAGGCACCAATGACCAAACATTGTGGGTACTTGCCCCCATTTTTGGCCAAAGCAGCATCGAGATCCTCCTTAACGTCCTTAATTAACTCTTCCTCAGTGGCATATGGAGTGACACCACGCAACTCCTCATTATCGGCGTGAGTCTGCTTGAAAGCCCAGTCCTTCAAACCAATTGCAGCTCCAGCAAAACCAGCATAGAAACCAAACGCGGCGACTCTACGGCCCTCGTCGTTCACTAAGAACTCCAAGTCGTATAACGTTCCGTTTCCGGCAGGAAATCTCGACAAGACATCCTTCCATCCAGCTTGGTCCTTGTAGCAATGAGCAAATTGGATGTGTTCATGAACAAGAGGAAAAGTTTCATCTTCTGGCAACGCCTTTAATCCATAGATTATACGGTCCTTGGGAGCTTCCTTCCACGAACCCTCAGGTACAATTTCAGCGCCAACTTTAGCATATTCGTCGGCGTCGAAAGTGGATTGTGAACTCTTTTCAACATAAACCTTGAAACCAGCATCCAATAATTCCTTGGTTACGGATGGTGACAATCCGGCTCTGGCCTCTAAGGGCTTGGTCTCGGCTCTGAGATGTAAAGAAACAGGTGCTGACATGTTCAGTGGAATTTTTCAGTTGAATGAGACTCGTGTTTTATATGATAGATTGCATATGAGTCATTGGCGCATGCAGGAACTGTGGTATCGGGTTTATCACCTATTCATTGTTGAATATGTTTGAGTATTTCCGACTTGAGAATGGGCTTTGCTGACTCCCAATTGTCGTGCTTCCACGCATCCCCGTAAACCTTGAAAAGATTTTGTAATTTTGTAATTTCGTGCTCGTCTTTTACAGTGCCCAGTGCGACAGCTCCATCGAATATTACATGGGCAAATTCTCTGTCGTTGTTGTAGAGGTTAGCTAGCATCAACGCTTCGGTCAATTGTCCTGCTGCAGATCTGTTGGTGGTGGAATTGATGTCTTTAGACACTTTTTGGATGTAATCATTGTAGAGTTCGAGACTTGAATTGACATCAAATGCCGACCTTGCTAGAATCAAATGTTTCAAAGAAGTAACAGCAATTTGTTCTGGGGTAATGAGTGTCTCGGCAACTTTGAGGTAATGAGGGTTGTCCTGTAGTACTGCTTGGTAAGTGAATGCTTGCTGAAGATTGAGCTGTACAAATTCAATCCCAAATTTGTCGTGAGTTTGATAGTAATGAAACTTTTCCAAAGCAGCACTTATATCATCGAGATAGATACCATATGCTCTGACCATCTCGAGTCTCAATAAAAGAGAGTCCGGAGTTCTGTCGCTGTCTAGTTTGATCTGATCGATGTATGCAACAATAGTTACCATCAACAACTTTGTATCAATGGGAGCCATTGGCTCTCCGAAAAACTTCTCCAATTGTTTGCAAGACTTCGTGTCATGATCCAATGCAGTTTCAAAGCTCAGTTTGTTACTAGCGTAACAATTTAGGAGTGCCTTACTCAAGTCCTTCTTTGATAACATGCCTGGTTCAAGCTCAAACAAAACCTGGAAAATCCTCAAGTACGCAACAGGAGAGATGTCTTCCTCTAAAATCTCTTTCAAGATCGTAGGGTCTATCTTGGCATATTTCAATGAGCTAAGTGCATTCTGTTCTATCAACGTGCTCACAAGCAACTTCAGGATTTCTTTGCTGGGCTGGCTAATCCTTCCAAATAAGTCTATCGCCTTGTATATGTGCATCCCGCTAAACTCAAATTGTTCGCTTTCTTCCTGTTCATATCGTTCTCCAAAAAGTGCCTTTTCAACAAGCACTTCGAGAAGATCATCAGCAGGATCGATCGAATGACGAGCAATTAGCTCCCAGGTAGACATTGCACGACCTGGGTTTGCCTGAACAAGTGTTTTGATAGCTTTTGCTGACCATTGATGATTTTCAGGTACATTATAGTAGAGCGAAAAGTCATGCTTCAATGCTAATGAAAGAACCTCATTCAAGATTGAGTGTCTTGTATCTTCGGGTATACTGTCTAGTTCATTGATCTGCTTCACCAATGAACGATATTGGTCGTCTTTACCGTTCAAGGTTGACATGAGAGAAGTCACAAATTTACCATTTTGGTCATCTGAAATAGATTGTATGCGGTTCTTGATCTGTTCTAAAAGTTCATTCTGGGTACTATAGAGTCTAGTAAACACAAATCCAAGACCCAAACGTGGCCTAGTGCTCTTGTATGTGCCCAATATGGCGGTACACTTTCTCATTGAAGATGTATATCAAGATTATTTGATCTGAAAATACGAGTGCGAAAATATCGTCTATGCTTGTCTTTAGCTAATCATGCTTCAAATTCTCCTCCATCTTGGCGAGCATTCCCATCCCCTTGAAATAGCTCTCCCATTCGTCCTTCACTTGTACTGGGTCCAAATCGTCAAAATGGAAGTTTTGGCTAATGTAGTCATCATAGTTGATCCATTGGTTTTTCTTCTCACAGGTGTGACTCCAGCTAGCTTTGTATGCCCCACCTAAAGCACAGGCATTGGGAATTTCCACCTTGTAGTTGTGGTCCATGGCTCCAAGTATAGACGCCATCTTTCTCACAATACTGAGGTTATTGGATGCTCCGCCAACAAAAAAAGTGTTCCTGGGACGAGACGTCAAAGACCCATATGTGTGTTTCTCACCATCGGTGTACAAATCACCAAATTCCGAGTGGAGTTCGTGGTACATCTTCTTCAATTTGGAGCTCTCGCCTGATGACGACTCGTCTAATTCGGGTGTTGAGGAATTACTCGAGTCAGAACCGTTCAACATAGGACCCGCACGAAGTCGAGCACTCAATGATTGAGATTCCACAATAGAACTAACATCCTCGTCGATATCCCACGACTCCACATCTTCAATCTTGCCATTGGCAAGCTTACTGCGCTTGAACTGGGCAGAGGCATTGGGCACTATCTCGCCTAGAGGAAAATAGATTCCCAACTTGTTGTCAAATTTCTTGGAACTGTCCAAAACCTCGTTGAACTTGTCCCACGAGTTCTTTTCCAAGCTGTACTTTTCATTCAAAGCATCTCGAACCTTTTCACGAGCAAGTGCACCATTGCAGTAGCATATCATACCCATATAGTGGTTGGGCATAGTTGGATGAACAAACAAGTGGTATTGAGCCGATGGCTTGAAATTTTGAGTCACCAATAACACAGTGGTCGAGGTACCCAATGACAACAAGATATCGTTTGGGTGAAGTGGCAAGGAAATAATCGTCGCCAAATTGTCACCAGTAAATGGGTAAATACGAGCAGAAGGGTTGAGACCAAACTTTTTCACAAAGTATGAGCTAATTGTTCCACAATTGTCATAAGAAACTTTCTTCACTTCACCCAACTTTTCTTTCAACGATGCTATGCCCTTTTCTCGTTCTTCTTCTGATGCGCTATCTGCCTTTGGATGAACACCTGCAGCCAACGACAAGAGTTCATCGTCATAGTCGTGCTTCTTGATATCGTAGATGTTCATTCCACATGCTTCCGCTTGCTCAATAGTAGTGATTTCACCAGACAACACACTGGCAACAAAACTGGACACCAACGAGATTCTGTGGGTTTTTCTATAAAGTTCTGGGTTCTTTCTTACTGCCAATTTTCGAATCTGAAGGCCCGTGAATCGGTAATGAGCCCTCGAGCCTGTCAACTCAGCGAGCTTTTCAGGACCACCGACCGTATCTTCAAAAACCTTGATTTCCTCTCCCGTAGAATGATCTTGCCAATTGGGAGATTCAGGAAACGTGAATGCAGATTTTAACTGGGATGCAAGAGTTGTTGAAGCGTCCAAGTTAGACAACAATTGAGGTGCATCCAGCGACCAGTAGACAGACCCATGTTGCTGACCAGAGCCACTGATACCAACAACCTTGTCGAATGGAAAGTTTTGTTGTTTCATCTTGCCAAACAAGAAATCTATGGCATCGAGCCACATTGCAACTGGAGACACAATTTCACCAGACTGTTCATTGACTCTCACCCCCTTTTTCACCTCGTATTTCTCTCCAAACTCCTGGTCAAACTCCACGTTGTAGGTTCCCAAATGGTCTAATTTACCATTGGTAGCAATGATTTTCAATTGCTGAGTAGATAAATCAAAACCCAAGTACAATTCTTTCAGCAGCTCGTAATTAGCTGAGGATTTAGAAGTCATATTTCACCTTTAGCCACTGTGGGGGATTCTTTTTGTAAAAAGGATAGGCAGGAACCACCACGGCAAGTGTAGCAACAAGACAAGAAAAGAACACGTAGAACAAAATTGTCAAGTTTTGAGTAATCAAGCCAGCTAATAAAGCTATCACTACTCCTGAGTAAACTAGTATGGTTGAGAGTCTCTCGGCTTTAGCCTGGCCTTTGAAATCAATGGGGAATTCGAGC
Organism: Meyerozyma guilliermondii ATCC 6260; assembly: GCF_000149425.1. Taxonomy (NCBI): domain Eukaryota; kingdom Fungi; phylum Ascomycota; class Pichiomycetes; order Serinales; family Debaryomycetaceae; genus Meyerozyma; species Meyerozyma guilliermondii. Next base: position 349,075 of record NW_001809794.1, on the reverse strand, counting down.
TGGTCTACGAGGGCTTCCATGGGTACTTATATCGAAACAATTCTCGGAATATTATACAGGAGAGGAAATGTTGCCGGTGGGTGCGGTGCAGGAATGGTGGGCAGGAAGGTGGGGTGGAATAGGCGACGTATCCGAAGGGAGAAAAATGAGAGAGGACACTTGATGAGAAAGAGAACATAAAGAGAGGTGTAAGGAACGACGAGAAAAAAGAAAGAAAGAAATGGCAAGAAAAGAGAAGAACACAAAAAAAGACATTAACAAAGAATTATCGAATCACGTTGTTACCATGTTACCATGTTACCATGTCCCCATGTCCCATGTCCATTCTACACAGTCAAAAACATATACTTCAAATCAGTCTCGTTACAAATTCATAAATCTTATCGCACTTTCGCGCATTGAATCCTAATTTTGGTTCTCACCTCGCTAAATGTTTCCAAAACACCGACCATTTCCTCCCATACATTGTTTGCAGCCATTTCGCCAGCAAGTCTGTGAATTGCTACATGGGCTGATTTTGCAAGAAACTCTCTTCACAAGAACCTCGGCCACGGTACTTTGAGGCTCACTGAAAGTATACGATTGCGAAATCTCTCCACATGAAAATCCTTGACTTTCCGCAGCAGAAATGGCAGCGTCTGTATCCACCAAAGCGTACTTTTCAAAAGCAGCTTCATCTACATCGTGGTCTTCGTTAAACAAAAGCCATTGATTGGTATCTTTGCTAAAGTACGCCAAACCCCGAGGAAAGTCAAAGATCGCATCAGACAATTCTTGGAAACTATTGTAGGTAGCCACTGGAGTCGCGGTAGCAATAGCAGAAGCCAAAGTAGCAAGCAAAGATATAACAGTAGTAAATTTCATTTCAAATAATTGATAAGGGCAAATGTCAATCTAGGCCTATTTAAGGTTAGAGGTTGTCGCAGGAAGGTATTTATAGTGTTAGTAAACAAAGCAAAGGGGGAGTCTAGATTGCATCAAGATGGGTGCAAACAAGATAAGGTGCACTAATTTAGTGCAGAGCAATGTTTGTTTATACCTTATTTATAGAAATAGGAGTGGTAGGCATCACATGGTCCCAGTGCGGCGAGTGGTGCCCGCTCGGCTCGGGAGGTAGGCTTAGAATTTAGCGAGGTCGCATTTCTACGTTTCAGAATGACATTTTTTTTTATTTCATCGAATAAATAGCATTAATCGTAGTCATCCCAATCTTTCGTTTTGCACGTAATAGTTAAGATCGTTGTCTATAAGTTTCTCTTCTAGGAAATCTGTAACCATATTGTATTTATCTTCTTGTATGATCGACATCAAGTTGGCCGACTGGTCGATGTTCTCAAACGTGAAATTATAGTCCGATGGGGTGAAACTGGGGAGATCGTAAAATTTGACGGCAGAATTGCCGGGTTTGACTTTTCTGTCTTGGAAAAAGGAGTTATTGGTGGAAACGGTAGTGGACCGGGTGAGAGTAGTCATGAGTGAATTTTCCTCATTCTCAGAAAATGTAGATGGAGATGTGGTTCTGGAAAGTGAGGGGGATTCATTTTCATCGTCTTCCACTTCAGAATCGGGCTCTGACTCTTCGTCAATGGGAAATGTCTTTCTTTGGTCGAGAATGTCAAGGTTGATGAAACTGAACACTTCTTGGTCAATTTCAGTGTCTGAATATTCCATATTGTCTACTGGTTCTATAGGGGTGTCAGGTTCAGCCGGCGAAAGCGATGGGGTGTTATGACTCAAATCGTTCATATCCGAGATCAATTTGTTCATGGGATCCGAATGGTTGAGTTCTGTGAACGACCGCTTGCGTCTTTCGGTGGAGGAAACGAGATGCAGAGGCACCGGTGACGACGAAGGTGAACGGTCGAGAACAAGATGTTTTAAGTTTTTGTAGTCGTAGATGAGCGACAATAGATGAGTTTTAAGCTGTTGGTTTTCGGAAGTAATGATAGCAATGTTTGACGTCAATTCTTGCGCTGACATCGAATGGTTGATCATAGGTTTTTCGTCTTGTTTATCTGTAGGTTTGCGGCCTGGTCTGGGTTTTGGAGGAAGCACCCACTTTTTGGAAGTCCGTATGTTACAAGACATGAGGCATTGGTTGCTTTTAGCGAGATGGAAGCAAGTCTGGGGAAATCGATAATGCGACGGTTATGCAAAGAACAAGGATAGAAAATAATGATTCAATGCAATAACAGTGTGCCAAAGAATAATAGATGGCAATAAGGCAATGAATGATATATGGCAATGATATGGCAATGATAAATGACAATAATTGAATAGATGATATAAATTAAATTGCGAATCGAACGATCAATGTTTTTCGCTGGCGCGACTCGGTTGCGCTGCCCACCAGTATATATGTGAAAATGTCTGTGCTCGGAACAGGACGGGTGAGGTAATAATTTTTCAGTCGGCGCCTACTGGCTGGATGCGACACTTAACACCGCTGATGTAAGTCCGAGACGAGAATTTTTAATGCAAACGAAACAAGTATAACAACACACTGTACCACAAATATGATTAAAGTGATATAAAACTACTTAAAAGCCACCAAAAGTATTTTGTTGCCAGCAGCTCAAACCAACCTGCCGCGGCTTCCACGGGCGGACTGACGCATCCGGTGCAGGATGCCGGGAAATTTAGGATGTCTCGGGTCTTGGGTTCCTGCATCGCATCGCAGTCCCCGGATTCTTGCTGCTGCACGGCCGGCATACAAGTGACACCACTATGGACTTACGACGGGGTTAGATGCGAGCACAAGACTGGTTCAAAGATTCGGAGACTGTTGGCTATGTACTTACTGTTGCGTGGGCATCACTGTAGATGGCTTGAGACCCTCTTCGAAGGGGGTGGTCTTCCATAATGTAGTAATGGTTTTTGGTTTGGTCAAAAACGTGATTCCTGCTTTGCCGTAAAAATTGAGGTCTCCCAAGAAAGACCCTTTGTTTCCGGTGAACGAAAACATTGGCAATGGCACTGGAATTGGAACGTTGATACCTACCTGGCCCGGAGCGATGTTCTTGGTGAATTTCTGTGCAGAAGCTCCCGACAGAGTGAATAATGAAACTCCATTTCCATACTTGTTGGCATTCACCAATGTGATGGCTTCATCAATTGTGTCCACATTCACCACAGACAACA
>NW_001809794.1:342906-345818 GCF_000149425.1 Meyerozyma guilliermondii ATCC 6260 | reverse complement strand
AGTCGTCGATGATCTCAATCGCACGAGTCAAGGCTGTAGGGGTTGACAAAGCGGACCCAAATCCGAACTGGGGTCGAATCCAGACCCCACCTTGGAGTTGCGCACCATCATGAACAATATCTTCTACCCATGCCTTGGGTTTCTGGCCCAACAGTTACTAGCACACTGATAGCCCATACACCGCTGTCCGGCAGCACCAAAGGCAGCACCATTGACAGCATTGATGAACTGAGACTTGTTGGCATCTGGAAGCACCACCAAATGGTTTTTTGCACCCAAATTGGCTTGTACTCTTTTTCCCAACTCACTTCCACGCTTGTGAATGTAGGCACCTGCCTTGTCGCCTCCAACAAAAGTAATGGCTTTAATTCTTGGATCCTCAACAATTTTGTTCACTGTATCGTGTTTTCCATGGACAATGTTGACCACTCCAGAAGGAACTCCTGCCTTCTTTGCGAGTTCAGCGATGATCATAGAGGCTCCAGGAACCCGCTCGGACGGCTTGATAACAGCTGTATTACCTGTAACCAACACCAATGGCAAAGACCAAAGAGGAACCATAGCTGGAAAGTTGAAAGGACAGATCGAACCAATAACTCCAAGTGGTTCTCTGATCATTTTTGTCTCCATATCGGTAGCCACCTCAAGCCCGCTGGACATCATATCGTTGGTAACGTTACATGCAGCTTCTGCAACTTGAAGACCTCTCAACACATCTCCCTTGGCATCAGCAAACGTCTTACCTTGTTCCAACACAATTATTCCAGCAATTCTATCCATATTTTCCCGAAGCAACTGCACAAACTTGAAGGCAATACCTTGACGACGAATAATTGAATACTCTTTCCACACATGGAAAGCTTCTTCTGCAGAAGCCACTGCCTGCTCCAACTCTTCAGGGGTAGATTGAGGAACCTGCAGAACTACTTGGTTTGTAGCTGGATCATGGATATCGAACCACGTATCGGAGCTGGACTTAACAAACTCGTTGTTCACAAATGAGGGTGTAATGTAAGGTTTGGTACCATCGGCAACATGGTTTGTGGGGTAATTTTCAGTGGTGGTACTGAGGGTGAAAAATCTGGCTGCCCGGACAAGACATGCCCTAGAAATCGTTTGGGGAACCCTAGCACCGTAAAAGAGAGTGCTACGAGTTTTCAAGGCTGCAGAAACACTCATGTTTTGTGTTGTGATAAAGATCTGATCCAACTACTTATACTCCAGTTCCATGGTTATGTCAGCACGGTTATCCAATCCCGGTGCGGGGACCGGTTTCCGGCCGGGTATTAGGACGATAGACATCGATGCAGCTATAAAAAGGTGATGAAACTCGAGGAACGAGAAAACAAACAGCTTTGGAATAAGCTGAAGTTTTCTCGTTCGAGAAATTCATACCAAATACAAATTTATCTTGTCTTTCTACATCATATGCGCATCAGCCGTGCGGCTGCAAATTAATTGTGTTATCTACTTTTTCGACTTTTTCTTCTTCTTATCCTTTGGTTGTTCCAACGCTCCTTGCTGGCCTCCCTTCTTTCTATCTTTCTTTGTGGGCTTGTAGTATGACCGTAATCTCATAGGCAACCACCTCTCTTCATCCAAATCTGCCGCATTAAATTTTTCAGCCGCGACAAATTCTTTCTTCGCCGAGAACCGAGGCTTGCGTTTATTCTTGTGAACCTTCAGAATAGATGGCTTGAACGTTCGTTTGGTCGATGTCGCAGGTGGCGCGGGAATCATCGATGCAATTGAAGTGGATAAAAGCTCGTTTATGTCGGTGGAACTTTGCAAGGTTTCAACCTTGTCAAGCTTACTATTATCGCCGTCAAGAGCAGCTGCAACAAGTCTATCCTGAGGGTCTTCTTTCTGCAAAACTCTTAAAACATCCTCTGCCTTCTCATCGCCATTTTGGTACAACCTAAATGCAATTTCTCTTGCAAAATTGTAGCACTTGGATACCCCATGGTCTTGGAAATATTTTATGAGAGCCACAATGAAGCTGGTTTGTTTGGCCTTTGTTTTCGATAACAGATCACGTTGATCATCTTGATGGTAGTTGAGTTCGTTCAATAACCCAAATAACGTACCAGCAAGAGCAGGGATTAATGTTTCGGACGTTCTTGAGTCCCATATTTTTTCAAGCACACTGAGACATTGATCGTAGCGACCCATAATGTTGTTGACGGCTACCAAGAGAAGGGTAGTGGAGATTCTCTCAGGTTCGGAGAGGTCTGTCTTTGCGTGCTGGTACAATTTTCTGGCGCATTGCTCGGCATTTCCATCGTTCACGTCAGAGATGGTTATATCGAGTTGATTGAGTACTTTATAGACATTGAAAGTGTAGTCGCCAGGGTAGAGTTTTTGGTACTCGCTCGTGAACGCCTTGGTGAAATATTTGGACGACTTCGACAAGGCATGAGCGTGGAATTGGAGCAACAATTTGTTCTTCATGAGCACATTCAGTTGTGGTTTGGTTAATTTTTGCTGTAATTTATGCATTCTAGCCTGGTAATCGAGATCTCTCAAGGCAATACTCAGCTTTGAATCGGGGATTCCTTCGAGGGCATAATAGTTGTTGGTGGTAACAAGCTTGGTCATATGGTCAACTGTTTCATTATTCCTGAATTCGTCCAACAATGCCTTTGCCTCGCTTATCCGCCCTTGAACTTGATATATGTATGCAATGGTCAATTTTATAGGGGCCAACTCAAGCAAAAGATCACCGGCATCTAGGTCTTGGTTCTGAGTAGTGCAAACTGATTGCGCCAAATCCAATAACTTGAGTGCATCACCAAGTTGATTATTTGCTATCAAAATAAGCGAGTCATTGAACAAGCAGTCGTAACTTTTCTCGTCAGACTGGTAGTCAGTGACCAGCATTTTTCCCACTTTCATAAACTTCAGCTGGAAAA
>NW_001809794.1:0-341860 GCF_000149425.1 Meyerozyma guilliermondii ATCC 6260 | reverse complement strand
ATAGGCACGGATAAAGTATCCAAAACACCACACCCATTCTGGTCCTTGGTGATAATTGCGGCCCTTGGAGGTTGCAAAATCAGTACTATCTTCACCATTATTGTAGTAGGGCCTATAGTTCCAGTCTGAAGGATCCAAAGTTCTCATACCAACAGGTCCTCTGATGATCTTGTCGGCCACATTAATCGCAGTCAATGCTTTTTCTGGGGTGAATAATTCGGGAGCCACCATCATAGCTATAGGAAAGTTGGCCCGCAACTGGTAGTCTTCATATGGTTTACCTGTGCGGAACAAGTCCTTGTAAATACCTCTTCTGTTCACCAAAGAGGAATCGATCTCGTACTTTTGGTCATCTTGTGGGTCTTCTGGAACATAGAAACACCGCTCAAAATTATTTCGCACCAATTTGTCCCATTCTTCAAACAGAATGGTAGATCCATCGTCCCGCTTAACCAGCTCATATTTGAACAAACCCTTCGATTGAAGCTCAAGAACAAACCTAAGGGTACTTTTGAGCAAACCTTGAATCTCAACTGCTGCTCCATCTCTGGGAGTTCCAGGGACTCCTTTTGAGCCAGCCTTTTCACTTTCACCCATCTTGTCCATCCAAGTACCACAATTCGACTGAGATCCTCCATGAACAAGACCTGTTTTCCAGTCGACGAAAACTTTGACATTGAAACCTTCATCTGTCATTTGCGAGTCAAGGTTGACTCCTGCGTTGGCTTCACGATAACTGATTCCCGAAGCATGGCGCTGGAGAATCTCGAAAATGACATCCCGTATTGAAGTTTTGTAGCTGAACGCTCTCTTATCATCATGTGGGATATAGGTGTCATCCAAGGGAAATCTACGGTCCACTTCCACGTCTAAAATTTCGGAACCATTGGGCACATGCTTCACATATTCTTGAATCGACTGGAGGAAAAACCATGCTGCATCTCTAGCATTGTACCGTGGGTTTCTTCCTGCATCAAGAAGGTTAGGAATCAAACCATGCTTGAGAGTTTGAGCAAACCCAATGATATGTCTTTTTGCATCTTCATAGCGCTCGGTAGCAATAAGATGGCCCCTAAATGCTATGAAGATATCTCTTCCCCAGCATCTCATGTAGTCGTTACTGAAATGAGGCAACCCAGCACTCATCGATGGGATCTTTTCAAATGGCATCAACGACGTATTGTTCATGTATCCCACAAACTGCACCGAAGTCAACGCCATACTTTGAACAAAGTTGGTGGCATTTTGAATATTGGTGCCCAATTGTCTCAATGCTCTGAATCTACAGGCCTCGTAGGCTGCTCCAATCACTAATGCAAAATAATGAGGACGCAAGAAATATGGTGCAACTCTAATTGCATCCATCCGGGACCTCAACCAGTCTTGAAACTGTCCTAGATTTTTGGACGACAGAGCATACTTGTCCAACCGGTTTACAACGTAGTCCAAAGCCCATTCACCTTCTCTAAGATGATCACAGATTACATGGCCCAAGTTGTTCTCCCAAATGACATTCTTGAGTGCAGAGATCCAGCCTTGAAGACCAGCGTATACCAAAGCTGCCGTAACCGGGAATAGTATATGGACTATCATTTCCTCCACTGGCATCTCTTTCTTCGGGTTCACACCTGTATAACAACGCATTCAAGTCATACAAGTCGAGGTTCTTGGAAGCCTCAATGGCACCATCTCTAACAAATTTATCCAAAGTTGCATCGACTTTGGGAATCTCAGTAGAAAAGACGGCGATGGAACCAGGTACGAACGACTCATCAACTTTCATTACTGCATCAGAATTGTTCACTTCCACTGATGGAAGAGGAATTTCATCCACTTTGACAGGAATTCCAGTCAACTTTCTATCATCCTTTTGATAATCTCCAGTCTTTCTGAGCGTATAGGCAAACTCAGCTTTGACCTTGGTTCCACCCAAAATACATGGGGACAAAATTTGAGATTCTTCATGGTCGCTAAACTTGCTTCTTGCAATGAGAAACCAACCTTTTCCAGTCCTTGCATTGTACCGCTGGATAGTAATGTATTGACCTTCATGGTGGATGTACATTTCATGATCTCTTCCAATATCTTCACTTTCCCTCGCAAGAGACTTTCTGATCTCATTCAACTTTCTTTTGACGCTTCCAATTCCATTGTCACCATAAGAGTATTGACGCTTTTCAGAAACTACATTGAGAAGCTCGGGATAGCATTCATCATAGCCAAAATTGGTTCCAATGGCTGAAGAACAAAACGCAACTAGTGCTGCATTGGGCAATGTGTCTTCAACTGTCCTCTTTTGCGCTGGTGATTCATTATCATGGGTGCAATCCATAAATAAAGCATGTGGTGCCTGGTACGTAAGAACCTTGGGGATTTCAAGCTCGGAATATGAATCCGTAAACTTATTGCTGTCGGGTTCTGAACCTGCCGGATAGGCAAAATCGTCCAAAGGTAACCATGTGAAAGACCCAATAGGTCTTCCTCCATGTTTGTGAACAAGTCTTGAAAGTTCTCCAACATTCCATGCTTGCATGGCTTCACGAATAAGACTATTGATACCCAATCTTTCGACAAATACTTTATCCATTTCTTCGGAACCACTGAACAATTCTGCCACAACGTACAAGTTGGGGTTGACACTTCTGGCAGCGTCTAACAAAGCTTCTCCTACGTGCAATGGAGTCGAGTGACAATTATCGAGACGAAATCCGCAAAATGTCGAGGCACACAACTTGGTGTATTCGATCATTCTCTTCCACAATGCGGGTGAATCTTCAGGTCCAGCTCCATATCTCAACTTGACACAGTCACTCCATACTATAACTTCTCTTCTCAAGTATGCTTTGGACTGGGAAGATGCAAAATCCACCAAAGGATTACCACCCCAAATCCAGCCATTATTAGCGAGAGCCCATTCTTTGCCGTTTGAATCTTTGAAACGGGTAAAGTACGCTTCTATCAAAGGCCTTTCTTTCGTAACTGGACCCATCTTGGGTCCATTGTCGTCCAATCTCAAAAAGCGAATTCTGTCTGATAATTGGTTCTTAATAGAATTGACATCGTCATTGAATGTATTGTAAAGATCAGCATTGATTTCGTCAACGATGGAGCCAGCCTTTTCGACTATAGCCTCTGGTTGGGTACCCTGAGACTTTAACACAGATAAGATGATGGCGAAGAACTTTTTAATATCCAACTTGTTGGCGAATCTTTCACCCAAAATGACTGAGCTATTTACATTAGCAGACGCCAATACGAAGGAAGCAAGTGACTTCAAGTTGTTGACATCGACGTCTGAAGGAAGCTCTACGGGTGACACTCGGGCCGAGTTGTCGGTGGCTAATTTTTCGATGCTGGCGACAATTGACTTTCTGTCAAAGACATAGTATTGCCATAAGTCCATCTTGTCGATGACATGGGTCTGGATGCCTCTAATGATAGCATTTAAATCCTCTTGGGATTTGATGTCTGTTGGCAAATTAAAAGACGAGAGTTCGTCAGAAAAGTCGAGCAACCGTTTGTCGAGCTCAATGGCTACGGTCAAGTGGGGTGCGGTTTCGGCATTGTAGCCGGCATCGGGAGACTCACGGAGCCATTCCGAGTTGTCGGCAGTGTGGTTCCACACCACGTCGGTCAATGCCAACAAGTTGTTTTTCTTTAAAGTGGAAGAAATGAAGTCAATAGCTTTTTCGTTGGAACTGAAAAGATTGGGGTCGAATCTCAACTGGTCATAAATGGAATATGGTGAGTCAGATACTCCACGCTCTTGTAATGGTGTAAAGTGAATCATATTATATCCCTTTTTGCTAACTTCAGCAAAAAATGAGTCCCAGTCACTGAGAGGACCAACCCACTTGGAAACCACCGATTGCATGTTGATGGAATTAAATGGAACCCATTCACCATTGATGGTCAAATACGGAGGAACATTAAAGTAGTAATCCTCTGTCTTCTGCTGTTCGTTTTTGCCGTCTTTATACGTGATATAAAAGCAGTAAGTTCCAGCATTATAAATTGGAACATCGATGCTAACGTCCTCATGAAACGAAGAATGGATGGGAAACTCCTGGAACTTTTTCCTGTCAAAACTAGCCGCTTCCAGGTCCTTGGGAGTGTTCACATACAAAATCCCGTCTCTGGTAACCTTGGAAGCAGCATCTAAATGGAACTTTAAATTGAACAATTTGTCACCTTCTTTGCGGTTCGGTTTGAGTGCAATTGAGGGAAGAAGGAGCACTCCATTGGAGACATTTCCCGCCACCGGTGTTCCCTCGTTGCTCAAACGAAGCAAAAGGGTGGACATGAATAGAGTTAAAGAGGAGGGGACAATCGGAGTTGTTTGTACCCTGCGTGTGCAGCCGATACAGCTATGAAGTCCGGGCCGAGTAGGTTGAGAAGTACCAAAAACGGGCAAAAAATCACCGCATATGGACGGGAAGAAATGTGACTCTGCACTGCTCTTATCAGATCAGTGGATTCTTTCATTCGTTTATCAGCTCTACGGTGGCTAAAAATGACAAAAAATAAGCTTCCCCACCAGGAGTCGAACCTGGAATCTTCTGGTTCCAACCGGAAGTGGTTACGTAATCGTAGCCAGACGCCTTGACCATTGGGCCATGAGGAACGAAGCTTGATTGGTTTTGCCGGTGGGGCCTTTTATAGCTGGGCGAGCCATCGCATCGCGAATTTGCAGTTTCTATCAATGGTTGATTATGGCTTCATCCACTTCATCTGCTGGATCCTCGACATCCACCAAAAAGTATGTGTGTGATGCAGAGGGATGTGGCAAGTCGTATTCGAAGCCTTCGTTGCTAGAACAGCACAAAAGGTCACATACAGGAGAACGACCGTTTCCATGTCCGGAAGAAGGATGTTCCAAAAGTTTTTTAAGAAAGTCTCATTTACTGGCACATTTGGTTTCCCACAAAAGTACAAAACCTCATCATTGTTCTGTGTGTGGCAAAGGTGTCAATTCTTTACAACATCTCAAAAGACATGAAATAATTCATACCAAGTCATTCAAATGTACCGCACCAGGATGTGAAGAATCGTTTTATAAGCACCAATCTTTACGACATCATTTCCTCTCGGTGCACGATAAGTCGCTCACATGTAGTACGTGTGGGAAGGAATTTACCAGGCCTTATAAATTGGCCCAGCACAAGATAAAGTTTCATGGTGATTCTCCAGTCTATCAATGTGACCATCAAGGATGCTTCCACAATTTCAAAACATGGTCTGCTCTCCAGCTTCATATCAAGACCGAGCATCCCAAACTCAAGTGTTCCGTGTGTGGTAAAGGATGTGTTGGTAAGAAAGGTTTACGGGCCCATATGGCAGGATGCCATGATAGTTCTACTGCTGTCAAGCTCTGGAATTGTGACTACTGTGTGGTTGGGCTGTTTACCAAGAAGGCTGAACTTTTGGAGCATTACAAAGATTTTCATGATGGCAATATTCCTGAAGAGCTAATGAAAGCGGAAGAAAAAGAAAAATTGGAAAGCTTGCTTAATGACTCTGAAGCTTGTGGTTTAGAGAACCTTCGCTCACTCGACCAAACCACCAACCAGGTAGACGGTACCAAATCAATCAACTCGTTCAATTCAGAAATTGAATCAGGAACCTCAATTACAGATCTTTTGATCAATAACGTTGATATGAAGACACTCCTCTGTCCCAAGAAAAAGTGCACTAGAAGGTTTCGCCGCGAGCATGATTTACGAAGACATCTCAAATGGCACGAAGTTCGGTTGGCACAAATCGAGTCGTTTTTGGCTTCGTTGGAAAGTGAACAGGCCACCAGTGAAGCTCTCACCGAGAAAGTTATACAAGATGACGAAAGTTTGGTACATGGTTCTAATTCCGACTTTGACGATCAAGAATTGGACGATTTGATTGACCTGGAAATGGCGCTGCTTACGGGCAAATAACGATGTAAATGACACTATAAATCTATTCTGAAAAATACCGAAATATCATTGAGTATTTGATCTAAATGGTATCTCTTCCTTTCTTTTTTCACCTCTTTTGTCTCTTTTCGTAGCCACGGCCCTCGTATGTATCTCTCCTTCTCTTGTTATTCTCCCATCTACCTGACTGGTTCCGTGATGGTGGTGGAGGAGGTGGAGGTGGAGGTGGGGGTACTTGTTCACTAGATCCTCTCGATGGTGGAGTATATCTTGACCGGTCGTTAAACCTTCTATTGCGGTCTTGTGGCCTGCTTGCAACCACCTCTTGTGGAGGAAGTGGAGCTCGAGGTCTTCGAATAGGAGGATCTCTTCGAGTATCGTCATTTTTAGCACTTGGGGCCAGAGGGAACAAATCTGGTTCTGGTGTAGCTGTTTTGGACGATTGTGGAGTTGGAGAGTCTCTAAGCTTTCTTTTAGCTTGCTCAATTCTCTGCTTAATATCGGGCTTTTCTTCCTTCCTTGGTTCATCTTTTGTTTCTTTGTTGCTTTCTTCGGCTTCCTTTGCTTCCTTCGCTGACTTGTCATTGGTTTCAGATTCTCTTTCAATTTCCATTTGGTCATCTTCTTCATTTGATGCCTTCTGTACTTTCTCGGCATTTGTAGAATCGGTGGTAGAACCCTCATACTTGTTGTAGTAGTCGTACCGTTTGGGTTCCAGCTTTCGAATATCTGTTCTTGAAGAGGGTCTGGAAGAATCATCATAGCTTAAAGCAGCGCTTTGAAGGTTCTTCTCACGTTCTTTGTTCTCCTTTTCGATCTTGAGCTTGAGCTGCTCTTGCTTTTCTTGTTCAGCAAGTCTGAGCTTTTCCTGCTTTGCTTTTTCTGCAAGTCTGAGCTTTTCTTGCTTCTGCTGCTCTTTCTTGTCGTTGTACTCCTTCATAAGCCTCTCTTTTTCCTCATCGCTCATAGGAATAAAATCCCAAATATGTACCCAGTCCTTAGATCTGGAACGAAGATGGCCAATTAAAGCGTACGAAGAGAGCTTCAAATCCTGGCGCTCTTCCCGATCTGATATATTCTGAATGAAACCAAGCATAGTTTCACAATGATCTTCGACATTGGGATAGACACCAAGCAAGTTCTTCAAAAATGTGATTGCATTTCGCCGTGACATGTACTCCTTAACGGTGAGCGAATTACCAACATCAGAGAGCAACTTTTCATGATACGCAAATAGCATCGTCCGAAACTCGTCGTAAGTTATCTGTTCTCCATCATTTGACAATGTCGAACAATTCTGTTTGAACAGAACCTTGTCAGTCCATTCATGTAACACTTTGAGTACTTCAGAATAAAAGATACCTAGATTTTCTGCTTCTAGTGGACTCAAAGTGAACAAAGTCCCGAACAATATTTGGTTTCCAAAAAGCTCATCTAAAAGCAGCAAAACAGAGTAGTTTGGAACTTCAAGATCGTGCAATTTGAACAAGAATTTGGCTGCAAATGATGCATCGAAAGACGAGGTTATGGCTCGTGGAAGCACACAGTATTGTAAAAATGAGCGGAGCTCTTCGACTGAAGCCAGCTCAAAATATTTGTCTTTTTGGTTCGTCAACATTATATTGGTCTCTTTATTGTGCAAAGAATGAGTCTTTAAATCGGAGGGAATATCCTTGATGAATTTTAAGTTCTGGTCTAGGGTTTTCCTATACTTTTCAATGGTTGAAGGTAGGACATCTTTATCTCTCTTTGTAGATGAGACACTCTCTTTGAGGCTCGGAATCGTCCCCTCGAGTTTGGCAACTTCGTCGTCATAAAGATCAAGCGAGAAATTAATGTCATGAAGACTGAGTCTCCAGAATGTATCGTACAACTGAAAACTTATGGCTTGAGGGACTTGAGGAACATCACCATTGGGAGCTTCAATATTGGACCATAGTCTATAAACCCACCTAGGTTCGATGTGATAAACGTCACAAAACTCCTTGATAGAAATCAAATCTCTTGATAAGGTTTCTTTGCTTCCAAAGAAGTTATAGAATTGGATGTATAGCTGAATAACCGAATTCATTTCATCGTTCTTATTCGCCAAGATTTTCAAGTGCGTTTGGTTGGTATTGTGTGTCACATCCTGACTGAGCTGACAGAGTTGAATGAAGAGTTCATTTTCCGCGCCCAAGTCGTGAATGACTTTGATGAGCTGGTGACCCGACGATAAGCATTCGTACCTAGTATCATTGACGGTTCTAAAGGCAAGTTTTTGCAAACTAGGCTCGCAATTCATCATGTCGATTTGAGAAAGAGTGAGGTTGTTAATGGATTGGATTCCTCCCATTGACATGAGCATTTCCTTTAGGACTATTACTGCAATCATATCTTTTTGATGCAAAGATTTAAGAATGAAGGAAACAAGTGTTTTCAAATCTATCAGGGTTGGATATCTTTGACAGATTTTACCAACGAATTGAGCTAAAGATTGGATCCACTGGCGTTCATTGAGACCATCTTGTTGGATACTTGATCTGCCAGATGCTGAGAGTCTCATCAAAATAGCCAAAGTTAAAGCTTCCCATCCGTATTGATTGAAGTATTTTGCAGTATCAACCACCAACGAAATAAGATTGTCATAACTTTCGATTTGTTGCAAGATTGTAAGTAAACATGGAAGTGGATTGGCAAAGCTTATCTTGGCAAGTCGCCGCATCATCGGTCTCACATTTTCTTTTGATAACCGCTTCAAAATGTCCTTGGTCGATTTTTCTGCTTTGCCGTATGCTATTTGGATGAGGGGATTGCTCTTCGAAAGAACTTGATGGAGTTCTCCATACAAGTTGTAGCGATCTTCCAATGAAAAGCATTGCATGACTGCAAACCCTTTTTCAATCAAAAATGGATTTTCTTCGACAATCGACATTGCAGGGTAAATAAAGTTTCTGAAATACTTGAACCATTTCAAATGATTTTCATCGGACAGCTTATAATCAGCCACAGCAATGTCACAAATTTGAGAGAATAAGTCGGTGTTCTTACTCAAATTGGCACCATTAAATTTCAAGAATTCATACGACAACTCAAAAAGCTCTTCCACTGTCAGTATTGTTGGCAAGTAATTTTTCCACTCACTGTAGAAATAAGTAAACTTTTTGCTTCCATGATTCATAGCTGTGGGCCGAAAACTATAGAGATCGACTTGAGTAGATACGGTAGATGCCGATTGCCGTGGTGTCTGAAGCTGGTTCAAGTCTGTGTCTGAAATGGATTTGAAGCTCGCATGGAGAGGTGTGAGCATTTCAAGAAAGAGCCTATTGATGAGCTCTGGGATTTCATCGTCCACATATGCAAGAAATGGGTACTTGGTTAGGATATAGAGTGAGGGATAATAGAGCCCCACTGCTAGGAACACTCGAAGAAACTGATATACGAGATTCGACAGCAAGGAAGATTGGAGTGTAGTCTCTTCAGATTTTTCTGTGGGTTTTGATTTCCCATCTGTGCCACTTTCTTCGTCCTCGTCAACTAGAGGAGCTGCCAAAGAGAGAGCATTGGCGCTAGCTTTCAGGACCCTATCTTCGACATCTTTTTTGTAAAGCGACTCGAGAGACTCCATTTCATCGGTATTAAAGTAGGGGAAGATTGAACCGAAGCTTATAAAACCTTCCTTGATGAGGCATCCTATAAGAATCTTAAAAGTTTCGGGAAGTTCACGGTCTTTAGGACACTTTAGTAATCTCAAACCAATGAGTTTCGAAGCAGTATCACTGCCACCGACTGATAATTTCTGCATTGAGGTGGTGCTATTGCTTTCTGTACGAGGCCACCATTGAGACCGTTTGAGAAAGTCTATAATAAAGCGATGGTTGCTCACAAAGTTGTTGCTGAAAACATCAATTAACACATCGAGCACACGATTTGGATCAAGATTATAATGCCCCACTAGATTTTCAATGACTTTAAATGCGTATTCCAGCTCATATCGAGTATGGTCATCCCTTAATATGTGGTATACTTCTACAATCAATTTGGAGTAACCTTCGGATTCTTCATGAAGAAGATTATACTTTTTCTGAGTGTAGAAGTGGTCTCTTCTTCTAGTATTCAAGATTTTGTTAAAGTTTTCAGGTACTATTCCGACTGCCAGTAAAGATTCTGGTTTGATATTGCGTGCAAGAACTGACGTTTTCACAATATTCTTCTTGAAGAGAGATGCCAACAATTGCTTGATCTGTTCAGATAACACAAATACATCGAGTATTTGACAAAATTCCACCGCCCGTGAATCGTTTGCCAAAACCTTTTCAAGAAAGGATGTTACATCGTCAATCTGTAGTCGATTGTCATCGTAACTTAAAATGAGCTCGGTGAAAATTAAGGAAGAAACATTGGAGTCATCATTTTCCAATTCACTGACGAGCTTCTGGGACCCCTCTTGGGCGAAATCACCGATTGTTTCGTCGCCAAGATAGACAAAATCGCCATTGGTGGCAGTAGTCATTGAGATGGAGTAACGTTGAGTCGCGATCCTGAACCCTAAACGGCACGGGCACGTTATAGGCGTCGAGGGGCAGCTTCCAAATAAGAAACATCCGAGATAGTTTAGTGGCTAGAATTACCGCTTGTCGCGTGGTAGACCGGGGTTCAATTCCCCGTCTCGGAGCATTTCATTTCCTGCGCAAATGGTTTAGTGGTAAAATCCATCGTTGCCATCGATGGGCCCCCGGTTCGATTCCGGGTTTGCGCATTCTTTTTTAGTTTCCATTATCACATTTTTTTCATGCTGACCTTGAAGTATTTGAAACGCAATTGGGAGTTCCTGGCAGCGGCATTTGTCGTGATCTACTTTGTGTTCTTGCAGGTGTTTTTCGAGAAGCAAGATTTGGGGAACTCAATTCGCGTAATTCCTCAAGACGTGATTAATGCTTACCCACAACAAGATGGGAAGTTTGCTTACATGCAATATGCTACTAATAAGCAATATCTTGAACTAGCCATCAACAACTTTATTGTGTTAGAACGTTCAGGCTCAAGAATAGCTGATAGAGTCATTATTGTCAAACTGAGTGTCCGCAAGGATCCGGGGTACTCAAAATTCCAGGCTCAGGCGAAGGAAAATGGTATAAAATTGGTTGTAGTTCCCGCAATTGAGATCAGTGGAACCCAGAGTCCTGAGTGGGCAGACTCATTCACCAAATTTCATATTTTTGGGCAGACTCAGTATGACAGAGTTGTGTATTTTGACGCAGATTCGATGTTTGTGGGTGCTGAAAAGGCGGAGAATGGCTTTAAAAACGTTCCTAAACACATTGATGAGCTTTTTAATATCCCAAAATCTTTTGATATTGCTCTTCCACAGGCTTATTGGGTAACCAATGATGATGTAAAACCACCAAGGGGCACTCAATTACCATCGCAAAACGACTACGAAAGGTCTGTTCGTCAAGCAGTGTATGCTACCAAGAAAGGTGAAGACTCGTTTTCTATGCTTCCAAAGCTATTGTTTCCTGGTCATAAATTTGAAAACAGAGCCAATTTCTTTGCTAGTCATGTCATCGTATTCACACCTTCTTCCAAGTTGTTCAAGACTTTGAAAAAGTATGTGCACAATCCCTGGTTGTGGCTGATCTTTAGTCGTCAACGCTTAAGACAACCTGAGGATTATGATATGGAAATTATCAACCGGTACCTCGATGAAACTCTTCGCAAAAACCGGGCCATGAGAATTGGAATCTTGCCTCACCAGGTCTATGGCGTGCTCACAGGCGAATTCAAGGAATTGTACCATCGTCGGTTTGTTGCTAGACCAGAAGAATTGCCATTCGTAGACAAGTTTTCCAATGATGGTTGGAATGCTACCGATGCGCTTCTTTCATTGAAAATGATCCACTTTTCTGATGCTCCGATTCCCAAGCCTTGGCAGAAGCAAACCAATCACGACTACTATAATGCCTACAAAATTTACTGCTACGATGAATCGTTCGACCCGGAAACCTACCACCAAATGTACCCAGATGCCAAGCCTCGCCTTACATCTGATTGCGAAAGTGTGAACATATGGAACTGGTTTATGGCCGAGTTTCACCGCCAAGTGTAATGGTGGGATCAAGAATTAAATGACATCTTTGATGGTTCTATTTTTCACTTTTTCACCTCTAATCTGATTTTTTTTTCCTGCATATGGCGGTGTAAAAATAGTTGATTCAGGCGGAGCAGAGTGCAAACACAATTTTTGATCCGTTTCACTAGACACATTTAATCGGGAGTTTTGCGGTTGCGTCTCTTGATATAGCATTCTTGCCATTCCAGAAACATTAATCAACACTCATCTTGAGCCAAAAAGACTTTACAACAATAAATTATTTGGATCTGATTCTTGTTTACAAAATGACAACAACCACCAACGAGGTACCTACAATCACCACGTTTGTGAGGCGAGATGACATGCCCTCGCTCAGTGATGATATGCCAACACTCAGCTCTTCTGATTCTTTCACAACACCGTCTATTGTTGTTCCTTCCAGCAATGACAACCCATACATTCAACGTCAATACAATCCTAGTGGCAGTGTTTTCATTGCCGTTGGATGTATAGTTGGGTTCATCTTGTTGGCTTTCATCATATACCATCTTTTCAGATCAATGAGAGCTTCGAGACTTGCCAAGAGATCGTGGACTGGGACTCAGAACATAGAGGAAAAGCGCCACAACAGTGGATTGTATGGATTGACACCCACCGGCACATCTGGATTGAGCACACTCAATACTGAGTATCGTCTGTCGGTGGCCAAGTTGCCGCTTTTGAACCACCAGCATAACAAGTCACTGTTTAGTGGACTCGATGTCGGTGACAATTCCACGTTGTATGCGTCGGAGGCCGGAGCCACCAGAAACGATCTCACCAATATGTTCATTTCTCCCACTGCTGAAGTCATGGCCCATAAGCGTAACAAATCCACCTCCAACTTGTCATCCTTGGGAGGTTCTACGTCCAATTTCAACAGCGTACTACCTGCACCAGCCACCAACAGGCACTCTCAAATCGTTCCCAGTCTCTACATTAACAGCGACACCAACAACAGTGATATGGCGTTGAGTTCCAAGCAGTCTGAAGCATCGGTGCAACCCAGGGCTACACCAGGACGGGCCAACAAAACTACTATTCCTAGTGTGTACCTCGACGACTTGATTGAAAAATGAAATACACTTCTCATTCATTTACACTCTCCTTTACTCTATTCTACTCCCTTCTCTCTTCTACTCCCTTTCAAAGTCCCCTCCTTCTGTTCCTTTACCTCTCCTACATTGTTCTACACACTCCCACCTCAGCCTCAACATTCGCACATTCACTACTACAGCACATAAACATGCCTCTCTGTGGTGGCGATCAAAAGCCAAGTAAGTGACCTCCTCGGATCGAAGCGACATCTCCAAGCTTCAACTAACTCAGTTCAAAGAAAAATTGTCATTCTAGGTGATGGTGCTTGTGGTAAAACCTCACTATTGAATGTTTTCACAAGAGGTTATTTTCCTCAAGTTTATGAACCAACGGTTTTCGAAAACTATGTGCATGATATCTTCATAGACGGACAGTCTGTCCAGTTGTCACTCTGGGATACTGCAGGTCAGGAGGAGTTTGATCGGTTGAGGTCGCTTTCATACTCGGATACTCATTGCATCATGCTTTGCTTTTCGATCGATTCACCAGATTCGTTGGAAAATGTTCAATCCAAGTGGGTGGGAGAGATTGCAGACCACTGTGAGGGTGTCAAGTTGGTGTTGGTGGCTTTGAAATGTGATTTGAGAACCAACGAAGATTCAGACCCAGAGAACAATGAAGATGATGATCGGTATAATCCGTACCGGGCGTCCACCACCAACCCATATCAACAACAGAAGCGTCTTATATCATACGACGAAGCATTGGCGGTGGCAAAGAAGATTGGAGCGTTGCGTTATTTGGAATGTTCCGCAAAGAAAAACCGGGGAGTCAACGAAGCGTTCTCGGAAGCTGCTCGATGTGCACTTAACGCCAAGCCCAAGGGAGCTAATGATGTGCCACAGCAGAAGAAGGGGTGCACGATAATGTAGGATAAGGACAATAGCATGCTATTATATAGTGTAATACCGATACGAGAGAAACAAGTACGGAGTACGAGAGTAAGAAGTGATAACAAAATGAGTAACGAAAAAGAGTAAGAGGGTATCTAGAGTAACGAGAGACGAGACACAAGATTAACGAGTACTCTATTAACTCTCTATATGACTCTCTATATACAGCGTTCCTACCTTTTTATTCCTCTCTGAATGGCTTGTCCAACTTCTTCTTTCTGAGATCCCAAACATCTTCCGAGCTGCCTCGTGCCTTGGTTGCCATCAACCGTTTCTTATAAAAGTCAGCGATTTTCTGACGTTTTTCAAGCTGCTTCGGAGTCAATTTATCCAATGGTTCATCAGACTCAAAAAAGCTGCCATGCCTCATGGAAAACCAAAACTTTTCCCGCTGTTCCTGACAGTTGGAATAGGTACCATACCGATAATAGTTCTTCAATTGTCCCCCTATAGCAAAACACAGCAAAAGTTCATCGAATGCTGTGATTATTGACATTTGTGTGGGGAACCCAGTGGCTTCATTCTGGATGGTTTTGGTGATTTGTCGCCTTCTTTCCTTGTACTCCTCAGGACTGTCTTTGAATAGAGACCAGATCTCGTTTAGTTCCTCGTCTTCTTTGGCCATGATGAGTGAGAGAATGCAATTCGCAGTGTTAGAATTAAATTGAATGAATCTGAAAAATGAGAAAATGCAAAAAATTGAAAATGCAAAAAACTGAAAATGCAAAAAATTGGAAAAATGCAAAATGAGAGGTGAAAATAATGAAAAGTAGAAAGATGGAAAACTTGAAAAAAGCATAATTACCATCAGATATACGGGTCGCTATCATAAGTTCTAGCTCATGGAGCTGCCCTCAGTACCTACAAAAAAATAATGCCTTCAGCCAGATTCGAACTGACGATCTCCTCATTACTAGTGAGGTGCCTTACCAACTTGGCCATAAAGGCGAATTGCGTGCTGGAAAAGAGAACCCATAACCCAAGATATGATACCAATAATCCACCTACTTCAAATAAAAGATCACTCTACTTGTTTTCTTTAATCTGACACTGTTAAGACCTTCACCACTACTCTCACCGCAATCCATTCTTCATTTCCTTATAATCACCTAGATTTGTGCGTCGCACGACCTTATTGAAATTTTCGTTCCACGAACTCATACCAAGTTATGCTTGGCTTTATCCAGAATTTAGCAGGTTTGAGGCTCTCCAAGCCCTCCAGCTTGCTTGCCATACGAAACGCGTCGTATTTGGGGCGATTGGTACCCTCGGAAGGCGCGGTAAAAAGCTACAAGCGGCTCGGAAGAGGTCCTGCTTCCGGCAAAGGTAAGACTTCCGGTCGAGGTCAAAAAGGTCAAAAGGCTAGAGGTACCATTCCAAGATGGTTTGAGGGTGGACAAACCCCCTTTTACAAAAGATTCCCCATTATTGGTTTCAAACGTCCTCATAAACGGATTTTTCACGAATTGAACTTGGACAGGATCCAAACTTTTTGGAATGAAAATAGAATACCCCTTGAAGCCGGAAGTACGTTGACCATCAAGGTGATGAGAGACTGTGGAATCATAACCGGATCGGTCAAAGATGGTGTTAAAATTCTTGCAAATGGTGCTGATGAGTATACTGTACCATTGAATATTGAGAGTTCCAAGGCATCTTTAGGAGCTATCAAAGCAATTGAAAAAACCGGCTCGACCTACACATCAGTTTATTTTACCCGGTTGAGTTTGCAGGCTCATATATTCCCGGAAAGATTTCTTCTTAAGAAGGGTTATCTTCCCCTTCCTGCTCGCCCTATACATAGAAGAGACATTGAATTTTATTCCAATGAAGAAAAAAGAGGATATTTGTTGAAGGACCGTTCAATTCTCTTGGATCATATGGGACAAAAGTCCAGAACGCAAAAGAGGGCGAGGAAGAGCGAATTGACGAAGCAATTGGAAGCAGCGTCTCAAAAGACCCACACAGACTTCTCACAAACTAGTGTAGTAGATATCAGCAAATTTGCCTGATCCTCGTGTATATAGACACTACTGTGCATCCACATCTATAAATACTTGTAATAAGTGCTCGACAATATCCTGAAGGTGGTCCAAAGTTAAGTCCACTTTTCCATGTGGTTGAAAATTGTAGTTGAACTTTCGAACTGCAAATATAGCAGCTTTCAGGGTCATCTGGTAAATTTCTCGTACTGCCACACGGTCGTTGGGTGAGGGTGAATTGGTAGTGACTCCTCGTAATCGAAGACCAGAAAGAATTAGTTTGCCAATGGCTTGTGAGACCTGCTCATTTGAAGTGAAATGCTGGGTGGAAAGTTGAGTGACAGGATTGGCAGTATTGGAAAGCATGAATTTGTTGGACTGCTTTTTACGTCGTTTATCTGATAGAACTCGCTCGAAAACGTCATGGGTTGACTCGGTGGTGATGGTATCTGGGTTGAAGGATAGCTGTTGCAGTTTTTCAAGAAGCCCAAAATCAATTTTGAACCCCCATATGTTGTGTTCAGTGTCGCTGTAAAACACAAGGTAGGTCTGGGAGTCAACAAACATGGTTCCCGAGCCTACACAAGATGCAACATGATTTTGAAAGAAACTGGTGGTAATGGTAGAAGTGGTGTAAACTCGACACGGTGCACCAGATATGAGATATAATGGTATCAAGCTGACATTGACGTAGGAAACAAAGGAAAACAGGCCACTAAAGGTGGAATTGTCGTTTCCCCATAATTGTACATCATTCAATATTTGTGAAGCAGGCTCGGTGCTGGTTGAGTCTTGATGAAAAATTGGATTTGGTGAAGAATTGTCCTCAAGTTTCGAGTGATATTGTGTTTGTGTTCCTTGGTTCAGTTCTGTGTCTTGTTTATGTTTACTTAGAGCTCCCTTTTTCAATTCATGATTTTCTTCTTGTTGATGCTCTTCAAGAGCCATGTATTTTTCCGTCAAAATTTCCCTTCCTATACTTTCTTTTTGATGGTTAGCCTCTCCCGAGCTTCCCATTTCCGAATCTGCGCCGCTTACCCCCTTTTCCGGCACCAAAAGCGTCACTGTACCCACTAGCTTCCCAGACATCTTTGTCCTGTCTATAAATTATCGCATTCAAATCTGCACCAAAGTGTTGATTAAGGAGCGGAATGAGTGTGGACGTACGTCTGAAAGTGTACTCTGTGGCACGAACGTATGGTGACGTAAACAAACACAAACCGCAGGAGTACTGGGACTACGAAAACCACAAGATAGAATGGGGGGAGATCAAAAGCTATGAAATCATTTCCAAGATTGGCCGAGGCAAATATTCAGAAGTGTTTCAAGGGATAAATATCTTGAACGATAAGGCTTGTGTGATCAAGGTGTTGAAACCGGTGAAGATGAAGAAGATTTTCCGTGAAGTCAAGATCTTGAAGAATTTAACTGGTGGTCCCAATATCATTGGGTTGTTGGATTGTGTACGAGATGAGCAGTCAAAAATTCCGGTATTAATATTTGAACGGGTCAATAATGTCGACTACCGCGTGTTGTATCCGAAGTTTACCGTTGCTGACATCCAGTACTACTTTACACAATTGTTGGTAGCGTTGGATTATTGTCATTCAATGGGTATAGTGCATCGAGATGTAAAGCCACAAAACGTCATGATCGACCCGTTGAAAAAGCAATTGCGACTTATTGACTGGGGGCTCGCCGAGTTTTATCATATGGGCATGGATTATAATGTTCGAGTGGCTTCACGGTGTCACAAGGGTCCGGAACTTTTGGTCAATCTCCAGCAGTATGACTACTCATTGGATCTCTGGGCTGTCGGTTGTATGTTGGCCGCAATAGTATTTAAGAAGGAGCCATTTTTCCGGGGTGACTCTAATAATGACCAGTTGGTGCAAATAGCCAAAGTTCTCGGCACCGAAGATCTCATGGCCTACCTTAACAAGTATGGATTGAAGCTTCCTGACGTCTACAAGAACATCTTGGGCGATTACCCTCGGCGCCCATGGAGCAGTTTTGTATCCAAGGAAAACGTGCATTTGGTCAGCGACGAGGTTGTTGACTTGATAGATAAACTCTTGACGTACGACCACCAAGAGCGGCCCACAGCCAAAGAAGCCATGAATCATTTGTTTTTCAGCATATAATGGAAAGTCTAGGTGAAAGTGTCAAGGAAAAGAAAAGTCTAACTAAGGTTATTCAGTGGTGCGGGCTAAGCAGCGCTGAAGATGAAGCTAAGAAATAGCTATAATGGTGTAGAAAGCTGAAGCAAGTGGTACGTCAAGAAAGCAGAGGTATAGCAATGTGGCTAACCAGCTTTGTATAGTGGAGGTGGCTAATAGTA
This sequence comes from Meyerozyma guilliermondii ATCC 6260, assembly GCF_000149425.1. NCBI lineage: Eukaryota > Fungi > Ascomycota > Pichiomycetes > Serinales > Debaryomycetaceae > Meyerozyma > Meyerozyma guilliermondii. The sequence goes on along the minus strand of NW_001809794.1, from coordinate 323,525 downwards.
ATTACAAGCATATGCTAGTTTAAGGGTCTGGATCTGACATCCTGCACCCTTTCACGTGCGCAAGACTGTGCCTAAGATTGTGCGTCGAAGTGCATCTCTGACAGATCTGAAAATCGAACCATATTTGCAATGATCCAAGATTTTAAGTTCTGGGAAACTTTTTTCTCCTGTTCCTCTGTCGGTTTCGACTTCTTCTTCTTCTTCTTCTTCTTCTTCTTCGTCTTCCTCCCTTTTAGCACCTTTGTTTCTTCCTCCTCTCGCACTTGACATTATCTCATCCGCCGCACCTCAGACGCGTTTCACGCATCTCTTTTGGGTCGCGTCGTATTTATGTACATCTATGCCCCACACACCCACCTGTTCCGAACGAAGGCTGTGACCGCGTAAATAGCTCATTATTTGCTTCGGAGCTAGTCAACTCGACACGTTACCTGGTATAAAAGGACAGGAGAACATCGTACAAGCATACCGTTACTCTATTGGGCTGAACATAAATTATCACCAAGTCATCAAACAGTATCATAATCCCTCAAAAGTAAAAAGTCACCAAAGAATTACCAAAAAATATCCATACAAAAGTATAATTCTGCTTACCCGTCACCTATATCCTACCCGTTATCATTCGTTGCTTATATTCGTTACTCAGTCGTTATTCATTCTTTACTTGTTCACTAATTCGTTGCCTATAACTGCTTGCCACCATCAACATCTGTCACCTTTTTCACCATGGATGACGCTTGGGTAAACTCCCAGCGCAAAACAATGACACGCTGGATCAACTCGGTGATCCAAGGCGAATCGGTGGCTCCGATAACCAATTTGGAGCAAGATTTGAGTGATGGCTTAGTGCTTTACGCTCTTGTGAATAACATGTTGAAAACGTCAAACTCTGATTATAGTGGCACTACTCTTACTCCATTGTACAAAGCACCCAAGTTCAAGTTGCAAAAAGTGGAAAATGTGGCCGATGTGCTTGAATTTTTGCGGGTTGCTCTTCAGGTGAATGTGTGTAATATTAGCGCCGAAAACATCGTTGACAAAAATTCAAAACTTGTGTTGGGGTTTGTGTGGTCCCTATACATGTACTCTTCTACCAGTACGCTTTCTAAAGCTCATGAGGATTGCAATACATTCCACAAAATTAAGAAGATTCTTCTCGATTGGGTCAATAGTATCATAATCAAGAAGGACCTCCGAATATCCAATTTTGACCGAGATTGGTCTATCCAAGAAAATCGCCCAGATTTGATTCTCTGGGCTATTTTGGACCACTATAACCCGGAAAACAAACCTTATAGATCCGAAAAGAAAATTCAAAACTTGCAGGCAGCATTGGATCGAGCCAACGAGTTGGGTATCAATTTATCAGATATTGATGATTACCTCGTGTTGGTATGCGACGAGCAGTGCATTGTCACCACTATGCTCGAATGGTTTAAGTACTTTGAAATTGAAAAGGCTGCACCTACTCGAGTGTTGGACAAGTTTATTGAACAAATTGTTGACGCCGTTGCATTGAAAAGACAGTATGAATCCGATCTCAAACTATACTTTGGTAAGATTGAACGAATCAGCGCAGGCATGAAGTCCAATTTGGACGTTATTGAATCGGATTCTCTGACCGACACATGTGAATTACTTCACCGATGTTGTACCTTTTTTGATATCATAGTGATGGCTGAATCTGATGAGGATTTGGTCCATACTATGGATGCCTTGCAATGCATTCTTCAAATGGTTGAGTCTTCATATACAAGTCTTTTGGATGCGTTTGAAGATTTTGAAACTTATGGCAAGTCTATGAAGCCACAAATTGTGGACGAAGAATATGAAAAGTTGACCTCGCGCTTGCAATTACTACAGGAAAAATTGCAGCAATTAGGTACGTATTACGAACCATCTGATGTCTCAAACCCTCTGAAGTTATTAGTGAAATTGAGCGAGGTGGCCGATATGGAGACCAAGTTTGTTGAAAAATCAGAAGTTGTGGTAAAAGGACTCTTACAAGTAAAGTTTCCAAATCAGAGAGCCGACCAAGAAGGATGCTCAGAATGGCGCCGTAACACCATTAAATCTTGCTTGGCAAAGTTTCAATCTTTTGACAAAATCAGAAACAATTTACAAGACTTTTTGGGCAGGTTCGACAAGACATTTCCTCTCGAAAAGATACGACGAGGGTTTGCAATGCCCAAACCAGACGCTGAAGTATGCGACGATATCGATTATTTCGAATTGCAAATGGAAACTTCGGTTACCACCGAGGTGAAATTGTTCGATGCCATACTTAACAAAGTCAGCGAAGATATTTCTGTTGATTTAATAACCAGTTTTTTGAACCTTATACCGCTGGAAACCAAGAAGTTTGAACGCAGCGAAAGTGACTTTACCCTCAATTATCCACTGGATGAGAGCGACGATTCCAATTCTGTATTTGATGAAGTACAGAGGAGTTTAGGGTCGCAATTGGCAGGACCTCAACGAGTGTACGATATCAAGCAATTTCTTTACCGGATACGAAACGGGTTTCAGGTGTAATATATGATTAATGATGCGTATTTGTAGTAAAGTAGTGTAGGCCCTGTACCTGCACCAAGCCATCTTTCGCGATGAGACGATAATCAAATCATTCAACATGGAGGAGCCATTGACGTCTAATGTGCGTCCTGCTACGGACTCGGTTCTCACCATTCGTATAGTAAAGTCATTTCCTTATAGAAACATCAAGAACTATATAATGAACTCAGTAGACTTGAAGCATACCACCGCCAAAAAATTGTTGGATGATATAAGAGCCATTATAAATACCACCGGTGGTCTTCGTCCATACAGAAATGTAGAGTATGACACCGTCAAGATATATACCAAGGCACATGGAACCAAGTCGATGAATCTTGCTATCAACTTTGAAAATGATGAGGAATGGGTTTTGGTTTGTGAAAATAGTGCGATGAAGATTGAAGGAAATAAGTCATTGTGGGACTTGGGCGTTCGCAATGAAACTGAACTCAGTTTGTTCAATTGGGAAGCGTATGAAGATTTTAAGAAGAATCCAGAAGAGTTGTGGTAAATCATTGGGAAGCAAGAAGTCCATAAGTTGAAGAAGTTGAAGAATTAAATAATTGTAAGGAGTTGCTGGCATGCTATTGAGATTACGCAAATGGTGGAGAGAACGGATGGTGCTCAACCAAAAAGGGTATGAGTGAATATATTGCCTGTGCCTTGTTCCTATATCAGAATTCTCATGGCTGCGAAATGAGAATTGATAAAAAGCTGAGAAACTGCTACGAGTTTGCTACGAGTTGAAGGGGGAAAAAGTACAAGGCTAACGAGGAAAAGCAAGGCATTTGTAGTGAGTAATATCAGCCATTAATACCTGATCTCATGAACATGATTTGTATGATTATAAGTTTAGGATGCAATTCAATTTATATGAACATGCTTCTAATCTAGCAACTAAATCCCACTAAATGAGAACCCGAAACATTCAAGTACATCATTCAACCGCATAGGCTGTAGTCCCGCTTTTTGGCGGTTCTTTCATGTCCCCACCACCACCCAACTTATAGCCACGCACGACCTCTCCGGCCAATTATCGCGCAGCTTTTGTCTCGTTACATTTTTTCACCACCAGTTTTAGAAGCATTATTTACCATGTTTAGAGCCTCAACAAAAGCTGCCAATCCATTGCTCCACAAGGTAGTGGCTGGTGCGGTAGGTGTCACAGGCTTGTCTGCCTCCTATTTGTTGTATCAGGACTCCATTACCGCTTCTGCCATGACTGCCGCTGAACACGGATTGCACCCACCAGCATACGGATGGTCACATAACGGCATGTTTAGCACCTTTGACCACGCGTCGATCAGAAGAGGGTTCCAGGTGTACCAGGAGGTGTGTGCTGCATGCCATTCGTTGGAAAGAATTGCTTGGAGAAACTTGGTAGGAGTATGTAAAACTACATCGGAAGCCAAGGCCATGTGTGAAGACTTGGAGTACGATGATGAACCTGATGACGAGGGAAAGCCACAAAAGAGACCTGGTAAGTTGGCTGATTATCTTCCTTCGCCATACGAGAATGAACAGGCTGCTAGAGCTGCCAATCAAGGTGCTCTTCCACCTGATTTGTCGTTGATTGTTAAGGCCAGACACGGAGGTTGTGATTACATCTTCTCGTTGTTGACCGGATATCCTGAGGAACCACCAGCAGGTGTGACGTTGCAACCAGGTACCAATTACAACCCATACTTCCCTGGTGGAGCTCTTGGAATGGCCAGAGTTTTGTTTGATGATTTGGTGGAGTACGAGGATGGAACTCCTGCCACCACTTCCCAGATGGCCAAGGACGTTACCACGTTCTTGAATTGGGCCGCTGAACCTGAGCACGATGATAGAAAGAAGTGGGGTCTTAAAGCTTTGATTGTGACTTCAGGATTGTTTGTGCTTTCCATATGGGTTAAGAGATTCAAATGGCAACCAATCAAGAACAGAAAGATCAAATTCGAACCTCCAAAGAAGCACTAGCTACATAGCTCATCATAATAAAAGATACGAATATGTTGTCACAGCCTACTCCGGCAAAGGTAGTAAAAACTAAGCTAATTCTCTTTATTCTTACCTGGAACCGAACGATCTTCTTTAGTCAATTGCACTTCACAACAAGGCTTTAGCGTGGGATGGCCTTGAATTTTATTCTCAAACGAGGTACGGTGCTTGCAACATGTAGTCAATTCTGTTCAAAAACTAATTTCACGATTCGATTCTTATAACTGTTAGCAGTGGCAGCAATGCTACTTTACGTTTGTTTGAACTCTTCGACCGGAAAACTATTTCTCAACCCAACTTGAGCATTTCTCTGCATAGGCCGGACTATCTAATGAACGGGCCAGGCCACTTGAAAGAGTAGAAAGTGGAATCATACTCTTCAAGTTCATTATAACAGATGATACCATCTCATTCTTCGTCACGGGAGGTGAATTGTAGAATTTGTGCTAATAGGACTTCATCTTTCTCGGCAATGAATAGCAAGTTTTTCGCTCTCAGGAAAGAAGCTCTTTTCAGTTCCGGTTTCAACCGCAATTTCTTCGTTATCTTCAACTTTGCATGGAAAATTTCGGCTTGGAGCCATGAAATGATTTTTCAATGGCATCATAAATTATTTTGTTGGCTATTATCAGCACCGTAATGGACACTGACCTCGGACTATCCTATTTCATTCCGGCATAGCATTCAACTCGAAACAATCAAAATGTTATACTTCTCGGTGAACTGTTCAAGTTAGGTTCTTCATTGAAATGTATGTCGGCGGTGTCAACCAATTCTGTAGAATTTGCCTAGAATGCCATGGAATTCCATCATCAATCATTACGCCAGAAACTGTTACCGAACGAACAATTTTAGAGACTATAGCCCTGAAATTGCAAGTTAATGCAAGCCTTCGACATATATCAATCGTTGTGTTTCATCATTCAAAAACTCTCAATTTGCAAACTGTACCCATTGCAGCCTTCTCCATTAATATACTTGTGGTAGGCAGTATGTTCATAATCCAATTATACTTTGATATAGAATCAAGCTATACTGGTATTTCTGCTTCACAAGCGCTACATACTTCTCAGCCATATGCAGCACCGTTTTCTCAATATTTCCTCATCAATCAGTGTCCTTGAATTTAGAACTGGAGTTGCCAGGGCACTGTTGACTATGTAAATCATTAAGAATATGACTAAAAGCAATTTGGTTATCATAATACTTCATGAGAGTTTCATGCTCGGCATATTCTTCAAATAGTTTATTGTGGACTTTGTAGTTCACGTAATTGGTCAAAATAGAAATGAAAGTTAAAACGTTGTACATCAGCGATATCGATTACAAGAAGTTCAATTTACGAGTTTAGCCCGGCATACATGCAGTACCAAATCTGGAGACAGAAATTCACGAATCTTCCATGTTTTGCCAAATCGGGTAGTTCTGATTATCGCTCTTTATTGTCATGTGTAATTCTTCATCTTGCCCAAAAACAGCTTTTTCGAGATATGCAAATTGCCATGATTTGATGTGATCGCAAAGATAATTAACAAGATAATGTGATGGCTAGACTTATTTCCTCGCGTGACTTACCCGGCCGATTTTCGCCGGATTAGATGGTTGCGGCGTGCGCCCGCCGAATCCCCCTATATTATTGGCCGGGCGCACTGAAACTCGCATAGAATTTCGCCGAATTTTTTCTCTTGTTTATAAGCTCCTCCATCGCAACCAAATTTGCTAACTTCGTTTCTGCACGAATATATTTGTTTCCTTTACTTCTCGTGGCATTGTTTGCATTTGATTAGAGATTTTCTAGAGTTTCTTCAATAATTCATTCGCTTTAATGTCGAAGCCCAAAGACGTGTTTGTTAATTCGGAATCCGAAATAGATTCCCAGCAGTCGAGTACTCACCAATTGGTGAGCTCTCCTACGGATGCTGAGGCTATATCTGAGCGCAACACGCGGCCATCTCGATTGGTGCTCATTCTTACACTCGCTTCGTCTATAAGTGGCTTCATGTTCGGTTACGATACCGGATATATTTCGTCTGCATTGGTGAATATTGGCACCGATTTGAGCAACAAGGTACTCACATCGGGAGAAAAGGAGTTCATCACTTCCGCCACGTCGTTGGGGGCGTTGTTGGGTGCATTTATTGGCGGTATTGCTGCCAATTTGGTGGGGAGAAAAAAGGTCATTTTGGGCTCCAATGTGTTCTTTGTGGTGGGTACTATTATCCAGCTTGCTGCTCACACTGTGTGGACTATGATTGTGGGAAGATTTATTCTTGGTTGGGGAGTGGGTATCGCATCGTTGATCGCTCCTTTGATGCTTAGTGAATTGGCTCCTTCCAAATATAGAGGGAGATTGATCGTGACCAACGGTATGTTCTTGACCGGAGGTCAATTGGTCGCTTACTTTATTAATTGGGGATTAACCCACGTCAAACATGGCTGGCGTGTTTCGGTTGGATTGTGCTTGGTGCCCCCAGTAGTGCAGTCGGTATTGTTCTTCTTCCTCCCCGACACTCCCAGATACTACGTGATCTGTGGTAAATACGACGAGGCCAAGAAAGTCATCATGAAAATGCACAATAACCCTTCTCCTGAATTGGCCAACATGGTGGTTGAAGAAATGATTGCATCCAATTCGGTGGTTCCTGGAAAAAATTCATTGCAACAAACTTGGAACTCCATCAAAATTCTCCACAAAAATCCCGCCAATTTGAGAGCATTAATCTTAGCATGTGGGTTGCAAGGTATTCAACAATTTACTGGTTTCAATTCCCTTATGTACTTCAGTGCTACTATCTTCGAAACAGTAGGTTTCAAGAACTCCACTGCCGTTTCCATTATCATCGCAGCAACCAACTTTGTGTTCACAGGTGTGGCTTTATGCATCATCGACTTTGTCGGAAGAAGAAGGATCTTACTTTTTGCCATTCCTGGTATGTGTGGATCCTTAATTCTTTGTGCTATTGCATTTCACTTTATGGGTGTAGACTTTTCGTCTGGTGCCAAAGTTATCGTCAAAGCCGCGGGAATCACTGGGTGGGGAATCGTGGTGATTCTTGGCATGGTTTTGTTCGTCGCTTGTTACGCCATTGGTATTGGAACCAGCGCATGGACTGGAGTTGAATTATTCTCTGACGTGAACGTCAGGTCTGTGGGAGCAATGTATGCCGCGGGAACCAACTGGAGTGGTTCGTTGGTGATTGCGTCTACATTCTTGACCATGTTGGAGAACATTACACCTACGGGTACATTTTCTTTGTTTGCAGCTTTATGTTTTGTTGCGTTCTTGTTTGTCTACTTTTTGCTTCCTGAGGTTGCAGGATTAGAATTAGAGGAAACCACTTCGTACTTGACCCATGGGTTTAACGTACGTGAAGCATCGAAATTGTCCAAAGAGAGAAAGAAGGTATCGAAGTATCTTAACAATGCTGCTCAAAATGCAGCTTAATGTCATCTATATACTTAATTTAACGTTAACGCCATTTCGTGCCTGCAGGTAGTTGCGAATGTCTTCTTCTTCAATCAATGGATGACAACAGCGTTGACTCTGTTAGCAGCCCTAGTGGCTCTATCAAGGGTAGTCACGGCGATTCCCGACGTCCCATGAAGTACCAGCGTCAACCCATAGGCCAGTTTCGAGAGATGAACTCGTTAAGCTCTTTTGATATTCTTCAAAAATTAGGTCAAGGAACTTTCGGAGTGGTACAAAAAGCCCAAGAAAAGAAAACGAAAAGGATCGTAGCGCTTAAACAACTCATCAACCACTCAGCAAAGGAAGGGTTTCCTATTACAGCTATGAGAGAGATCACCATTCTCAAAAAATTGCATCATGAAAATGTCATCGAAATCATCGATATGATATACGAAAGTCCCAAGGTTCTGAATAACCAGGATATGTTACACCATCGCGGATGCTTTTACACGGTGTGTCTGTACATGAGTTCAGACTTGGTGGGTCTACTAAAGAATCCTCGTGTTACATTTACTGTACCTATCATCAAGGGCATCATTGTCCAGCTACTCAATGGAATACAATATGTCCACGAACAGAAATATTTGCACCGAGATATCAAGGCTGCAAACATACTTATAGATAACCATGGCGTTGTCAAGATCGCTGACTTTGGTTTGGCCCGATTATACCATGGACCCATTCCTGCTGTTGGCCAGGGTCCAGGCGGAGGAGAACGCAATTATACTGCACTTGTGGTGACCCGATGGTACCGTCCGCCCGAAATTCTCTTGGGGGAGAGAAAGTACACCACCGCGGTGGATTTATGGGGAGTTGGATGTGTTTTCGGCGAATTATTCACACATAATCCCATCTTGGTTGGCAAGAGCGATGCCCATCAAGCTCAGCTAATTTTCCAGTTGGTGGGTCCTCCTGATCTCAAGACGTGGCCAGAGGCTGGCTCCCTCTCCAACAAGTCACTGCTATCCATTGGACTTACTTGCAAGCGAACTCTAGAAGACCAATTTGCACCCATTATCAAGGACAATTTGGGGGTCCAATTTTTGTCAGGATTGCTCACATTGGACCCTTACAAGCGTATGAATGCTCTCGATGCCCTAGATCACCCCTACTTAAACTCAGACCCACTTCCCTTACGTCCACACGAAATGCCACAATTCGAAGAGTGCCATGAAATCGACAAGGAAAGTTTCAAAAACGGTACTTTCCGCAACCCCTCCAAGCCTCCTCCACAGCCACCTCATACCCATACGGCGTTTCCTAGGCGCCCAGACAACGGTTACGATTTCCACCATGGCACCAAACGGCGCTATGACTCGGCGCCAATTCCGGCACGACGGGCCGTGTCGTCGGAAGAGCGGCTGCAATCGGCATTTTCAAAACGGCATCGCGGAACCGACAACGGAAGCGCAACTCTGCTGCAAAGTAAGGATACCGACGAAACGTCCAAATCCAGCGCCAAGAACTTTAGCATGATGTACTAATCTAGACCATGATATTCTTCCTGTGTAGGTTCTCATCGCCGTTTCTCGGCACAATAATTCGTCCGATGCGGTTACCCGCACACGCCAAGATCAGATTAATCAGATAACTCGATCGACGCGGCACGACTCCTATATAAGTACCACTGCAGATACCACTGCTATTAAAAATGGCATCTCTCGAGGACAACTTCTCGATCCAGGTCTTCCTCATAGTCTTTAGGGAGACTTTGGAGTCTGCTATCATCATATCCGTGTTATTAGCATTTGTTCATCAAAGTTTCAGTCGTCATGAACTTGATAAAAAAGAAGTATTGCCTGGTCTGGAAGCTTCTGAAACCCTTCTTGCGGTCCGTGAGGCAGCGTGGGAACCAGAACTGACTTCGGAACAAGAAGAAGATGATAATAAGCTTCGGAAACAGTTGACAGTTCAAGTGTGGGTAGGTGGACTACTTGGAATTATATGCTGTTTGATCATAGGTTCGTTTATTCTTGGTGTGTTCTATATCTTGGGCAGTGATCTCTGGTCGGTTGCTGAACACTACTGGGAAGGAACATTTTCTATCGTTGCCAGCATCATCATATCAGTGATGGGAATCAAGTTGTTGAGAGTGAGTAAGATGCAAAAAAAATGGAAACACAAATTGGCCCAAATGTTGAATAATCGAGGAGGAATGAGAAGGATCACTCAGCGTGATTCCAGCAGTACTCCTGCCATTGCTAACCTGGAAGAACCTCAAGGGAAAGTTGGTCGTTTCTCCGAAAAATATTCAATGCTACTTCTTCCATTTGTTACTACGCTAAGAGAAGGAATGGAAGCTATTGTGTTTGTTGGAGGTATTGGAATCAACGAAAACACCTCGATTTGGGCTATAGTCAACGGAGCTATAGCTGCTATTGCTCTCGGGTCGCTCATTGGTATCGTGCTTTACCGCTCTGGAAACACATTGCCCCTCCGATGGTTCTTGATCTCGTCCACTTGTCTCTTGTACTTGGTAGCTGCCGGGTTATTTTCCAAAGGAGTTTGGAATTTTGAACTTCAACGCTTTATCGATAAGTGTGATGGATTTGATGTGAGTGAAACCGGCCATGGACCCGGTCTGTACGATATCGGTCAAAGTGTATGGCATGTCAATTGCTGTAATGGAGAATTGCAAGATGATGGTCCTTACTGGATGATGGCTACTGCTATTTTGGGGTGGACCAATAGCGCAACTTATGGCAGTGTCTCAAGCTATATTTTGTATTGGGTGACAATTATTGCAGTATTCACTCTGTTGACTTACGAAGAAAAACATGGACGGTTACCGTTGATTCCCCTTTCGTGGCAGAAAAAGCGCATTCTCAAGCGCATACGTTTCATGGATCATGAAATCTTGACAGTACAAGAAAATGTCAGAGAGAGCATCGATAGTGTCAATTCCAGAACACCGCTCCAAAATTAAAAGTGTAACTGTGGAATGCAGTTCCAGGATTAGCTTTATGGTTGCGAGTTGCATATGCTATATGCTAATTGATCACCGGTCGAGGCCCCCGCCTGTCGAGACCGCCAAAAGAATTGAGCCAAAAAAATTGCACCACAAGTCATGGCTTTGCAATGTCGTTTCATTGTGTTGCCCGCTAGATACTAAGCCCACCGGCATTCCCGAAGGCTTTTACGAAAATTACATCCTTATGCCCACATTTATGTATTATTGTTCGCTTGTATGTAGGTTCGTTGATCAATCTGATAACTTTTTGACAACACACATGCATATGCGTCATGCATGAGGCGCGCAAGGCTTGGCGCCATTTATGCATATGGGCTACAAAGGGCGTGAGGCTCGCCCGCACCGCAGTTATCTGATTGGATCATTGCTGAGCAACGGTTGATGTTCGCCAATCGTTCGGGAACCATGAGCCGAAACGTTGGCGAATTCAAGCCAAAAGTGCGACAATGTAGATCATAATTAAGCTGCAGCCTGTCATCTGCATTTTGACGTGCCCAGAGCATTTATCAGATGGAGATGTAAGGAACGTCCTATGAGGGCTTGGCAACCTTACAAACGGATAGGTGCTGGCTACTGCAGGAGGAATATTTTTTTAGCACGGGCGCAACGTGATGCAAGCTGATTGGCTATTTTCCCTTTTACAGTATCCCAGGTGCGTTCGAGCTTGCATTAAATTACGAGCCCTGGTAGTGAATCTAGCCGCCCCTGCTAGCGGTAGCGTATCATTAAGCGAAATTGTAGAAAATAGCCAATCAAGTGTCTCATGGTATTTTTTTTCATTAAACCCGACCGGGAGTTTTCAATATCGAGATGCGACGCTGATTCGTAAATTGCCCGACCTATATAAGTCGTTAACGGCGCACAATGTAGTCAAGGAACGATGCACTTGGTGAATACATTAGCAGTATCATTTGCAATTCTTGCACAGGTGGTCTTGGGTGAGAAAGCTAGAGCCTATGAGCACTATGGTATTGGCAAACAAGCACTTTATGCCTGCCAAGCCCAAGTTACGACAGCTGCAACTTTTGCCAAACCAGTTGGTTTTCGCGACCGTAGCGCAATTTGTACCACTTGGGCTGGTCGTGCAACAATGGCAGGATGTTATCACCTTGCTGACAGGTTTGATGAGTCGACAATGGAGCCTTATATCGAAAACTGCCTTTTGTATAATGTAACTTTGACTTATCAAGACATGGAACAAGCTTATGAAAATTACACCAAATATGCAAAAGACACAACCAAAATCGAAGGTTACAACAGTACCAATGTGATTGACTACCCTGTGATTCTCAATAGTACTTTGGTTCACATGTACAAGGTTGGGTACAAGAATTTCTTGGGAAATTATGACGACTCCTTGTACTATGGAACTGGTATGATCAGTTTTTGGGCATTAGTATTCTTACTTGCAGCTGTCACAAATTGGAGTAAAGAATTATTCCCTTCAATGACAAAATTCTTTGTTGGTCCAATTTCCAACGCTTGGAGAAAATATATCACCATTCCAGCACTTGGAAGAAGAAAGAAAACCAACGAGCAAAAATTCCTAAAGGCATTCGATTTTATAGTTCCATCGAGAATGGAAACTCTCATCATTCTTGCGTTCTTGTTGATCACTGGTCTCTGCAATGGGTTGGGGATCCACTACCAAGACGGCGATCCAATCTTTGAAAGTAGAAGAATGGCTCTTTTGCGGTATACAGCTGACCGGACTGGGATCACCACTGGCTTTATCATGCCTCTTTTGATTTTGTTTGCTGGACGCAATAACTTTTTGCAGTGGCTCACAAAATGGAATTATGCCACTTTTATAACTTACCACAGATGGGTTTCTCGAGTGGCTGTGATCTTGGTCATTGTCCATTCGTGTGCTTTTTCAGTGACATTTGGCGCCTATTATAAGGAGGATATGAAGGAGAATTATCTCATTCATGGAGCATTGGCTACCACTGCCGGTGGTGTTATTTTATTCCAAGGTATGCTCTTCTTGAGAAGAAGATGGTATGAAATCTTCTTACTTTTGCACATTGCCTTAGCAGGTATGTTCGTTGGTGGAGCTTGGGTCCATGTCAAGGAATTGGGATACGTTTACTGGTACTATGCCGCAGCCGCTGTATGGTGCTTTGACAGAGCCGTTCGTATTGGGCGGTTAGTCGTTTTTGGCTGTCCAAAATCCGATGTGATTTTGTTAGCCGATGAAACCCTCAAGGTGATTGTTCCAAGACCCAAGTATTGGAAACCTATTCCTGGAGGACATGCATTTGTTCATTTCATGAGACCTTCATGTTTCTGGCAATCACATCCATTCACTTTCACCGAAAATTGTGAGAACAAGGACTCCATTGTATTGTACTGCAAGGTCAAGGGTGGTGTTACCCACGGCTTGTACCAATACTTGGCTACCCATCCTGGAAAAACAACCAAAATTCGTGTTGCAATTGAGGGACCATATGGAGAATCCACTCCTGCCAAGAGATACGATTCCGCTGTGTTCATTACTGGAGGTAACGGTATTCCTGGTATCTACTCCGAAGTTTATGATTTGAGCAGAAGGTCCAGAGACAACTCCAAACAGAGCTTAAAGTTGATGTGGGTTGTTCGCGAGTACCGTTCTTTGTACTGGTTTTATGAAGAGCTTCTTGCGTTGAAACAAACCAAGATTGACACCACCATCTATATCACAAAGCCAGACTCACATGCCAACCTTGAAGATTTCAACAATAGGGTACCATTAGTTCGTGATCTGATTGACCTTGTACAAACTCCAGAGGAGCTGTCGAACGATGAAAAAGGAAGCATGAAGGAGAAGATTTTAGCGGATTATGACAGTAACGAGGAAAGTGACTGCAAGAAAAGAATCATCCGCACCATCAAAGCCGAGTTATCACATATAACCTTCAAAGAAGGAAGGCCAGATATGGAACAAATCGTCAAGGAAGAAGTTGCCGAGTCGTTGGGCTCTACTGCCTTTATCACCTGTGGCCATCCTGTTATGGTGGATGACTTGCGTTATGCTGTTTCTCAGAATCTCGATAACGGCGGAAAGAGAGTGGACTTCTTTGAACAGTTGCAAGTGTGGGCGTAGTTAGCTGTATTTATAACAATCAATACTGAGATTAGGGTCTTGTTCAACTATGTTATTCTGCACTTTTGCTCGATTACTTGAGAAGCTCGTCAACGGACGACCCCAAGTAAAGCTTGAGAGTCTTTCTCGTTGCGGGCAAGATTCGGCATTTTACCTGGACGTCTCCATTGCCTTCAGCAGCCATTTTATCGTATGCTTGGAATCTATGGCATCCTCCGAATGCAAAATAGTGGTTTTTTCCCTCTTCTCTTATCTTGAACACATCAATTGGTGGTAATTCTCCGGCGGTGATTTCCTCAATGCCGCAAGTTGCTGATGCCATAGGAGTCCCTTTCAATGTAGAAACCATGGCTTCTATCTTTTGGTGATCAAGGACTGGAGGAATGGGTCTTTTGATCTCTTTGAGAGGAACATACTCTTCCTTTAGACTACTAGATTGAAGTGACATTATTTGGTTGCGAAAATGAGACGCAAGACTTTATATAGAGGTGGTCGCAATTCGAGAATCATCGCTTAGTAAATGCGATAACTAATCGTGCGAATCTGGAAGAGCAAGCACAAACCAATGAGATAGTAGGGTGTAGAAGTGTTGATATTTGGAAAATAAAGACATTGTTTCGGATAGTTCCGTACGAAGATAATTGTCAAAATGGAAATTACTGCAAATTTACAAATTTTAACAAATTTAACTTTTGCACTTCCCGCATCAAGTGCAACGAACTGACATATCACTTGCTCAGTTTTGAATTTGACTATGAGTTAATATACCAACTCATTCATATTCGTATTTAGGCTGCTTTTATTATCGCCAGGTTCCTAACTACGAAGACAAGACTTCCTCGTTGAGAAATACATCCGGCGTACCGGACAATAATTCGGGTTTCCACATTAATGCAGCGACGTATCCGGTTGCGCCCGGCAACACTGCTGAATTTGGAATGGCGCGACCGTTTGACATAGATCCCCCACCCTTTTGGTGGGGAAGGTGCGGCTGCTTATACTTTCCGGGGAAAAAACGGGGCATCGTAATCTGAGCCAAGAAAATGAAATAAAAAGCTGGGAAACCTCAACTTCTCAAATTTGCTAACCATGTTCACTGTCCCAGATTCATGGTTACTAGAGAACCATTTTCAAGGTAAGAAACTCACACAACTAGTTGTGGGTCTTTCAGCGTTATCAATCTTCTTTTTTGGTTATGATCAAGGTATGATGGCTGGAGTCAACACGTCGCCCGATTACGTTGACAAAATGAAATTTGGATACTATGACTCGGCAGGTGATGTCACAGTGACCAACTCAACCAAGCAAGGTGGTATTGTTGCAATATACTACTTTGGTACTCTCGTTGGATGTCTTTTTGGTGGATTCAGTTCTGACAGGTACGGAAGAATTAGAGCTATTGGATTGGGTGCTGCCGTAGCTATCTTCGGAGCAGCACTTCAGTGTTCTGCTACTCAGGTGTCTTGGATGTGTGGTGCTAGATTTGTGAATGGTATTGGAACCGGTATCTTGAATGCTGTTGTTCCGGTTTATTCGTCAGAAACGGCTGAACATACTTCTCGAGGTGCTTTTATTGCCATTGAATTCACGTTGAACATTTTTGGAGTGGTAGTTGCTTACTGGTTGGAATATGGTTTGAGTTATATCGATAATGGGTTTACTGCATTTAGATGGAGATTCCCAATTGCGTTTCAGATCATTCCGTTATTAGTACTTTTGGCAATTACCTGGTTTTTCCCAGAGTCTCCAAGATGGCTCATTAAGAATAACGAGCGGGGCAGGGCCAAGAAATTGCTTATTAGTATGAGAGGTGAGGCTCGAGGTGAGGAAGAATTCGACCAAATTTGTGAAGCAATGGAATTCGAAGAAGACTCAGCTTTAACTGGTAACTATTTCAGAATGTTCTTTGACTATGTTAAGACCAATGACCTCGAGCAAAGAAAGAAAGCCAAGAGCCTTCACATTGCCCGAAGAATTCAAATCGTTATTTGGTTGCAAATTATGCAAGAATGGGTTGGAATTGCTGGTGTAACCGTATACCAACCGGAGATTTTCAAGCAGGCAGGTTACACGACAAGAAAGTCGGCTTGGTTATCTGGATTGAATAATATCTTTTACATGTTTGCAACTTTGATCAATTACTTCACTGTTGATAGATGGGGACGTCGTTTTACCCTTTACTGGGGAGCGATTGGACAAGGTATTGCCATGTTTTTGGCAGGTGGATTCTCGAAGCTTCAGCAACAAAATCCAGAGAATAAGTCTTATGGTGCTGCAGCTGCAGCATTCGTGTTTATCTTCACTTCGGTTTTCGGAGCCACTTGGTTGGCAGTGCCTTGGTTGTACCCAACGGAAATTTTTCCATTGAAAGTAAGAGCACAGGGTAATGCTTTTGGGGTTGTGGGATGGTCAATTGGTAATGGATGGTTAACACTTCTTTGTCCGGTAATGTTCAGCAATATCCAAGAGAAAACTCTATACATCTTTGGTGCATGCAACTTTATTTCAATTGTTCTTGTTTACTTGTTCTGCCCAGAAACAGCCAACAGAACATTGGAGGATATAGATTTCTTGTTTGCATCCAATAGTTGGTTAGCGTCGCTGGCTGAAAATGAATTTATTGCTTTCCAATATGCCAGAGATAAGGCTGGAATGCACTCAATTGCTCGCAGCCAGACTAATGATAAGGTGGCGATCGAAGAGACCGAACACGCATCGGCCTCAAGTTAAGTGGTGTGTTATGACGAGACTAATGGTACGAATAATAAATAGAGAATAGATGTTTAACAATTGGAGTTTTTGTATGTATTTGAAATTATGCAAACCGGAAAATTATGAAAGTAAATCAACTCAACTTGGTTCTAATAGTCTGCTGACTAGGCCCTAAGTATATAAATCTACCCTCTTAGTCTTCTTACTCTCCCTTTTTCTCTTCTTCTGACTGATTTTCGCAGCCATTAATTGCTGCATTTCCTGTATGCGGCTTGCAGTAATATCATAAACATGTGTTAGTTATCACTAACATTTGTACTGCGTAAGATTATAGGTTGGCTGATAATGTGGATACTTCTTTTCACTGCTGCTACCATAATAACTTGGAGAGTGTTCCACAGAAGCCATTTTAGCCATCTTTATAAAGCTTTAACGAAACCAACTTGCGACTTGAATTTCACTCCAACGAAACTATCCGGTACAGATGTGGTCACTATATTCATGGCTATAATCATTAAGTCAATTATGTCTGTTTCATTCTGGAGAACGAAGCTAGAGAGGAATGGAGATGATTTTAAGCTTCCCAGAATAACGATAACGGCACCCCTCGAACTATCATCAGAAGATGCTCGCCAGTATGAGCAAGCAGTTGCAACCATTTGTTCTCAAAAAGATGTTTCAAGTACAAAATTAGTACCTTCACTCATTCTAGCGGCAGCTACAACGCCTCTCATGATTCTTACCTTGGCTCACTTCTCCTCTCCGATACTACCTTTGGGCTCTGTGAATACCAGAAACAGATTTGATTTCATTGGCCCAGTAAAGAACAATCTCTCCAAGACAAGAGCAATTGCAACGTTTGGTGGACCCAACCAAAAGGGTCGTAGAACGAAAAGAGGAATAGAATTTGATATAATTGTTGAAGTGTATGATACCACTTCTGAGAAGATGATTTTCAGACAGATTATCACCGTGATGCAGACCCTATCCAAGTCACCACCACCACTATCTGAACAACCCACACTGACTGATAAAAATGAATCAACAAAGTTTTCACTGTTGGGAATTCTTGAAGTCCCTTTCAGTGCACCATCCTCATGGTGGCCCCTCTGCAAAGATTACAATCCTATTCATATATCTGCATTCTCAGCAAGATTGTTTGGTTTTCCTGGAAGAATTGCCCACGGAAACCATGTGGCGGCAGCTATACTTTACGAGCTCCTAGATGACAACGTAGCATACAGTTCGTGCTTGGAAGTTTCATTTCGACGTCCAATGGTGCTTCCTATTCGACTAGAATTGAGGTGTATGAAAGAGGCTGGTACCGTGAAATTTGCAGCCATACAGAAAGAAAAGGTGTATGTGGAGGGTTCATTCAAATGAGAGGAATTTTCAAGTGAAGAAATTTGATACGAAAACTGTAATGAAAATTTACGGAACTTTGAACAAGATTTTAATGTCCATCAATGACTGAAATTAAAGAGCCACAGCAAAAGAGATTACTACTCACTTTTCCTTTTTCTTACACACCTAGCCCGCTTTGCTAGGTTGCGGCGTCGGACCGGTTCCGAATGTGGGTACAGGACTTATCTGATTGATCAAAATGCCGAGTCGGAAATGCACAACCCGAAATTAAAGTTTAAACCAAAGAGATTTCGAAGCTGTTTTCTAGCCACTGGCATCAAATCATATTCCGATTCTATACAATAGGCCAATATGGCGCTATTGGCCAAAAGTGCTGGAGCAGGCCAATACTACGAGCCCGTCGACAGTATTTTTTTGCCAAGATACGCAATGCGTGCGTCGGGAAAAAAGTGCACTGATTAAAAAGATAAAATATCACAGTCTGATCCGACCATTTTTTCTGGAGGCTTAGCCAACGTTAGCAACTTTTCCATGATATTTAAAACCCTTTGAGCAACCGCGTGTTTCATATCTTTATTCATCGGTCTTGTCATAGGCTTATAGTATCATGTACTACTTTTCTGCATATTTGTCGATATTTTTGGCAGTGATACTAACGCCATTTTTGATTCCAATCCGGACAAAATCGGTCATTATTCACAGAATCAAAGTGGTACTCAGCATATGTCTTGTTATATCAGTTTTGGTGAGTTTGACTCCAGAAAGAGCCGTCAGTGGTCCTCCTTTTCATGAGTTTGGTCAAGCCAGAATTGCTCTCTACAGTTGTTCATATCAAATTGAAACCAGAGCATCTTTCTGTGAACCTAACCCATTCCGTTCCAAGTGTTTCTGCTCCAACGAGAATGCTCGAGCGACTATTGCTCATTGCTACTATTCCGGCTTCAAGTCTCTGATCAAAGACTTTACTCGCATGTGCCATGATTCGTTCAATATTTCTCTCACGGAAGAAGATATGGCCAGGAGTCACCAGTACTACTTGGAGCATGCCCAGAGGCCACAGGGACCTTCGGTGATTATGGATACTCCTATATTACTTGAGGAAACTGATATACAACTGTACAAAGATGCCTATGAGCAATTTTTGGGTAATTACGATCTCTCAGTAATTTACGGAGAGGTTCTCGTTGGCTTTTGGATGCTAGTGTTTTTGTTGGCAGCTGCTGGAAATTGGGGAAAAATCATATTTCCAAAACTTTTCACTCGTTCGACTGGTTCCTTGACCAATTGGTTCAGGCGCAATATTTCCTTGCCAGCAACCAGGGGTACCAAGAAAACTACCGAAAAACCATTTCTCAAATGTCTTGACATGCTTGTGCCAACCAGAGCTGAATCTTTGATTTTGGCTACATTTGTGATCATCACCACCTTTTTTGTGTTCCACAATATCCACTACAATGACGGCAACCCTCTATTCCACCACAAGAATAACGCACTCTTGAGATACCACGCTGTTAGAACCAGTATTCTAGCCAGTGAAATGATGCCGTTGCTAATCTTATTTGGAGGAAGAAACAATTTTCTTCAATGGGTAACGAGATGGGATTATTCTACGTTTATCACGTTCCATCGGTGGGTATCTCGAGTCATCGTTATATTGGTTCTCATTCATACTGTGTGCTACTCGTTGTACCTGAGAAGCATCCTCACAGACTTCGAAGCTTATATCATTGCTGGAGGATTGGCAATTATTGCTGGAGTATTTATTCTCATTCAAGGTCTTTTGGTTCTTCGAAGACGTTGGTACGAAATGTTCCTTCTTATCCACATCTTTCTCGCAGCAGTATTTGTCTTTGGTGCTTGGTATCATGTCAATGATCTTTACTGCTTATGGTTCTACTATTACTCGGCAGTAATATGGTTATTTGATAGAGTTATCAGAGTGGGGAGGTTATGCTCTTTTGGTTTCCCCAAAGCAAAAGTTCTTCTTCTTGCTGACGAGACTCTCAAGGTCATAGTTCCCAAGCCGAAACATTGGGATGCAATCCCTGGAGGACATGCATTCATTCACTTTTTACGTCCGAGCTGTTTTTGGCAATCGCATCCTTTCACATATACGATATCACCCGAAAATTCAGAGGAGATTATCATGTTCATCAAAGTGAAGGATGGAGTAACAAGCCGTCTATACCATTACTTACGGACCCATCCGGGCCGTTCCACTTCCATCAGAGTGGCCATTGAAGGTTCTTATGGTGAAAAGACTCCGGCTAGTCGATACGACTCGGCAGTTTTTGTTGCTGGAGGAAATGGAATTCCTGGCATTTACGCAGAGGCCCTCGACTTGGAACGCTCCAACAACACAAAGCAAAACATTAAACTTGTGTGGGTTATTCGAGAGTACAAGTCGCTTTACTGGTTCTACGAAGAACTTCTTTCGTTGAATAATTCGTCTATCGACACAATTGTCTACGTCACAAAGCCAGATTCTGATTCGTGCTTGGAAGACTTCGAGTTGAGAATCCCACAGGAAGAAGCCACTCATGATACCAAATTGTTAGCACATCCCAAACCAAATTATAATTCGACTTCCACAACTATCAATGCTAAGGCAATTATTCTGCGAGTGAAAAGTGAACTCTCGCATGTCGATTTCAAACATGGTAGACCGTCTATGAAAGGATTGGTCCATGAGAGTCTTGTAGAATCAAATGGTTCTACATGCTTTGTAACCTGTGGCCATCCAGTCATGGTTGATGATTTGAGATATGCAGTGGTTGATAATATCGGTAACAAAGAGAAGAAGAGGGTAGATTATTTTGAGCAGTTACAAGTATGGGCATGAATATGAATAATAAATTGCATATTAAATTAGAATTAGTATGAGAGTAAAGACGAAACTGGACCATCTTTGAAATCGCAACGATGAAAATCATAGTTAGTGAGTGCATCTAAATAGGCGTATAATCGGTTGCATAGTGTAGTGGTTATCACTTTTGGTTCTGATCCAAACAACCCCAGTTCGAATCCGGGTGTGACCTATTTTTTGCCAAACATTTTTCAGTTGTTCTCTTTTCTCATAAGACGTAGATCATCAAGTAAACAATAGCATGGTACTCGGCACGTTTCCGTCATACCACTCTTCGCCCTACATCTTCTTTCTCATTTACTTCATCTTCTTCACTTACCAAGTCACGTGACACGAGATGAGGTGAATTTTATTCTCACGATGAGGTTCATTTAGCTTAACATGATTAGAACTATGTATGTACAACCGACTGTCCACCAAGCCATTCCAGACTAAGCAGTAACACTACTAACACCAGAAAACCTAAGAATGCCCGTTCTAAGCGAGCATTGGCCAAACGAGAAGCCAAGATCGTCGAAAACACAAAACAGGCTCTTTTCGTTCCTGGTTCAAACAGCAATAAATTGCTTCATGATGCTATGGTTGACTTGATGTCATTGAAGAAGCCCGACTGTAAGAAATTCACCAAGAAGAACGAGATAAGACCTTTCGAAAATGCATCAGAGTTGGAGTTTTTCTCCGAAAAGAACGATACTTCTTTGATGGTTTTCCTGTCGCATAATAAAAAGAGACCAAACACCTTGACTTTCACAAGGTTTTTCAGCCACAAAGTGTATGATATGATCGAGCTTCTGATCCAAGACAACTACAAACTACTCCAAGACTTTAAGAAATTGACGTTCACGGTTGGATTGAAACCAATGTTTGTATTTAATGGTCCAGCATTCGATTCACACCCAGTTTTTCAGCATTTAAAATCTCTCTTTCTTGATTTCTATAGAGGAGACCAAACCGATTTGCAAGATGTGGCTGGATTACAACAGATCATAGCCTTATCTGTGGGAGATATTGAAGATGCCAACGACAAAAACTTACCATTACTCCATTTCCGTGTCTACCGCTTAAAGACGTACAAGTCGGGCCAGAAAGTTCCTCGAGTAGAAGTTGACGAAATAGGACCCAGGTTTGATTTCAAGATTGGACGTAGAATTGCCCCAGCTCCAGAAATGGAGAAAGAAGCCCTCACCAAACCCAAGCAGTTGCAAGCCAAGGAGAAGAAGAACGTTACTACTGATTTCATGGGCGATAAGGTGGCTCAAATTCATGTTGGAAAGCAAGACCTTGGTAAGTTGCAAACTAGAAAAATGAAGGGATTAAAGGAGAAATATGATCAGGATTCCGATAGCGACGAGGTATATGACTCTGCTGACGACGAGGTAGAAGAACCACCCGCAAAGAAGAGCAGATCGTAGAACCTAAGTAGTGGTATAGTATATAATTGCAGCTGACGTAATACGCAAGTGCACTATTATTGAAAAAATCAAACCCGAAAACAAACGGTGTACCTCGACCAAAGTATGGTCCAATCAATATTCCAGGTCAGATCGAGGCCCAGCAGTGCTGTGAGCACCCCCAAGAAGCTGCGAAATGACCCGCCATCAACTTTGGCTAGTCACAAGTTGACTGAATTGACGAAGAACCGTCAATATTGCGTATCAAAACTCCCAGCACTTCCATCTCATTTGAATATAACTGAAGGAGAGCAATGTAATGGCTATTGTGATCATCTCTCCGGTTACTTTGTTGTTGCCCAGAAGTCTAGCATCAACGTGTGGAATTACAAGTCTTCAGATAGCGCACCATTGACATACCAATTTCCCGTAGAAGATGCTGGAGAATTCCCTCCACTTGCAAGTCTCACCCGACCAGCTAGTGCCACCAGTCAGGATCCAGGAATTGTCATTATAAACTGTACCACGGGAAACGTGAAATTCTACGAAAGTGTCCAGCATGCTCCAGCTCTTGGATTGATTCACAGTAAATCATTGGAGCTTGTTTTACCTTTGCAATCCACCAAGGGCGAGTACGTCACAATGGCTCAAAATGTAGAGCCGGCAGGTGTTATAATAGCCACTTCATGGAAACGATGCATCTTGATTTCCTTGAGAGACCAAAAGAGCAAACCGCAATTGACGATTCTCGAACTCTTACCTCCATACAACACTGGACTTATATCTCGCTTAAACATCTTCAAAGGGCTTGCTAAGGCAGATATGGATGAAATAGTCAGTATCAGGTCTGGGTTTGTGGGTGACGATGATTTGACGCAAGATATTATAATTCAAGATTCCATTGGTGGATTCTATCTCTTCACTTATCAGGTAATGTCACCCAATGGTGTTTCTCTGATAATCAGCAGAAACTCATTTAAACAAAATATTTTACGAGGCATTGAAAGCAGTATCGATGGGTATTTACCAGGTTCTACGCCCAACCTCCGAATCATGGATTTATGGCCATTGAAAGACATTTACATCTGCTTGTGCTTGATAGACGACAAAACGATCACGGGAGACGAGAAAAACTTGGTTTTGGTTAGCGCCAAGATCGATAATACTGGAGTGCTTGTCTATCGTTCACACCGTTTGACAAGGTGTACTTACACTTTCTCCATCGAAAGCCCACAAAGACCAAGACTTTTCATACCTTCCCCCGGAAAGACAGCGTTCGTATCCTTGGGAAACTCTATTATAATGACAGACATCGATGTTCCATACTCGCAACAGGGCCAAGTTCAATACTATAAACCTCGATGGGAAGACATTTTCCGCTTAAAACCGTCAATTCAAGTTGTTGGCTACGGATACGAGAACCAGTCAGCCAATGCCAATCCGTCTTTGATTGTATTGACAGCTAATAGTGGTGTACTCCGTCTCGAACGATTTTCCGACTCTGACGATATTACGATGGAAGACGCTGATGGTACCACTAACACACTCAAATCACATATTGAGCAAGCTGTATATTATTCAGAGTCAGCCACCATCGATTTTGATATCGTTGATGAATTTCCCTCCGATGTAATTGTGGGTTCTGTGTCTGAAGTCAGTGGAGAAATTCTCAATTCCACTTCCCCATACTTACCATCCTTTTTACCTTCCATCAAGGACTTTCTCAGCTTGAAAGTCACAAAGTATCGCAATTTGATTCTCTTCGTGCACCGCAATTTTCCACAACTAAAGTCAACTTTGGTGCCTCCTTTAGTTGAAAACTTGGAGAAAGTGGAAGTGAGCATGTTCTTGTGGGACTTCTTGTCGCAAAGTCACAACGACGAAACAAAGATTTGGCTTGAGGACACCATAAAATCAACAACTGAGAATAATACCGAGGACCCTGTCAGGTCGTTTTTCACAACTGGAAATAATAACATAAACCAAGTATTGACTGACTTGCTTGAAAAAATGATTAGGAACAACATTTCTTTGACGAGAATAACCAACTTGATAACAAGTACCATGTACAAAGGAGTGTTTTTGAACGAAGAAAAGTATATCACCGTTGATGATACAATTGAGCCAAAGCGACTCTGGATTTACGACACAAATCTTCTCTTACGTTTGGAGGAGATATACACCAAAGCATATTGTGAAGGCAGTAAGAGTGAACACCACTCCAAAGAATACCTTGAGGAGATGGCTCAATTTTGCGAAGTTTTATACTACTTTGTTACCACTGCAATTGGTATAATGCAAAGAGATGGTGGGAACCACGAACAACTCGTTGAATATATTAGATGGTACAAGCAGCGCAAGATGGCCTGGATCGATTCTCTTTTGGATTCCAATCAAGTGGAAGAAGCATTTCTGTTGGCACAAACTTATAAAGACTTTCTGTCGTTGGCTCGTGTTTTAGATTTCAGCAAAGAGCGTATACTTAACGAACATGGTACCGATAGCGACGAATACGCTGCCATTTTAGAAAAGTACAATTACTATTTCCTGATTTTTGGAGAGGAATTTGCATTCAAACTATTTGACTACTACGTCAAAACTGATAAAGTCCAGGCTTTATTCAGTGATTTTGCCGACCACCCATTATTGGCCCAATACTTTGTCATCAACAAGGAAAGAGCTGCAGACTTCTCATGGATCAAGTACCTTAGTGATCTGGATTTCGAATCTGGCTCAGAAGCCCTTTTACAGTCTGTTGAGCGAAAGGTGAATGAAAACCAAGCTAGTCGGCAAATTAAGTTTCTGCTTGCTAAATTGGCTGCTATTGCATCGAACAAAAATTCCACTGTCGCCTCTTCAGAGGCTCTTCGTGCCGCTGAAAATGGTCTCGTTGTCACCCGCATACAAAACCGTCTCTATCAGGATTTGGTCAAGGCGGTCTCCAACAATATGAACGTTTTGACATTCCAATTTTTGAGCAAGAACTTTGTGAATAGTGAGGTGGATACCACCGAAGCTCAGGCTATACTTGAGGAATCGTTTGAGCGCTTGCTCAAAAACCAGCCTCTCGCAGTAGCAGACTCGGTCAACTACCTTACACTCATCAAGCCAAGTGTCTCATCACAGCATAACTATCACGACGCCCTCCGTGTGGCACAAGTTTCGGGAGGAGAAAATTTGAGTTATTTGGAGCATACAATATGGCTCAGGGTGTTGACGTTGACAGATGATTGGTCTGTCTTGTCACAAATCAAGGATAAAAGTGATGAATTTGTCAAGCAGCGAATCAAAGACACTGTCTTGTACAAGACTGTTCGCCAAGCACAATCTACTTCTAGCTTGACGTCGCTCTTGCATCATGTACTAAACGTCAGGGATACCGACGCAGCAGCAGCTCTTGATAATAGGCTTTTGGGGAAGCTTGAAGACAGTATTGCCAAACACAATCTAACCACCTGGGTGGAGTCGATCATCCAAGAAGCCAAGCAACTGTAAAGTAACAATTACATTAATAAACACGCAGTGTTCATCCGACTTATCATTCAATTCCTCGTTTTCTACTCTTCTTCTTTTGCAAGCGGTATGCGTACAAGTGGTTCTGGCATTGGATTTCCATTTTTATAGTCTTCTTCGCTATACTTTAACAAACCCAAGGAGGCCAAGGACACAGATCTGACTACGTTTTGCCAGTTTGAAAGTACAAGAGCCACGGTTTCTGTTCCATCAGACATCGCGCTTAATTTCGTCTCCAAGTCCTTGAGTTGAGAAGTGAGATTTTGGGTAAGATTTTTGATTTCTGTCAAGTTTTCCAACTCAGCACGCTTCTCAGCAATCTTCTGCTGTATATGAGTTGATTTCAACGGCTTTTCCATGGCAAGTAGAATTAACAAAGGTAAGATTACACTAACAAGAATGTGTGGATTTCGCGCTCCACTCCGCATTCCTTCACATAACCACCAAATCGCAACTGTTTATCAACAAACAAACATGGCACGTCCTTCAGTAGGGCTGCAATCTTTGTGGGAATTGGCAGCTTCCGCCAAACGAAACAAACTAAGGGAGGCCTCTGAACCCCCTGAAGAAAGAAGAGCGTCCAAAGTGAACCACAACGATCATGGTGAGAATTTTAATTCTCCATCATTTGAAAACACTCTGAAAATGACGAAGAAAACCACAAAATCCACAACCTATAACAACATCCAAGTCCACAGTTCCGTAGATAGTCGTCGGAACAGTGATATAGGCACTATACGGCGTCAAAGTCACCAAATGATGCCTATGGATCAAGACCTTTCGCACGTCCAACGGACGTATGTGTTACAGAATCAAGCCCTTGCTAGAAACAATTCTGTGTTGATGAGCCGGATCCTGGAGATGGAGGCGCGTTTAAACAGCGTGGTGAACGAAAACATGACTCTTCGAACCCTTCGAAACTCGAAAGATCTCGAGGTGAGGAAAGAAGTGGAATCACTTCTTCGCTACGTGGAACTGGAAGTTTTGGGAAAAGTTGGAGAAATATGCCACGTTTTGGCAACTGTAAGACATCGTGATATGCTTCCAGAAAACCCAGTGCTCAAACAAGTTGCTCTGATTGTTGGTTCAAGTGCACCGGCCACCTCCACTCCAATTGAAGGTGCCAGTCGTCCCGATATGCTGCAAGAATTTCACGACTTGGAAATGTCTATACCAGCAACTGGAGACTTCAAGGGCTCGTTGGTAATTCCAGAAGCCCAGCTCACCAACGTGAGACCTGACGCCGTGCACGTTTCGCTCGACACCAGCTACGAAGAAGCGAATGAGACTGTGGTTGAAGGTATCACTGCCAATGCAAGCACCGCTCCACAATCCAAGCCCTCCACGTCTGCAATATGTGAAAGTATCGATTCCAGCAAACCAGGTCTTCAGCTTTTAGAGGAAATTGGAGCATACGCTGAAACAGACTCATCAGATAAAGAAATTCCAGACGAAATTGCTCAAAAGACACCAAAATCCAAGAGCACCAAGAGCACCAAGGTCAACATCAAAACAAATGCAAAGACCAATCCCCAAATCAATTCCAACTCTCAAAGCAAAACCAATGCCAAAACTCAAAAGACGCACCCGTCCAATGACTTTAATCTGGCACCACCAAAGTTAGACGACCAGTCTATGGTTTCGCCTCCGCGAAGAAGAAACAGAAAGTCTATAAGCTATGTTATGCCATCTTTGCGTGTTAAAATGAGACGGGAATCTGCCAAGTTTATTGATGCCGTTGTGGATGTGAAACAGGAACCGTTACTGTCTCCCGTTCCCGAGCCGAAGCCCAAGAGGAAAGCTCTCTCTGACGTTACCGACTCTACTAATAACAAAAGAAAACCAGGAAACAAGAAGAGAAAGGCTACGGCTGCGTTTAGTTTGGACGGAGAAAACCGTTCGAAAAGAGAAGTTGGTGTTTGATTTTACTGATACCAACAACGTAGTATCGATGTATAAGCAATAGCTAGATTAATGACTGAAATGTATATTATACGCTCATCTTCATTTTGATGGGTCCATATGGGTCGTAGTCAACTATCTCAAAGTCTGAAAACGTAAAGTCGTCAATTGAAGTGATCTGATGTTTCCTCTCTTCCTTAATGTACAATTTAGGAAACTCGCGTGGAGTTCTTTGAAGCTGTTCTTTGAGCGCGTCAATGTGGTCGTTATACACATGAGCATCGCCCATTGTATGGATGAACTCACCACAATCCATATCTACAATGTGTGCGATCATCTTGGTGAGAAGTGCGTACGATGCAATATTGAAAGGCACACCCAAACCCATATCACAAGAACGTTGATACAACAAGCACGACAACTTGGGACGGCCAGCGTCTGGGAAGCTCACGTAGAACTGACAAAATACATGGCATGGAGGAAGAGCCATTTGAGCAAAATCTGGAGGGTTCCATGCAGACATGATGATTCGTCTATCGTATGGGTTTGTCTTTAACTTTTTGATAACATCCTGCAACTGGTCAAAGCCCTGACCACTATAATTGTCGTCACAAGTCTTATATTGAGCCCCAAAATGACGCCATTGGAACCCATAAACCGGACCCAAATCACCAACGCGACGGTCGGTCAAACCCAACTTGTCCAAGTACTCACGCGACCCATTTCCCTCCCATATCTTCACACCCTTTTCCGAGAGGTGGTTGGCGTCGGTATCGCCAGCAACAAACCACAAAAGTTCGTGAATAATTGCTTTACTGAACACTTTTTTGGTGGTTAATAGAGGAAACGAGTCATTAGATAAATCGAATCTGAGTTGCGGAGGAGCAAAAACCGACTTTGTTCCGGTGCCTGTACGGTCCGGACGGTGTTCACCGTGAGTTATGATGTGGCTGCACAAGTCCAAGTATGCTTGTTCGGCGGTATTAGAATGGGTCATGATGAGGTGAAGAACGATACGCGAATGAATCAACCGCGTTGGTCACGTGCGAAGATCGGACCTCTATCTCAATGTGGTCCACCACTGTGGTCTAATTCCACGGTGCCCCACGTTACCACGCGCGTCCTCCACTTTCCTGGACCAAGTCTCCATCTGAACGTTTGCACAATATCATTGATCGAATTGATCAAAATGACCCTCTTTTTCTACAAATCTTTTTTAAGCTACTTTTATTTTAAGCTGTATAGACTACTTACTTCTTCTCACCGAAGATAGCATCGGAGGCGGATTGAACAAACGACTTGTCGTTGTCAGAAGTTCCGTGACCAGCAGCATTGTCGGTCTTTCCGACAATCTTGTCCTTGAGGTGCTCTGGGGTAGATTTCTCAGAGTCTGGCTTCACAGCAGCGGCGGCTTTGTCGGTAACACTTTGTCTTCCTAAGTCTGACATTGTTGATTAATTGAGTTGATGATTGGTGAGGCCAGACCAATGCCCTTTTATAACCCTAAATACAGCCTCAACTTAGCAATGTTTGCTACTACTGTCATGCCTTGTGGTAGCAACGATGGAACGCTCGCCGCACCCGCCGCACCCATGGCGGGGCCTAACTAGCGGTGCACTGGGCGCAGTTACATGTGCATTCCACCACAGTGAAATCGGTGTTCCGTTGAGTTGCTACTTTCGTCATACTGGCTGTACCCATCGAAAGTACTTGAACCAATTAGGCTCAACCAAAACAACTTTCCCACTGGCAATGACGTGAGGTTGCGTTTTGCCTTCGGGATCAAACGACTCGAGGGTTCCACCACTCACCACTTTGCGGCCGCGCGCCTCGATTATTTTCGCCCGCAACACCACGGTGGTTTCAGGATCGGCTTCGTTTTCGAAATTAAGGGCCAATTGTGCAGTCACGCCTTTTGTGGAGGGGAGTCGAGGAAACCCACATGCACATAACCCCTCGTCTAAAAGCGTCGCCACCACACCATTATGGACGCGACCATCTTGACTAACTAGCTTTGACCCCAAATGGTAAAACCCCACAAATTCACCTTTAGTGGGATTCATGTAAATGATTGGATCAATTTCGAAAAGATTTGGGCCCATTAGAAGCCCACGACTAACGTAATTCTTCTTGTGTTGATGTGGGAACGTGTTGCTAGAAATCACTTGTTCCCATTCTGGGTCGTTTATCAACTCCTGAGCCTGATTACTAGACAAGATTTTCTGGGCAATATCCTCATTAATATGCTGTAATTTCGTATCACGGACACTCTTGCGGTACGGGAACGCCGCAAAACCCAACCCAAATGCCAATAGCGGCGTGGTGGTTCTGGTGATAAACCGAAGCATAAAGTTGTAGATTGAGTAATTTGCGAATGGTGGTTGGGAGGCTAATGTGCAGGAAGTTATACAGTACACCTCAGAAGACCACTGGGTAGTGACTACCAAAACTATGTTTGTGTACCTCCGTTCACTTCTCAATGCTAGAGCACGCAATTCTTCTCATCCTCCCAACTTCCTCATTTTATAATTTTTCATTTCGTATCTCTTTATCCTCTTTATCTTTCTCTCATCGCGAATTGAGATTCATGGATCACGTATAACGGACCATATACTCTCTGGTAGATGCGAAAAGCACCGTTCAGCAAAAACTTTCCGTCTTTGGACCGCAGGCGAGTGGGTCGTGCTGTGAGGCCCGTAGATTCATTGGTTTCTTCAGATATAGAGGTTCTTGAACGCAAACGAGACGACAACAAATCCACAAAAAATGCCACTCAAAGTGAAACCCACAAGATTATAGACCATCCATTGAAGCAGCATGACTTGAAACGTACAAATCAGTACGAGAGAACGATTAATCCGGAGGAATATGCCATAAAAATCAAAATTAAAGCAGTTTATCACGACGGTAAATCATTGAAAGATGATGAAGCGCTACTGTTTCGTGTCTCTTCTGACAATTCCAAGGTGTTTGTAACCCATAATGACAGTATAGTCGACAGTACAGTGTTCAGCAGACATGGAATCAAAGCTATAACGTTTGGAAATTCTCATAAAAGCATCTTGATCGAGATCCACGAGTCGAGTTATATCTTCATAAAGCATCTGAATAACGACACTTACTTGCATGATTATTTCAGCGGCACTGCCTTGTGGAAATTTAAAGGCCGGATCGCCGACGAACACCTAATCGATACAATGGCACAATTGGATTCACAGCGAAAGCGAGCCAACGGATCCAATGAAACTTCAGAAACTGAAAACGTCTCCAGGAACACGGAATTCTCTCCTGTAGCTCCACTGTCAGCGTATGGTATACCGTTGAGAAGATCTACTCGAGAAAGACGTCCGCCTTCTGGCAACAAGATGTATGTCCTGGAACCAATTGAAGAAACAGAAACTCCCGCCAAATTTAGCCCTCCACTCAGTTACAAGTTTCACGATAACAAGGTGTTCACAGTGACCCAAAATGATTTCAAAACTCTCTACAATAACGACTGGATAAATGATACAGTGATTGACTTTTTCATAAAGTATGACATTGACAAAGCAGTCCACAAGCTCAACAAGTTTAAGGTCAACGAGATCTATGCATTCAATTCATTCTTCTTCACAAAACTAATCTCAAGCGAGGAGTATTACGCCAATGTGAAAAGGTGGCTTAACAAAATTGATCTTATGCTGTTCCCATATATTTTAATACCAATCAATGAGAATCTTCATTGGTATGGATGCATCATTCGTGGTCTTCCCGAATTGTTGGAACGAAAGAAGAACGAGATCGACTTGACAAACGAAGCAGAAACCGAAGTCGCTGAAACCGAAGTCACTGAAACCACCGAAGTCACTGAGACTCCCTCCTCACCCAATTCTCAAGATATCCTTGAAGTACCCAATCCACAGGGTCGCAAACGAGCGGAAGTCTTCATTTTCGATTCCCTCAGCCAGCGTCATAATAACATCCACATCCCACTCAAACTGTTCATCATTGATTACTGCATGGATAAGCATAATATAGCTATTCGAAAAGATGAAATCAGAATCCAACATGCCAGAGTTCCTCGTCAGAACAACTTTAATG
The DNA here is from genome assembly GCF_000149425.1 of Meyerozyma guilliermondii ATCC 6260. Classification (NCBI taxonomy): domain Eukaryota; kingdom Fungi; phylum Ascomycota; class Pichiomycetes; order Serinales; family Debaryomycetaceae; genus Meyerozyma; species Meyerozyma guilliermondii. The sequence continues at coordinate 291,632 of NW_001809794.1, read as the reverse complement.
ATTGCGGAATTCACGTCATATACAACATTAGAAAGTGGCTTGGTCACAGCACGGAAATCGAGAAGGTTTGGCGCAATTACCAGCGGGCAGCTTACCGCAGTTACTTTGTGGCAGAAGAGAGAAATAAAATGCGCCGTGAATTGATCGATTTACTATTGAAATTACACGAAGAACAAGTCCATGTGGATCAGGGAACTCACGAATCAGATGACGAAATAGAAGTAATTGAAGAGCTGCTGCGAAGTACATCTCAGGAAGCAAGTTCAAAAGAGACAGAGAAAGAAACAAAAACCAACCCAATAGAGCCAAAAGAAAGTGGATCGACAAAACCCAACTTGTATTCATCTAAAGAAAAGACAATCTCGGATATCATGAAATCTTTCGGACAGAAGCCTGAGAACGAAAGTCCTGAATCAACCACTTTGGATCCAAGACAGATCAAAAATCCTTTCATCAACTATCAAATACGAGAGATCTTTGCAGGGTTGTTGATAGTACCACTGATATACGAGATGATCAACAAGTTATTTCCAGACGCACAAGAAAAGGTATCAACCCAAGATTTGGAGAAGTTACAGAGATTGGCTACCAGCATTTCTTCTTTCGACCGTCAATCAGAGAAGAATACTAAAGATGTATTATCGCATTGGCAAACACAACTCAGTCAAAAGCTGGAGCAAAGGCGTCCCAAGGACGAGTCTTTTGTTATACGAGATGAAAACGACGACAAATTGAACCGAAGTGTTCATGATTTGAGCATCAAAGGCAGTTCTGACGACCTGCTTAGCGAGGTTCTGTTTCAGGCAGATTCTTCTACACCAAGCAAAACCTACGGGGACAAAAGCAGAAACGCAACCAAGCGAAGAAGACTCAACTCATAGTTTATAGTTGCATGGCCAATTGCAGGCCCATAATAGATTAAGTTCACTTTTTCGCAGCCCCACAAAAATGTCTCATACAAATTCCGGCAGGTGGACCAAGTGTGGTCGCGGAATCACAGATTGTCAACATTTACATTTCTACCAAGACATTACAACTCACAAATTACAAGCCCAGAGTTACCCATAATGTCTGAGAAGGATGCTCCAAGTGTCCTGAACGGACAGACTGAAAATGAAAGTGCACCCTCTTCTTTAGCACCTCCTCCTTTACCTGAAAGAAACCATCACACTGGGGTCGATACCAATATTCTAACCTATAGTTTGGAAGATAATCTTTCAACTATATCCATGATCAGACAGCACTCGTTATACTTGACTCCGATACTAAACGAAACTTCAGACTTATTTGGTGTCGCAGACTTACAGAATAAGCTTCAATTGTGGTTGGATGATATCGGCTCGGCATCGGTGGAAGCTTCGGAAGGTGACAGCTTCTGGAAGGAATTGTTGCTAGACCCAGTTTGGAGACCAGTAGGAGACAAGGCAGAGATAAGTCATGAGAACGAAGATAAGGAAGTGGGGGTTATTGAAAAGCACCTTATTTCTGGTATTGAAGACAAGTTGAGACCATTGGTTTACTTCAAAATACTTCAGATCCGCATAAAGTTACACAAGGAGAGCTACAACAATCTCCTTCGTAGGGCTATCAATTCGAATTCGTCCAGAGATGCTTATATTGACAGTCTTCAAGTCGACACCAATCTCACAGAAGTATTGAAAGTGTTCAACTATTACACCAACGAAGTCATATCAGCAAAAGGCGCCAGATTCGATGCAATGAACAATGACTCGGTGGCGAGCTCCAACGAGAGCTTTAGCAACTTACCTCCCAACAACTTCATAATCCATGTCAGCCAATTGATTGCAACCATGCCCAATCTCACTAACGAAGACACATTTTACCTCTTGTTGAAATTGAACAAATTGTTCATCAACCTCCTCAAAGAGGAATTTTTCTACAAAGCTAATCGAACTTTGGAGGACATTGTACCTGAAGTTTTCTTGCATATCACGAAACAAGGCATAAATCTCACAACATTTTTCAAGCGAGTGTTATTCAGTTTCTTTGCTGACAAGTTACCCTCGCAAACGGTATTGTTTAGGGTATTAGACTTTGTGGTGTTCGAAGGCTTTGATTTCATGCACCGTTTGTTTGCATTTGTTTTCACTATCAACAGCAACAAGATTTGTCTGCTTAATGGAGACGACCTTCAAACATACATATATTCTCCAGAATTTTTCAGTGCATTAGCTGAAAGTCTGGCATTTGAAGCTATCCTCATAATTGAGCCCACGATTATCAAATATGAAAATGATTACTACCTTCTCCATGCAAACTCGCTCAATGCAAATAACTTGGAGTTGACAAACCTCAAGGAAAACAACGACGATTTAATCATAAAGATACAAGAATTGAATCAACAACTTGAAAACTTGAGAACCACCCATACCGAAATTCTTAGCCAAAGTGACGACCATGACAATCAGTTGAACGAGGTTACTTCCAAGAACTCGCAACTTGCACAGCTCAAACTTGAATTGGAACAAAAGTACGAAAATCTCACCATGAAGGAGAACTTGAAGAATACAATCAAAGCCAATCGAGAATTTTCGCAGCGCAACAGTGAACTAGAGAAGAGTATTGAAAAATTGAAGAAGAAAGTTGACGAAAAGGCAGCAAAACTTGCAAAGTATACCACCTGAGGCAACTTGTTGCAACCTCTTTATCGTCTCTACGACTGCACATTGGCGACTTCGCACCATCTGCGATATCGTACCACTAATCAACATCATCATGACACAAACCGTAGGTATAATTGGAGCTGGGCTTGTAGGATGTCTTGCTGCTCTTGCATTTGCCGAGAAGGGCTTCGAGGTGAGCTTATTTGAGCTTAGAGACGATCCTCGAAAAGTAGATCCAGGTAATCTTCGGTCAATTAATTTGGCAGTTAGTGATCGAGGAATCAGGGCCCTAAAGTATGTTGATAACGATATGGCCGAGCGTGTATTGAAGCATGTGATCCCCATGTATGGAAGGATGATCCATGATACGACTGGAACGAAACAACAATCGCAAAAATATGGACTTTTTGGCGAAGGAATCAACTCCATAGACCGGTCATTTTTGAACAAATGTCTTTTGGACGAAATAGACAAGTCACTGATAAAGGTCTATTACAAACACAGGCTAATTGAGGTAGCTGGTTTGAAAGGCTCTTCTCCTACGGTAGTTTTTTCAACAGATGAGAACAAAAGGGCAACGTTTGACTTTGACTATTTGGTGGGAGCGGACGGAGCTCATTCTCAATTCAGGTACCAGATGCAAAAATCCATGAGAATGAACATCAGCCAGGACTATATCGATATGCAATATTTGGAGCTTTCTATCCCTCCTTCGAAAGATCAGGAGTCACCGTTCTCCATTGATGCTCATCATTTGCACATTTGGCCCCGCAAAAACTTTATGTTGATTGCATTGCCGAACGAGAATGGCTCGTTCACGGTGACGTTTTTCAGTCCTTGGTCGGTTATGGAACAACTCAAGAATGAGTCAGAATTTTTGCAATTTTTCAAGTCCAATTTTCCCGACGCTTACGACTTGATAGGCGAAGACAGTCTCAAGCATGCGTTCCACCATCATCCCCGGGGCTCGTTGATGCAAGTTGAAGTTTATCCCTACCACGATCCTTCAGGAAGAGCCATTTTGATAGGTGATGCTGCCCATCTGATGGTCCCATTCTACGGCCAAGGAATGAACTGTGGATTCGAGGATGTACGAGTCTTGATGGAACTTGTCGATAAACATGGTGCGGATGCTTTCAAGTTGTACTCACCATCCCGAAGAGACGACTTACGTACAATTTGCAAGCTTGCACTTGACAACTACTATGAGATGTCTTCGAAAGTGGTATCGAAAAAGTATCTTTTACGAAAGAAAATAGATGGAATACTTGGAAAATTGGCCCACGGAACCTGGTGGATACCTCTTTACACCATGATATCGTTCAGAGGAGATATCAACTACTCCGATGCTGTTGCCAGAGAGAAACGGCAAAGTCGTGTACTCAAAGGAATTGAGGTTGGGTTTTACACTGGAGCAATTCTAGCTGCCGCCAAAGCCCTTCATTGGTGGAAAAACAAATAATTGCATCAATAGAATCAAATATGGTCTTCATAATATGACACCCGTGCACCAGGAGGTTTCACGGCCATGAAAAATTTCAACACTTTTTCTAAGAACGAGCGGCGAATTTGGCTACACAAAAGTTACGCCGCAGCCCAAAGTCCACGAATCTCTTTTGCTAGAGAGACGTATAGGTTACCAACAACGTGAAATATTTAAAAGGTCCCTGTCTTCTGGTTTACCATGTTGAGATTAGTTGGAATCAGTCAAAGGGCACCCATCAGGTTGGGAATACCGGCGATAAGAACTTTCCAAAGTTCGACCAGAGCATATGATGACAAGCCACAGTCGCCATTAAAGGTATTTTTTGACACTTTCAAGTCAGAAGTCAAGAAATCAAGTGAACTTCAGCAAAATATCAAGGCACTTCAAGATGAGACCGGTCGGGTTGCCGATTCCGATGCGTTCAAAAAAGCTAAAGAGGCGTTCGACAAGGCCCAAAAGGGTAGTTCTGCCGCAGGAAAAGTTGCAAGAAAGACAGCAGAGGCTGTTGGAGAAGTGGCTGTGAAAGCATGGGATTCTCCAGTCGGTAAAGGTGTTCGTACAACCGTGCGGACCAGTGCCGATGTAGCTGACCGAGCATTCGAGCCTGTCAGAAAGACACAAGTGTATAAAGATATGTCTGATGTGATTGACGATGGGTCCAGTACGTCGTATGGAGGATTTTTGACGAAAGAACAGAGAGAAAAATTGAGAAAGAGAGAGTTGGAGATGAGACAAAAGCAGGGTGGATGGAAACCAGTCAAGGAGAACTTGGAAGCTGGAGGAGAGCTCGTGGCCACGGAACATAAAGCCAGTGGACCCAAATTTTCCGAAAGATTTGAAAAGTTGCAACGAACTCCAATTGGTAAAGTATTCTTGTACATCAGAGAAAAATGGGAAGAATCCGAAAACGGGTTGATTGCACTCATCAGAACCGTGGTGGAGAAAATCACCGGTTTTTTTGCCGAAACAGAGCAAGCCAAGGTTATTAAGCAGCTTCGTCAAATCGATCCCAGCTTCCGCATTACAGACTTTACCAGAACTTTGACCAACTACATTGTTCCTGAGCTCTTGGACGCATACATTAAGAACGACGATAAAGTCCTCAAGCAATGGCTTAGCGAAGCACCATTTAATGTATGGCAAGCCAATAATAAGCAGTTTGTCCAACAAGGACTCTTCTCCGATGGTCGCATTTTGGACATTCGTGGAGTTGACATTGTTACCTGCAAAATGCTTCAACCTAATGAGATTCCTGTTGTGGTGGTGAGCTGCCGTGCCCAGGAAATCCATCTTTTCCGTAAGGCCAAAACTGGAGAAGTTGCAGCCGGAACTGAAGACCACATTCAATTGAGCACTTACGCCATGGTGTTCACGAGAATACCCGAAGAATTGGACAACAGCGTCACCGAAGGCTGGAAAGTGTTGGAATTTGCCAGAGGAGGCTCCAGACCCTTCCATTGATGTATATAGCAAACCAACTTTCGCACCACCTACTGTAACTTGATTGTAGCTGATTTTCAATTCCTGCACACAACGGTGCACCGGGTGCTCATTCACGTCGGATTTGATTTCGTGTCGTTCGTTGTTCACCATGTCCGATGTTATCGCATCCAAGGAAGAAGTTCTGGCGGTTTTCGGCAAGCTAAAGCAGAACCCGGCCAACCAGGTGTGTTTTGACTGCCTGAACAAAAACCCAACATGGTCGTCGATTCCTTTTGGAATTATGCTTTGTTTGGAATGTTCTGCCGTTCATCGTAATCTCGGTGTTCATGTTTCGTTTGTTAAATCACTGAATCTTGACTCATGGCAGAGAATCCAGCTCCGTCACTTTAAGTTTGGTGGCAATTCTACGGCAAAAGAGTTTTTTATGAAAAATGGTGCTTCACAGTATGTGTCTCGAACCAACGGTGTGGACGCTACAGCGAAATACACTTGTAATGCCGCCGTGAAATACAAGGAAAAATTGAAGCAGAAGGCACAACTGGATGCAATTAAACACCCAGACATCGTCACCATGGAAGATGCTTCTGATTCCATCTCCATTAGTGAACCTTCAAGTGCCACCGGTTCCACCGATGATTTCTTTTCCAACTGGACAAAACCAGTTGCCACATCGAGGAGCGCCACTCCTGGTGTCAATGGAGACAGCTCATCAATCGTTTCTGGAGGAAGCACCGGCAGTGGAGTTGGTACTCCCACCAGTGAACCTTCCAAGCCAACCACCAGCGCCAGTGCATCTCGTCGCTTGGCCAGTAGAACTGCCGCTGGCAACGCCAAGAAGTCTATTTTATCATCCAAGGGTAGTGGGCCCCGTAACTCAAGACTAGCAGCACGTAAGATCAATAAGCAAGAAGATATCGATTTCGAAGCCATCGAAAAGAAGGCGAAAGAAGAGGCAGAGGAAGCAAAGAGATTGGGATACAAGCCAGAAGAAACCGAATCAACAGAACCGCTAAAGTCTTCGAGTGTTCCTGCTGAATCCAAACCATCGGGATTGTCATTATCGTCTAGAAAGGACTCCAATTCCAGTGCACCAGCACCTGCCATCAAAGAAACAACTCAACAATTCCAAAAATTAGGATTTGGAATGAGTAAGGGTGCCAACACCAATGCGTCAGAGACGGGCAAGAAATACAAGGAGGTGAAATACACAGGAGAGGTCAGCAATAAGTATGGAACTCAAAAAGGAATTTCTTCGGATGAGTTCTTTGGTCGTGGGCCGCGGTTTGATGAGAACGCCAAGAGAGAAGCACAAAGCAAGTTGCAGGCATTTGGCGGTGCTCAATCGATCTCGTCGGCATCGTACTTTGGAGAAGACGAACAACAAGCCGAAATGGGCCGTGGTCGTAGTGTGAGTGGAGGATTTGGCGATTTGGAAAATACCGCCAGAGAGTTTGCATCACGATTCAGCGGCAACACAAACCAAGATATGGAGGTTTTGAAAGATGCGTTGGAAGAGGGTGCAAACAAGTTGGGAAGTTATTTAAGAGACTTCTTGCGTTAGGAGTACAATACAGAATATTACAGCGTAGCAATGACGTAGCCAGAGCTTAAAGTAGCGGCAGCATTTTGCAGCCGGTAGAATGCCGATCCCTGTCAAGTTTCCTGCACCGGATTATACTTCAAAGTTCATGCACGGCCTGTATACATTGCTGTCTTCTCCACACAAGGTTGCTGATGGGGTGCTTTTACCCCGGCAAAGGAATGATTACGGAAGCATGCATTATGCATTTATTCAGTTGTATTGTCGCCGAGATCTCGAGATCATACACGAGGGTACACGAGCATACATTATCGTGCTGCGATCGATCTTAAAAAATCCGGCCGGAAAAAATTTTAATGTCCCAAAAATAGTACAAGTTTTTGGATCATCTGCAGCAAGTTTGCACCAATGATCAGTTTTCTAAAGCGTATTGTGATGTGCATTCTACATTATTATTTTCTTGTCTTTCCACAACTGTTGGGCGCACAAGCGTTTCTCCAACAACGCCTCCGCTACCATTATGCGCCATATATGCATGTAAATTGGGCGAAATCCACCGAGAACTCACCGACGTAATTCTGGTGTTTGGTGTACGGCTTGAGAGTTCGGGCAATTACTATGTGAGGTTTGGATGTGTCGCGCGATTTTTCGGGCTGGTAAGCTGCCAAGCAAGACATCATGACGTAATGGTGCAGCACGGAAGTCTATGGAGGGTCACTCCAGAAAATGGCCTGGAAAAAAAAGTTCAGTGTGGGGTTTACGAGACTGCCCCACCATTTCTATCATGGAGTTTTGGCTTCAGCTTTACTTGTAGGAACTTGTGGCCGTGCCTTTATCTCGACTACATCGCATACGGCTTCCGTCAATTCCGCAGCCGTAATGGCGGGGTACTCCAGAAACCTACCCCACCTCTGGAGAGCGTCCCCTGGTGCTGTGCATCGCGTCTGTCAGAGCCGCATGCATTATGCGCACCATATGCCGGACTTTATTAGGTTAACCCAGCAAGTTGCCAAACCCGGTCAAATTGTGGGACTATATAAAAGCCCGCACCGTCGCTATCATTTGTCAGCTGTGAGCTTTAGAGGTGTTCAGTTATTTTTGATCTGTCTGTCGCTATTAATTTGAATCCTAGTAGACGTGTTCCCAATACTATTAGGAACCTCTAACTGGCTTATTGTGACATTTTTATCCGAATAATTTCGAGGTCGATATTTGCTGTTTACCAAGCATTCTTCGACAACTCGGGGTTGACATTTTTCTTAGCGGCGAATATTTTTTTCTCGCATAGCAATCTTGACGCACTTGATTCAAAGCTCGTATCCGCTATATAAAGTCCGGATTTACTAATTATCCGTGATGACAGAACCAACAAATCCCAACCAAGATGGGCTCTTTGAGCACACCAGTTCTTCCTCGAGTGTGGCTGAGAAACAAAAGAACACTTCTGATGTGGATTCCACTCATTCCAGAAACGTGGAAGCTGGAGGTGGAGAGCGTGGTAATATTTTATCACAATATTCTGAAAAACAGGTGATGCAAATGGGTCGTAATTACGCCTTGAAACATGACTTGGATGCCGATTACTTTGCTAGGGCTGCTGCCTTGGCTAGATCTCCTGGAGATTTCAATTCTATGCCATTCTTGACCGAAGAAGAAAAGATTGGCTTGCATCAAGAAGCTACTAAGAAATGGCACGTTCCAAGTAAATTGGTTCAGGTCATTGCTGTGGGTTCCATGGCTGCTGCTGTCCAGGGTATGGATGAGTCTGTTATTAATGGTGCTACTCTTTTCTATCCACTTGCTTTCGGATTGTACGAAAAGGTGGATGGAAAACTGGTTTTCAAAATGAAAAATGCCGATCTTATCGAAGGTTTGGTCAATGGTGCACCTTACCTTTGTTCTGCTGTTATCGCTTGTTGGATGAGTGATTTCATCAATAGAGAAATCGGTAGAAAGGGCACTATTTTCTGGACCTGTTTTATTTCTGCAATTACTTGTTTTTGGCAAGGTTTCGTCAACAATTGGTACCATTTATTCATCGCTCGTTTCATGCTTGGATTCGGTATTGGTATTAAATCGGCCACAGTTCCTGCCTATGCTGCTGAGTGTACCCCTAAACATATTCGTGGTTCCTTGGTGATGTTATGGCAATTTTTCACCGCCGTGGGTATCATGTTTGGTTATGTTGCAACCCTTGCATTTTACTATGTTCCGGATCGTGGAATTGGTGATGGACTTAACTGGCGTTTAATGTTGGCTTCAGCTATGATCCCTGCCGTCATTGTTTGTTTCCAAATTCCATTCGTACCCGAATCTCCCAGGTGGTTGATGGGTAAGGGTAGACATAAGGAAGCATTTGAATCTTTGTGCCAATTACGTCATGAAAAAATGGCAGCTGCCAGAGATACGTTTTATCAATTTGTTTTACTTCAAGAAGAAGGTTCTTATGTCGGAGTTCCTACTTACAAGCGTTTGATTGAAATGTTCACCGTTCGCAGAAACAGAAATGGTGCTCTTGGTGCGTGGGTTGTAATGTTCATGCAACAATTTTGTGGTATTAACGTTATTGCCTACTACTCGTCTTCTATTTTCATCGAGGCAGGATTCGGTGAAGTTTCTGCCATGCTTGCTTCGTGGGGTTTCGGTATGATCAACTTTGTGTTTGCTATTCCAGCATTTTTGACCATTGATAAATTTGGAAGAAGAAACTTGTTGTTGACCACTTTCCCCTTGATGGCCATTTTTTTGATCATGACTGGTGCTGGTTTCACCATCGACTATAACGATAGAGGAAAGAACGCCGTGATTATTCTCGGTATCTACTTGTTCTCTGCCGTCTACTCGTCTGGTGAAGGTCCAGTTCCATTCACTTATTCCGCCGAAGCATTCCCCTTATACATTCGTGACCTTGGTATGGGGTTCGCTACTGCCACCTGTTGGTTCTTCAACTTTATTTTGGCTTTCTCGTGGCCAAGAATGAAAAATGCCTTCCACCCAACTGGTGCCTTTATGTGGTATGCCGGATGGAATATTGTTGGGTTTTTCTTGGTGTTGTGGTTGCTTCCCGAAACTAAGGGCTTGACCTTGGAGGAATTGGACGAGGTGTTTGATGTACCACTCAGAAAACATGCGGCCTACCAAACCAGAAGTTTTTTTAATGGATTTAAGAGAAACATTTTGCGCCAGAACGTCGACAAGTTGCCTCCATTGTACGCCCACCACAGATTGGCTGTTACAAACGAAGCGTGGAACGACAAGACTGAGGTGTCGCACGTTGAGTAGTTATTTTTTAAATTCTATATAATATGTGAATTTAAATTATGTTGCAATCACCAACTCAAATGTGGGGTATCGGCTGCGAAATTCGCAACCGATTTTCGCAACCGATTGCCCGATTCGGGTCCTGCACCACAGTGCTACAAAACCGCGCGCGTCTGCCTTCTTATCAAATTATTTCTTGCCGATCGCTTCATGTCCCTCAAAGCCGCCAACACAAAATACCTCCAATATCTCGTGGCGTATCCGCTCTTGACCAAATCTGTGACCGCGGGGGTTCTTGCAGGGTTAAATGAGACAATTTCCACCGGGCTTTCAGGAGAGTACCGTGAAACCACCATCGCTGGACGCAAGGTGAAACATGTTTTCAGTCCGAAAATCTTGACTATGATAGTCTATGGCGCTTTAATCGTCACCCCGATCTCGCACAACATGTACGCGGTCTTGAATCAAGTTTTCAAGGGCCCCAACTTGTCGAAGAAAATGAAGATTCTTCAGATTTTGACGTCGTTGTCCACTATTACGCCCACATTGGCGGCTATATTTACTGCGTGGGTGTCAATTATCAACGTTTATCGGCCACCAAAAGACTTAGCCATCGATCCAGTGACCGAGCTCAAGAAGATCGCAACCATTGTGAAGGGAGGTTTGAAGAACGGATACAAACGGGTCCTCAAGACGTCGTTGGTCACGTCGGGTATTCTGTTGGTGATTGCACAATCGTTTATTCCTCCTCAATTGTGGGTGGTATTCTTCAACTTGGTATACTTTTTTATGGGAACGTACCAGAACACCAAATTGAAGTTACAGACCAGAAATTTGAAGGAAAAGAAGGACGAGTAGAAAGGCGGCAGCTTAGCACTGTTATGAATAGTCGTCTAACTATTATGAATAGATTATAGTGAACCGGATAAAGTTTAGGTACCCGGTGAATATGCAGTACGCTTACTGATCGTCAGCAACTAGCAAACGAGAAGTCTTTTCGTATAGTCCTCAATACACTAAACCACCATATTAGTGCATTGCAATTGACCCGGGAATGTTGCACAGATCCATAAACGGTGGAATCCAAAGAGCCGTAGCCACTCAATTAGCTTTTTCGAGAACAATGATCACTGCTCAAGCTGTTGCCTACTCCAAATATGGGGAACCAAAAGATGTCTTGTTCACTCACAAGTACGAGATTGACGACGATAATGTTCCTTCGGACTCAATTGTGGTCAAAACTTTAGGATCCCCCGTCAATCCATCGGATATCAACCAAGTTCAAGGTGTGTATCCTTCAAGACCAGAGTTGACAAAAGAGCTTGGAACTTCAGAACCAGCTGCTGTGGGAGGAAACGAGGGATTGTTTGAGGTGATCAAGGTCGGTAGCGGCGTATCTCAGTTTAAAGTGGGAGACTGGTGTGTTCCTACCTCCGTCAATTTTGGAACCTGGAGAACCCATGCTTTGTGTGCCTCTGAAAAAATGACCAAATTGAACAATCCCACCCAAAGCAAGAACGCTGGTAAGAAACACTCGTTGACAGTGGACCAGGGAGCCACCATCAGCGTCAATCCTTTGACAGCATTACTCATGTTGACCCACTATGTAAAGTTGCAACCTGGTAAGGATTGGGTGGTTCAAAACGGAGCCAATTCTGCCGTGGGTAAATTTGTATCGCAGATTGCAAAGATCCTTGGCATCAACTTGATAGGGGTTGTTCGTGACAGGGACAATTTACAAGCATTGGTTGACGAATTGCAACAAGAATACGGAGCAGATAAGGTGATTACAGAAGAGCAAAATGAGCTGCGTGATTTCTCCAACGAAGTCAAATCATGGGTCAAGGAAACTGGCGGCGATGTCAAGCTTGCATTGAACTGTGTGGGTGGAAAAAATGCCACGGCATTGGCCCGGAAACTTGGCCAAGATGGGTTGATGTTGACCTACGGAGGAATGTCTTTCCAACCGGTTATCATTCCCACCGCAGTGCACATTTTCAAAAATGTCACCAGCAGCGGATTCTGGGTTACGGCATTGTTGAAAAACGACCCTGAGTTGAAAAAGAGATCTTTGGACCAAATTGTAGAATGGTACGAAAATGGTCAATTGAAGGTTGCAAAGTCAAATGAGGTCAAGTTTGACGGCAGCGATCTCGCTAAAGTCTATACAGATGCCGTTGCAAACTCCAAACAAGGAAAGCAATTGATCGTATATTAAGTACTATTTGAACTGATATTCAAATCCTAACTTGTTGTAGTCCTGCACAGATTTCCGCTTCCGGCAAAAATGTGCTCGGAGATCCCCGAGAGGGTTGCATGGTACAGTGGTATGCCGAGTACAGCCTTGGATCGGCAAAAGGGCTTGAAAAGCATATAAAGTGAAAACTTTCCGTCCCTAGATCATTTTGAAGTGGTTGTGGAACTCAATTCCTAATCTTTTGTTTTTAGTGACCTTATCTACTTGTTTCAGATTCTCAGCTGGAAAAGAAATTTTCACTCTTATCGGCAGCGACGGTTTGCACCTATTTTTATTTTTTTTCATCGCCGTTAATTTTTGGACTTGCGTTTTGATCTGTCGTTTTCACCGATAACAGTAAACGTGGGGTACGTCAGTGAATATCAAGAGTGATCCTGGAATCATTAATATCGAGAATTAATATACTAGTAATAGCTCAAACCTTAATTACAGTGAGACTACCACATTATATAAAGACAAAGACTGTCAGGAAAAAGATCAGAAAAGACCTAAGATTGACAGGAAATTGCCAAAACTACAAAGATAACTAAAGGTTGAATTAATATCAAAAGTTCCTCATAAAAACTCCGAAGTATTTTACCTATCATCATGTCAAGATCGATTTCGTCAACAAAAGTGCTCCTAGGCTCAGACCTCGTGCCAGCCACCATCATATTTTCCATAGAGTCAGGCAAAATTCTTCACATCGAAAACCGCGTGGTTGATGAAGATGATCCCATATTACGTCTCTACAATGTTCTCAGACCAGACCACAGAAATGTTTCTCCTTTGGTGGTGATGCCAGGAATTGTCGATGCTCATGTTCATCTCAACGAGCCTGGAAGAACTGAATGGGAAGGTTTTGCTACTGGCACCAAAGCCGCAGCGTCTGGAGGTGTAACCACAGTAATTGATATGCCGTTAAATGCCATTCCTCCCACCACTACGGTTGCAAATTTCAATCTCAAAATCAATGCTGCTCGTGGACAAACCTGGGTGGATGTCGGATTTTGGGGTGGTTTGATTCCCACTAATGTTGACCATCTAATTCCATTGATTTCCATGGGTGTTCGTGGTTTCAAAGCATTTATGATCGATAGTGGTGTGGACGAATTTCCAGCCATTACCCCAAAACATATCATGAAAGCCATGGCCAAAGTTCGTGGTCTTCCTACTCTTCTTATGTTCCATGCCGAAATGCAACCTCACAGACGCCATGGACCTGCTTTTTCGGTGCACGAAGTCGAGGGAAGAACTCCAAAGTTAGTAGCCAACGAAGAACACGCAAAATTCCACGCCGAGTTTCTGTTGGAACTGGACGAAGACGATGAGTATGAGCAGACCCTGGACGAAACACCTGTGTTATCGGACGTGCAACAAGTAACCGAGGAAATTGATGACATAGACCTTGGTATGTCTGCATCGTTTATCAATAGAGCTCCACAAGGAGTCGTCAAAATCTTGGCTTCGGAGAACAAAGGAAGACACCAGCAAGACCACGAAAATTGTAAGTTACCTCACAATCATGCTGGGTCCATCAACCACTCGGTATTATCTGATGAACAGGCTCGAGCATTAGCCAAATCTCCATACTTGGTTGGTTCCGAGCCAATCTTTGGAAAATACGCAAAAATGGCCCACCATAACTACCACGAAGAGTTAGACGAAGAATACGAAAGAGAGTCTCCATTCAACAGAAAAGACTATAGAGATCTCAAAAACGACTCGACAATTGACACACCTCTCCTACTTGCTCAGCAAGATGATTCGATGCTCGCAGACATCGACCCCACTACTTATGCTGCATTTTTGGCTTCTCGTCCTGACAACTTTGAGACCACTGCTATCGCTGAAATCGTCAATTGTTCGCTTAAAGAGCCCACTGTTCCAATGCATATAGTGCATTTGGCTACACACGAGGCCATTCCTTTATTGAGGGCCGCAAAGGCTCGCAACTTGCCTATTTCTGCAGAGACATGCTTCCACTACTTGTCTCTCACTGCAGAAAAAATATCGAATTGCTCAACTCATTTCAAGTGCTGCCCACCCATTAGAACCGACTCTAACAGAAAACTATTGTGGAACGCATTGCGCAGAGGAATCATCTCGACTGTGGTGTCGGATCATTCTCCATGTACACCAGACTTGAAGGGCTTGGAAAGAGGTGATTTTTTCTCGGCATGGGGTGGTATTTCGTCAGTTGGGTTTGGACTTCCCATTCTTTACACAGAGGGCCAGAAATTGTCTCCACCAATTACTCTCGCAGAAATCAGCACTTGGTGCTCGTGGAACACTTCCAAGCAGGTTGGGCTCTCGCACAGGAAAGGAAAGATTGCAGTTGGATACGACGCCGATTTCTTGATTTTCAATCCAGAAGAATCTTATATTGTCAAGAACGACGAGGTGTACTTCAAAAACAAGCTTACGGCGTATGATGGTATGAAATTCCAGGGTAGAGTTACCGAAACCATTGTGCGTGGTAACCCGGTGTATGCTTTTAGCAAAGGGCATTCGGATATTCCTATGGGAACTCTTTTGCTTGAACCCAGAATAGACTAGCCAACATCTTTTATATTTTGAAATCAAACCTAATCATAAAGTTTAGTAAGTCCAGCTTTATATCTCTTTTCATACAATCCTAACGCTTTGATAGGGAACAAAAACCGATAAGATGGGTATTCAATGGCACAACTGTGATTGAAGACACCTTCTGCGCTTTCAAACTTCCACTCACCAGTAGGTAATTGCCTATCCATCAACAATTTTATTCCCTTTTCAATTGGTTTTTGATCAGGATAATCTGCCAAGATTAACCCAATAAGCGCCCAAGCAGTCTGCACCACCAATGACTTCTCAGAATTGACATAAGTATGGGTTTCACAAGACTTCATTGACTCACCCCAACCACCATCTTCTCTTTGTCTTGAGATCAAAAACTCACATCCCAACTTTACGCTTTTCGAAGTGTTATAACTTTGACCAACGGTGTAGAATGCTTCAAGGGCAAACATGGAGGCATAGGTGAAGCACACACCCCAGCATCCGTACCAAGAACCGTCAGGGTTTTGAGCAGAAACAATGTATTTCACAGCATTTTCAATAGCAAACTTGACCTGATCTGTTTTATAATCTGGGTAGTATTTTGCAAAATATGTCAAACCGAGTACAACGGAATCCGTGCACTCAACATATGGATACTCCACCATAATATTGTTGAAGACCTCAGCTGGGTTGAGCTTTTCGAGCAATGGTGTTGCTCTGATGACTTCATAGGCAGCAAAAGATCCAGGTTCAATGCTGGCACGATTTTGCAATCTAAGCAACAAATCAATGGCCATGTACAAGTTTTCATCGGGAATTTTGTCTTTCATATCGGCGAAAGTTGGATGATTTTTGACCATGATAATCGCCTTTAATGCTTCTGCAGTACAGTCACTGACCGTATAACCTTGTGTTTTGGTACTAAAGGGCCAACCTCCTTTCCGTTTATCTCTGAAACTGCCTTCCGCACACTCGCTATCAAACTGAGACCGAACAAGAAACATGAACCCTCTGCGAATCATATCGTGAAATTTGGGCTTTTCAGCAAGTCCCGCCATGAAAAGGTACTGAATCATGAACGCCACGTCCCAAACCTGGACTCCGTTGGTCCCCATAGCCGTCATTCCTTCGGGTCCATGGAAAATGGAATCATTCATTCTATCGACATACCGAGAGAAAGCATGCGATTCGGGACCCTCATGGACATAACATGTCATCATATCGAATGCAAAACTAAGAGGAGCAATGGTAAGATAGTCGGTGTTGTAACAGTCTTTTTGAATCAACTCGTATACTCGTTCATTGGTCTTCTTCAACAACCAATTTGGACGAATATACTTTTCATACTTGGCAATGATGTAGTTTGCAACGTCTAAAACCTTTGTATGAGGGTAATACAAATCGACACCACACACAGTGTTTCTATGCTTGGAAAAATCGATAGTCTCATATGGTTGAACATAAATTTCCGATCTGATGGCTTTCAAGAGCGGATCCAATTCACGCTGAATTCTGTTGGCTGCAAGGTAACTCAAGGGCAAGTAGATTGCCCTGGTATGAACCCACCATCTACCTGGGTGGATGGGGAACTCGTAGGGAAGCATCCACATTTCTGGCGGTGTAGGATTGACACCTTCCCATTCATACAAGCTGAGAAGAGCAAGAAACGACTTTCCCCAATGGGGGTTTACCAACGCACCTCCGAGCCTATGTAACGTTTTTCTGGCCTTGACTAATACGGGGTGGTCGGCATCCATACCCAAAAGTCTCAACACGACGTAGTTCATAGTGGTTCCAAAAGCTGTAGATTTGTCTTCCGTATGAAGCCCCCATCCACCATCGACAGGGTGGGCATAGTTGACGAGAAATCTAGAAAGTTCAATACGAAAAGGCTCGGGGATCTCAGTCTTGGTGAAATAGTTGGCGATGACAACACCTGGGGTAATGAACATGGGTCCCTTATATTGACAAGGAAATATCCCACAAGGTTCTTGTAACAACTGAAAAAAGTCTGCACCCTTCTCGGCCGCTTGCAATGGAGAAGTAATGGTTTCCGGTTTTGGAGTCGGAAAACCATCCACCTTTAGAAGGTGCTTGACATAGTTTGATTGTGGAGATTGGGCGCTTTCTGCCTCAGACAAATAGTGCCAAGTTTCACGGCCCAACTCGTCTGTCTTAAGCCTCCATCTTGTGGGGTCTGTACGCTTTAGGCCGATTTTTTCCGAGTATAACATTTTATAGTTTTCGATTGCAAAACCGACTACTCGTATAATCGGTGCGACATCTTGGAACATCGTATACAAGACCTGGGGTCGTGCGCGCATCTCATCGAAAAAACCAATCGTCGATACCAGTCTACTTACACACGATCCACAGAATGGGCAAGAGAAAAGCTCCTGTTGGTGAGGTACCCAAGGACACAGCAGCTCCTGCGCATTTCGAGACCGAGGAGAACCACAATATTTCTTCATCTGGACTCTCGGACGACTCAGAAGATGAAGCTGAAGAAGTGGAAACTCAGGAAACCGAATCGAAACAACCTCCAAAAAAGAAGACCAAAAAACAGCTTTCTGCCGAGGATGTACAAATAGCGAGAGAAACCGCAGAGCTCTTCAAATCCAATATTTTCAAGCTTCAAATTGAAGAACTTCTTAAAGAAGTCAAGCTAAAAGATTCTCACATCACCCGACTCGAAAAGGTGCTCCACCGCCTCCATGGCTTAATAGAACAGATAACCCCCATTGAAAACCAGACCCTTGCTCAGGCGGAAAGCCACTTCAACCATAAGAAAACCGTGATTCCATTTCCTGACCCCAAACCCACCTCGCTAAACTACACCTTTGGCTACCTTCCACCGCAAGATATATCATTAGTAGGATCATTTGGATTAAAAGCTGCCATCAACGAACGCAGTCCAACGGCCATAGATGTTGCATTGACCATGCCTCAAGAGTTGTTTCAACCAAAAGATTACTTGAATTATCGTGCTCTTTATAAAAGAGCATTCTACATTGCATATGTGGCAGAACACCTCATCCCATTGTCAAAGAAAAACAACCTTCCCTTAAAGATAACATACGAGTTCTTCAACGATGACATCCTCAACCCTGTCTTACGTATTGAAAGCATCAAGACTGACGCCGAAGAGGACCTCGACTTCCACGATACTGGTTTCTATATTAATATTTTGGTTGGATTTCCCTTCGGTATTTTTGACTCCAAGAAATTAAGCCATGACAGAAACTGCATCAGAGTCCAGTCGGACGACGAGCTTCCGCCCACACCGCTCTATAATTCTTCCATTCTTTCCATGACAGCATACGACCATTACCTCAAATATCTTTACACCAACAAAAAAGCGGCTGAGGCATTTAAAGATGCTTGTATTCTTGGTCGCTTATGGTTGAGCCAAAGAGGTATGAGTTCGGCCTTGAGCGATGGAGGATTTGGCCATTTCGAGTTTGCAGTTCTTATGGCTGCTCTTCTCACGGGTGGAGGAACCAACGGAAACAAGATACTTCTTCAAGGTTTCTCGTCTTACCAACTTTTCAAAGGTACCATCAACTATCTTGCGTCCATGGATTTATCCAAGGGATATCTCTCGCTTTCAAGTGCAGTGGACGTAGGTTCCAGTTCCAAATATGTTGCTGACTCGGAATACGATTACCCAGCTATAGTAGACCGTTACCTGAAGCTCAATATTCTTTGGAAAATGACCCAATCGTCGTACGAAAGATTACAATTTCATGCGAGGGAAACCCTTATTCTTTTGAACGACGTTGTCAAAGACCGGTTTGATCCCATCTTGCTTCAAAAATCCAACATCGACGACTTGCAATTCGACTTGGTTTTGCGAGTGTCGATTCCAGAGGAGGTCCAGGACTCTTTTGGTCCTCTTGAAAAGATCACATATTTGACATTTGAGGCGTATATCAAGGAAAAGGTGTATCGGATTTTGGTCAAGGCACTTGGAGCTAGAGCAAACCTCATTTATACCAAGATGAAAACCAAGAACTCAAAACCTTTCCAAATCTACAAAAGGAAACCTTCGTCAAATACCGTCAGTGAGTTGGAAATAGGTATTAAAATAAACCCCGAAGAAAGTGAGAAACTAGTCACCAGGGGCCCAGCGGAAGACGACCCAGAAGGTGAGCTGTTTAGATCTTTCTGGGGTTCCAAATCATCTCTTCGTCGGTTTAAAGACGGTTCTATTCAGTATTGTGTTGTGTGGAACATTGGGTCTGAACCTCTTGCTACTTCAATCGTCAAGTACATTTTGGATATGCATTTGGTTGAAGGCATTTCCCAACATGTCGAATGTGCTGCTTCCGAATTCAATGCATTGTTGCCTACTCCCTTATTACCTGCTGCTAATAACCAGGCTCCAACTAATTTATCAGGGTTCATTAATCTTGCAAGCTCATTTGAGCGACTTACGAAAAATATTAGCGACTTAAGCTTGCCGTTGGGTGTCAAGGCGATTTCTCCCGCTTCACCAGCTTTGAGATTCAGTTCCTTGTTGCAGCCTGTTCCCTTCGCAATTGCCAGCCCGGACTTTTGGAATGATGTAGTCCTTCAATTCGAGACTTCCACCAGATGGCCCGACGAATTGGCGGCACTTGAGAAAACCAAAACTGCATTTTTGCTCAAGATTCAAAAGGAACTCGCCGACACCGCTTATGAGTCTCACATTGTCAAGGATGATTCTATTCCCTTTAACGAAAATGTAACGACACTTCATGTTCTTACACCAGAAGGATTTGGATTTCGAATCAGAGTTTTGACCGAGCGGGATGAAATCTTATACTTGCGTGCCGTGGAGAATGCAGACAGACGGAAGCCAATTGCCCATGATGTATACTTGAAGTTCAATAGGCACTATCTTGGGTGTGTCAAGCATACTAGAACGGTATCCACGTTGGCTCACCACTATCCATTCTATTCCTCAACAGTGAGGTTGTTCAAGTACTGGTTGGACTCGCAACTTATATTACAGCACATATCTGAGGAGCTCGTGGAGTTACTTGTGCTCAAGGTGTTCATCGATTCGGCTCCATACTCCACTCCCAACTCAGTTATTGCAGGGTTTTTACAAGTCTTGTCATTCTTATCGTCGTGGAACTGGCGAGACGATCCACTCATTTTGGATTTGGTGAAGAAACTGGACTTGGAAGATAGTCTGTTGAAAGGCTCTGACAAACTCACTACTCAGGCGCATCAAGTGATTGTTCTGAATTTTGACAAGATCAGAAAGAGCGACCCAACGGGGATCAAGACACAGTTTTTCGTAGCATCCAAAGATGATCCTTCGGGAATTTTGTGGTCCAATGGGTTGACGCTTCCGATTGCTGGGCGTATTACTGCCCTTAGTCGTCTAGCATTGAAGGTCTTTTTGGACAAGGGAATCAATAAGGCAAACTTGGACTTGGTATTTGTTCCTGGATTGAGTGACTTTGATTTTGTTCTCAATTTGAAATCAACAGACTTATCTAAGGATATGGGAGTGCTCAAGGGACGTGCTTTCAAGAACTTGATTGGAGTTGAGACCTCTTTTCCAGAAGATATAACTTCAAAGGTGAGTCTCCCTCAAATACTTGTTGAAGAGCTCAATAAGAAATATGGCAATGTAGCCATCTTCTTTGCTCGAAAATGCAACTTGCAAGACAAGAGTGTGATTGGAGGATTGTTTTTGCCCAACATTCTCACACCAAAAAAATTCAAGGTAACCGTTGGTATTAATGTCAAACCTATAAGCAAGGAAGAAATCATCATCAACAAAAGTGCTATTTTTGACGAAGTGTCGTCATTGGCAGGTGATCTTCTTGTGCTGATTAATAGAAAAGGGACTCAATCCCAAACATAGACGATAATAGACAATTTTTTCTACAAGCTTACAGAATATTTCTCCACAATCGCATTCGCGCGACTTCAATCTCAACTGACAATTTATTTTTAGACAAAGGTTGAAATATATGAATCTTTGATAGCAAAGCCGCCTTTGTCCATGAACACACTTGATCTCCTGGCTGAAATCAGGGGGTTTCAAAACCAAAAATTTCCCAATGACGAACAAACGCGATCTACAAATGCCGAATCGCTCTACAAGCAAAAGAAGCTATTTCTTCGTGATATACGCCAGAGCTTTCTGGCACTAGGTTACATACTACTCGGCATCATGTATCTTCGAGATAACTCACTTGTGTTGCTCGTGGTCAAATTTAACATGCATTATAGGGTTTCTCTCTGCCGAGGAAATGGCAAAGAAACCAGTACTGATGAAGCAATGATGATCGGACAGCGCACCATTGCCACATACCTATTCAGCTTGGCGTATCACTTGATCTTTGGTGTCTTCAAAACATACACAAATGACCATCTTTTGCATGGTTCATTGACTCTTCAATTCATCGGCGAATCGCCGGCAAGTTCCAGATTTGAGCTCATTTTTTACGATATCATAACTTTTGCTGTAATATGGATCTATTTCATCTTGATGTGTCAGGTAGAAGATCCGGATATAGTACAACCTGTTCAAAAGGAAGTGTCTTCTGAAGAAAATGACCAGCTCCGTGAACGATTGAACGGCAATGGATTTACAGGAAACGTCTTTCTTATGGAAATACGACCTCTAGAAGCCATGAAAGCGCAACAAAAAGCATACGTGGATTACAATATGCGACAAACCTCGGTATTTGATCAGATGGGCGATGTGGTGTAGTCAGCCTAAGTTCTTGCACAAATTAAAACTAACAAAATGGACAACAATTCAAGATGAAACTTTTCGAGGATGTTTTAAGGGGTTTCTTGTAACTGGAAATCTCTACTCCAATATCTTTACTGGACAATGGCTCCCCTCTGGCTGCTTCTATAGCTGTCTATGGCTGCAACCATCGGGTATTGTGCAGGAATTTACTTGCGGAACAGAAAAAAATTCATCCTCATCGCTGCTTCAAGATGTCCAACATCGTTGGTATTGAGTACAATCGTGTAACTAACACCACCTCGACCGACTTTCCCGGTCATAGTTCCAACGAGGATCATTCGTGGGACATCGAAAAGTTCAAAGATAACTTTGAAATCAACATTTCTCACTTGACTGAGAGAACCGCCAACTTCGATTTGATCAACATTGACACTTCCGTGGCTAATGCTTTCCGCCGTATTATGATATCGGAGGTCCCCTCTGTTGCGGCTGAGTCGGTGTATATTTTTAACAACACTTCGGTGATCCAAGATGAAGTTTTGGCTCATAGAATTGGACTCATTCCTTTGAAGGTTGACCCCGATTTGTTGTCATGGGTCGACCCTGCTCAAGACGAGAAAGAGAAGTTTACCGACGAGAATACCATTGTGTTGTCGTTGGACATTGCATGTACCAAGAATCCTCATCCACCTGCTGGTTCTACAGACCCTAAAGATTTGTACAGAAACGCCCATGTCTATGCCAGAGATTTGAAATTCGAGCCACAAGGACGTCAAGTTGACTTGTTCAAAAACAACCCAGTAGTACCAACGGATCCAGATATTTTGATTGCAAAGTTACGGCCTGGACAAGAAATTTCTTTGAGGGCTCATTGTATATTAGGAATTGGCAGTGATCATGCCAAATTCTCCCCCGTTTCTACTGCTTCATACAGATTGATGTCAGACATCAAAATCACCGAGCCTATAACCGGTGAACTGGCCAAAAGGTTCCAAAAATGCTTCCCATCGGGTGTTATTGGCATAGAAAATGACACTGCATTCGTAAAGGATGCTCGTAAAGATACTGTTTCTCGAGAAGTTTTGAGACATGAAGAGTTTAATGGCAAGGTCAAGTTGGGCCGAATCAGAGACCACTTCATTTTCAATGTGGAATCTACTGGAGCCATGCCTCCGGAAGAAATCTTCTTCAAGTCGGTGAGAGTGTTGAAGAACAAGGCTGACTACTTGCGCAACTGTCCTATTGGACAATAAAACAATTGTATCATAGATAATGAAGAGGTATAGAATAAACGAGTTAGCATTACCAACTGGCTATATATGCTGAGATTAAACCAATTGTTTTCTTGCTCCACGGAAGAACAATTGCACCACGGTAATTTGCAAGAATGCCATTCCCACCATCAACAACACCTCGAAAATAGAAAAGTAGTAGATTCTCGACTCTGTCGACTTGACAGTCGCATGGTTTCTGTTATTTCTTGTTTTGTAATACTGCAATGTTCTTTGAAGGTTGTCCAATTGCTCATCGATTTTCTCCACCGTAGAGAGCATATTACCAACATGCTGGAGTGGCTTGGCATTGGGCTGGTCTGGCAAGTTGGCTCTGAAGTCAGTGTGGTCATTTTCAGCAAATGTGATTTCAAAATCAATCACTTTTTCAGCAAACGTAGACATGCCATTGGCGAAACACACCTCGTATTCTCCAGTTATATCGGCAAGAATGACAAATTCTCCCTGTCTTTTCTTCTCTCCCAGGTCGATCACCTCTCCTCTTGGGTTTTTGATGGTATAGTCAATGTCAAAAGCTCCCCCACTTTGAACGGCGAAGTAGTAACTGATGGACGTTTTTGGTTTTTCAATCAAAATGTAGTAGCATTGAGTTTCTTGAGCTCCAAGGGCAAATGTGAGAGCCGAGGCCGAAGCTACCAGGATAAAGGCGAAGAGCCCAACAAGAACTCTTTCAAGACCAGAGAAACCAGCAAGCATCACAGAAGTATTCGTCGTGGTGATTTGAGTTTTCAGACGTGTCGTTTCGCGCATTGGTCACGTGCATGGGTTTTCAGTGCGTTACTATATACATACATACACCACTTATACCATGTTGACCATCTTTCCGGCCTTGTCGAAACCAATGGCCCGGTCCTTCTTTCTGTCTCTGCGTGACGCACCATACCTGAAACCAACATTACCAGACTGGGCGTGGGTGAACTTGAAAACTGCACTATCGCCTTGCTTCTGTTTGCCAATTAACACCTCATTTGTTCTGGTATTGGAGTTAGCAGTGGTATCTTTGAATTCGGTCAAGTTGTCCAACGTCTGCTGGGCTGGTTCCAAGCCAAAAATCTCTGCTGCATCTACAGGTCCGAAAGGCTCCGACTCGGAAATGGTTAAGAACCGTTGATGCAATGTTCTTTGTGGGGTAGGAATTTCCGTCAAGTTTTCAGCGTCTACTGGTGGTTCAAAGAGAGGAAACATCTTGTACATGACACTGGCAAACTTTTCCATGTCTTGGGAGATTTTGTTCTGAGTTAGTAAAACATCTCGTTGCATATGGGTGTTCAGGGTGCTATTGCTAACCATGGGGTTGTCTTCAAGACTAATCGAAAATTTTAAAAGCAATCTCATCATAATCCCAAATCATAAAATACTTACTTCTTTCTTCCATCCTCGTTCAATTTCTTGTAATCGAACAATCGCTTCCACTCGTTCCAATTTTATACCATACTTGTGTGCGATTTCTTGGATGTGAGCACCTTGTTGAACTTGTTGATATATGGTGTCTTTCAACTCATTAGATATCATAAGCGCCGTCTTACAGTATGGGTTCTGGGGGAACGGCTGCAATGAAGGGTCTCTTCTAGTGTTTCCCATTCTTCTATCGTTATTCGTTTCCGGTTTACTGGGATCCACCACAGTGTTTCCATCAGGAACAATGTAATTGGGTTTGTGATTTTGTGGGGGGTAGTAATACTTGTTTCTGTAGTACTCTCCCCTGACGTTTCTGGGGCCCAACCAAGCCTTCAAGTGTCTTTGAAAGAAACTAGAGTGGTCTTTGGTCGGGTGGGTTTTGTCTGCGAGCTGAGGTTGGTATGTTTGAGGATATGCGGGGCGTCTTTTGAGGGTTCTTATGGCTAATACGGTGCCTGAGTTTACATTGTGCGGCCTCAAACCCCCACTAAATGGGTTGGCTGTTCGAAACATCGTGGCAATTCAACACAGCTAACGTTAACCAGAAGAAATTTTCGACAAACTTGCACCGGCTACACCCGCAGTGGTTGGGCACCCATTGCACCGACAAATAGTTTCATCTCCTACCTGCAGTCAGGTAAACATAGATCACTACCACGGGTTATAGACCAACCTAAACCAAAATTTTGAAGAGTTTAGACGAGTAAGAGGCAGTTTTCCCTACCATGGAGAACCTCTACTCTACATTCAAAAAGTTGAGGGACCGTATCTCTCCTACTAAGGGCGATAAAAACGCGTTGGCTTTATCATCAACATCTCGAAAACGTAAAATTGCAAGCAGTGAAGACAATCCTTTCAATGACAAAACAGGAACTGAACTCAAACGTGCAAAGGCTGAAAGCGCTTCCAAGAAACAGGCCACCAACTTCATTCGAACTAGAAATTTGCTGCGATCTATGACGAAACTCAAACCAGAATTGCCAGAAGAAACGGTTCATGAGCCAGATCTAAAGGCTAAAAAAGAGGAGATAGAAGTCGTCGACGAAACCGCCGAGGCTGCTAATACCTCAGGACTTCCTGACGATGACGAAGTTCCCTTGGAAGTGCTTGAAGATATGCATAAACTTGTCGAGCGGTTCCCAGTGTTATCCACCGATTACCGCCTAATAGATAAAATTGGAGAAGGGACGTTTTCCACTGTGTACAAAGCAGAAGCTTTGAACGGGACCGTCAAGTTGGGCTCTGACGTTTGGAAGTCTCCTCCATTGAAGAGAGGGTTGGTCAATGAGAAGACCAAGAAGAACAAGAATCCCGTTGTCGCTCTCAAACAGATTTACGTAACGTCATCTCCCAGCCGTATTCATAACGAGTTGAACTTGCTATACATGCTCTCCGGAAACTCACACGTGGCTCCACTCTTGGATGTTCTTAGATACCAAGACCAGGTGGTGGCTATATTACCCTTCTACAAGCATTCCGATTTCCGTGATTTCTACCGCGACTTACCCATAAAAGGCATCAAAAAATACATGTGGGAGTTACTTCAATCACTAGAATTCATCCACGACAAGGGCATTATTCACCGAGATCTCAAGCCGACCAACTTTTTGTATGATCCATTTAAAGGCAAGGGTGTTCTTGTCGACTTTGGTTTAGCCGAGCAAGTGAACACAGCGTCCCAAGGGAAAAACACTAATGTTTGTCCTTGCTTGAGCACGGACCGCCCCATCAGCAGGTCCCACTCGCGGAGGCTCAATGTCAAAGCAGCATACCCCAAACAGGATCAACGGCCTCCCAGACGTGCTAATAGAGCAGGCACCAGAGGTTTTAGGGCCCCAGAGGTGCTTTTCAAGTGCACCAATCAAAATACTAAGCTTGATATATGGTCGGCAGGTGTCATTGGACTCTCGTTACTATCAAGAAAGTTTCCCTTTTTCAATTCTCCCGACGATATCGATGCATTAATGGAAATAACTCTCGTCTTTGGGTTGGAAAAGGTTCAAAAATGTGCTGAGCTTCATGGGTGTGGTCTTGAGATCTCACTTGCCGATGGAAGCTCATTGGGTGATGGCAATATAGTACAAATGCTTTCTGAAATATTGCGATACGAATGGATCAATGACAGCTTACCAGAAGACAGTGTGGTGAAGGACACGTTAAAGGTGTTCAATGATGCTGGCGATGGGTTGGCCAAACCGCGTGCCGGAGGTGATGGTGAGGAGTTTGAAAAAGATCTCGAAAATTATCAAGATCACAAGCATTTGCTCCAATTGTTACATGGATGCTTTCATATGGATCCATCCAAGCGGTTTTCAGCCAAGGAAGCTCTCAAGCAGCCATTTTTCCATGAATTGTCGAAAGATGACGACGATGAAGTACTACTTGACTAAAGGCGGTAGAATAAATAATTTGCATAAATATTGCTGGTATTGCATAGCTATATAGTTACAATTCATTAAAGGATTCCTCATCATCACCTTCATCACCAAATGAGTATGCGCGTGGACGTTTTCGAGACTCTCGAGGATCAGACGATACTGGGCTCGTCAGTTTATATTTTGTGCGCTTCGGAGCTTCAAGACTTTTGTTCCATTTTCTGTTCATCTCAGAAATGAGTTGATTTTGGTGATTCAAAGTAGAAAGGATTGGGGCATCAGAGAAAGAATCTCTCAATGCTGATTTCTTATCCGCAAACCGTTTTGCCTCCTTGTTGATAATTTGTGTTGGAGATGGAATGAGTTCGAGTTGAATGTCTTTCGAGTATATCTTTTTCTTCAAAAGAAGCGACTGTGATATATTAGTCTTGGAGCTTTTAACCTTTTTGGACGGCGTCAGTGAGTCATTCGAAAGAAGCGAAAGGGGAGAAGGTGTGTTGTCTTCATGTTTTACTTCGGCTTTTGGAGGTATCGGCGATTTGGTGACATTTTGGATGGGAGGGTTGGAGAACTGAAACTGGAAATCACGTTTTATAGGATCGGAACGAGACTCAAAACTGTCCTTTCGGCGTCTTATTTTCTTTGCTAGTAGCTGCGGCCCATGAGCCGGCAAGGTGGTGGGTTTGTCTATTTCTGAGTCTTCATCTGAGAATACCGCACTGGTACTAAAATGGCCCTTGAACTTGAATTTTCCTCGTGACAAAACCGTGGGTTCCTTGCTAGTATTGGTGATGGAGGTTAAGCTGGTGGTGCTGTTATTTCGTGTTAGGGGACGTACGTCGTCAAGGGAAATGATGGAGTTTCTGGGAGAGTCTAGACTTACAACAGATTGATGATTGGAGCCTGTGGAGTTCACAGAAGAGGATCTCTGTTTGGGAATCTGACCATGTAACGGTGGCTTGATTATGCGAGGACTTGGAGTGGTGCTTGGTAAGATTTCGGGACTCATGGGGTTACTTCTATCCCCGAAAAAAGTCGATGACATGACTTGATTTTTGTGGAGAAGTGAAACAGAGTTATCAGTTTTAGTGGTATTGCAGCGGTGCTTTTTAGCAGCGAAATTTTCAAGCTGTGCCCTTTGGGACCAGAAAAATGGTCAAATCAAGAATTGCCCAGTTTGTTATGGTGAAGTAAAACTGGCTTGGAGGCAACAAACGGAGATTTTGGTGCCAGATATAATCGCTTGTAGTACGGAGCGGTCTCTAAATAGGCTTCTTGTACACTCTGGGGGAAAACGTCGACTGTGATGTAAACATTCAACAAGTGGTTTCCGCGATGAGTTTCGATATGATGTAATCTGCGCGCAGTAGTTATGCCCCACAATGAGGAAGTTAGAGGACGATGAGTATGAGAGTTATACTATTTAAATAACTCAAATCAAGTTGAGATTTTCTTTGTAAAGTTTTCTATGTGTTTGTTTTGTCTTCAGTAAATATGTTCCTATCCTTAGATAGATATTATTGTTCTTGATCAGTTTCTATATCACCGTAATCTAATGCAGGATTCCCGTAACTTCTGCGACAATTTATTACGAGCGTTTTGCAGTCAATGCAGTGCGCCAAAGTAAAAATGAAAAGTTTTAGAAGTAGGGGATACTTTCACCATAAGAGTGATTAATTCAATGTTTTTTGGCACTACATTTTCAAATTACTTAAAAGTTGCAAAATTTCAAAATCGTGGAAATTCACGATTATTAATTTTATATATAGAAATGAAAATGCAGGCACGGCGCCCAAAGGGCGCACATGATGCTGCAATTGGAGCTAATTTAAAAGGCTCATGCCGAGGCATGCTTTCTAAATCCTCTTGCCCAATCTTTACAAGTCGCAGCGATGTGGCTGACGACTGCATAGTGCCACGCTACAGAATGCCACTCCTCGTTATCGCGCTTATCGCAAGGTTTTCTTTCGTGCGACGAAAATTCTGTGCACAACTGCACGTTTCATCACCAGATCGTCTAAGTGCGATATTTGAACCTAGCATCCTATTGTTTCGTGTTGTCAGCAAGTAGCTAGAATCTCGCCTCTCTATTATGAGCTACGAGACCAATTTACCTCCTCCCATCGAGGCGCCGAATTTGTCAGAGTCGCCCAATGCCATTCAAAGAGGTCGTAAATACTCGGTTTCCGAGGCTCTCACAAACTCGTTTTCCATGAGTCCCAGCCCGTTTGACTTTGGAGGCAGAAGCTATGTATTTTCTGGCGGAATATCATCGAGCCATCGTCAAAACTCCAACACCATAAACTCACCCACGGTCAAATCCGGAGTTCAAGTCCACGAGCAAACAGCCAATTTGGCGAACATAGGAGTCACCGAAGATGACAATGGAACCGAAGAAGACGACTCTGCAAATTACGATCTGAACTCAAATATAGATGGTGACTCAGGGTATTTGGGCACCTCCCCACCAATTCCTATAGAGGGAAGCTTTGCCACAACAAGAACAAGATCCAACACACGAGCAAGTAGCTCAGCAAGTGTGACTCCATTGATATCCAAATCCTACCGCAGGTATACCGACGAACCTCAATCTGAAATTTTCACTGATTATGATGACATTAAAGACGACCCACAACCCAGTAGATTGCATCAGATCGTCCTCAAGCCTCTCAATTACCTTCCAGCAGTGTTTTTGGGGACTCTTTTGAACATTTTGGATGGGTTATCATATGGCATGATTATGTTTCCTGTGAGTGAAACTCTTTTCTCGTCATTGGGGACCGGTTGGATTGTCGATGTTTTACGTTTCTTGTATCGTTTCGCAACTCGTCTACTCTCTAGGCGGTTCAGCATTCAAGTCTGGAATAGGCTCAGAGATGATCGAAGTTACACCTTTCTTCCACACAATGGCATACTCTATCATGAACGAAATGAAGGGCGCTCCAGACAACGCAGTCATTGCGACCACCATTGTTGCATTTGCAATGCTGTCGATCGTGACTGGCATCGTTTTTTTCTCGTTGGGAAAACTCAAACTAGGAAAACTAGTTGGATTCTTTCCTAGGCATATTCTTGTGGGCTGCATTGGAGGTGTCGGTTTTTTCTTGATCATGACAGGAATAGAAGTCTCTTCGAGGTTGGAAGGTGGCATGGAATTCACTGTGCCAGCTTTGAAGTACCTCTTTTCCAATCATGTAACTCTTCTTCAATGGACTATACCACTTGCATTGGCCATCTTTCTTATCATCTTGCAGCATCGATTCCACAACTCATTACTTGTTCCATTGTTTTTCATTTGTGTGTTTGCTATTTTCCACTTGATCGTCAAATTTATCCCAAAATACAACTTGAAGATGGTGCGGGATTCAGGATGGGTATTTCCCGCAGTAGAGGATAACCAGCCTTGGTATGCATTCTACGAACTTTACAAATTTCAGTTGGTGGATTGGTGGGCTATCTCGAAGCAGTTTCCTTCCATGCTTGCCCTTACCTTCTTTGGAATCTTACATGTACCAATCAACGTACCTGCTCTTGCAGTTACGGTGGGCATGGACCAATGCGATGTCGATCGAGAGCTTGTGGCTCATGGGTACTCCAATGCTATTTCGGGCTTGGTAGGCTCGATACAGAACTACTTGGTGTACACCAACTCAGTTTTATTCATAAGGGCAGGCGCTGATGATAGAGTTGCAGGTGTTCTTCTTGCGATTGCAACTGGGGCGGTTATGGTTGCTGGCCCAGTGGTAATTGGTTACATTCCTGTCTGCGTTGTGGGCTCGTTGATCTATTTACTTGGATACGAGCTACTTAAGGAAGCATTGTACGATACTTGGGGAAGACTTCGAAGAATTGAGTACACAACAATTGCTATAATTGTTTTGGTAATGGGAGTTTGGGACTTTGTATATGGAGTCTTGGTTGGTATTTTGCTTGCATGTCTCTTGTATGTCGTTGAGGCAGCTCAAAGACCGGTTATACGTGGGATATACACTGGTGTTGTCGCCCGTTCAACTGTGTTGAGGCACCCAAAACAGCAAGAATTCTTGAAAGACGTCGGCGACCAAATTTGTGTTGTGAAACTAGAAGGTTCAGTATTTTTTGGTTCAATTGGTGGGGTTGAAAGCGAGATCAGAAAGCGATTTGAAGGCGAAAGCTTCAAGGAAACCCCTATCAAATTTTTGATTTTGGATATGAAAGGAGTAGCGTCGATTGACTTTTCCGCTGCGGAAGGATTCCGTCGTATTTTAAATTTGACTACTGAAAAAGGGACCCAATTGGTGATTTCATCAGTAGAGGAAAACGATAGCATAGTTGTGGCATTACGAGACGCTGGACTTTGGGAAAAGCCAACTGACATGCCAATCCAATTGTTCAATACGTTGAACTATGCATTGGAATGGTGTGAAAACTCATTCTTGGCTATGTACAAGCTGGTTAAGAAGGAACAAAGAATACCAATCAATCCAGCATTGGGAATGCTGACATACGAAAGGCACAAGTCCATCTCACCAACCAATACGGGCATCAATAAGCTGTTGATGGGTCAGGCGGTAGGAATGACATATGGAACTCCTAGGACTAACCAAGTGTACCAAGCGGCAACTCGTACGGTCAACGATGAGCAAAAGATCCAAAACAAGTATTTTGGAAGTCAAGACAGTACGTTCAAAAAGCAGCCTTTACCGTTGCTCATGCTCACATTTCTGGGATTGTCGAATATGGACGAAAAGTTCTGGTCCCTATTAGCATCCTATTTTGTCAAGGAAACCATACCAGAAGATATAACTTTCTACGATACTGCCAAAGATAGTCCATCGTTTTTCTTAGTGGAGTCAGGACTTATCAGATCGGTATGTAAATTTGAAAGTGACGATAGAGAACTTCACTCTTCGATCTTGCCCTTGACCGCTTTCGGAGACCTCTATCATAAAGGATCACAGTTCAGAGACATGGCCTACACTACAGTCAATTACACAGTCACTTGGAGATTGACAGAAAAGAAGCTTGCGGAATTGATGAAAGCTCCCGGGGGTGAAGCGCTTTACAATGAGCTACTCAAAATCCAAATCAAGCTTGTGCGCGAAAGATTTGATACCATGACCGCAAACTTGGTGATTTCTGCTTAGTTTAGGCAATTGACATTCTCCCCGGCTCGTACCCCAGCCACACCCAGCCGTTCACCAGTTGCTGCACGTGACTTGTCGATAAGGAATTCGTGACTGGCGTGCAGGGAAATTATCTTCTTAGGGGCTGGTGTATCTCAATTACTATTCGCTACATTACACAATGGTTTCTACGAAATATATACTTGCTGCATCGCTCCTTTCGTCCTCGGCTTTTGGCTTGAGCTTGTTACCGGCTATTGAAAAATACAGTCTGAGAGTTTCTTCTTACTTTGAGTTGGATTTCAAGCCTGAAAGCAATGGACCGGAAATCATCTACATGTTTCCAGACAACCCTGAGCAGAAGCCGATTCCCGGAGACTCACCGCTTTTTCAATGTGAAGCAACTTCACCCCAACTTTTGACGTTGGAACTGGTTTCCATTGACCCCAACCCTCCAGTCAAGGGACAGAATTTGACGTTTGTGGCAAAGGGAGTTTTGGCTAAAGAGGTAGGAGAAGGGGCCTATGTGGACGTGGATGTCAGATACGGGTTCATTCGTCTTATCCATCAAAGATTCGACATTTGTGAGGAAATTACTAAGGTTGATTTGGAGTGCCCTATTGAAAAGGGTAAGCAAGTTATCAAGAAAGAGGTGGCCATTCCCGAGGAGGTGCCTCCAGGAAAGTACACGGTGATTGCCAAGGCTTTTACTGCCGATGACGAGTTTATTACTTGTTTAGGAGCAGTGATAGAATTTCCTCCCAACTAGACACAATGTCTCACGCGGCTATCTCTTTAGGAATTTTTTGGTGCTAGAACAACGAGGCTTCTACAGCTAAGTCATGACCGAGCATTGTTTCAATAGACTAATACAATGGTACTGATTTCTCCCCTCTAGTATAATACGGTGTACTGGGCGTGCTCCGGTGCGCAGACCTCTTCTTGGCGATATAAATTGTGATCTCGGCTATCTATAAGTGGTTCGGTCATCTGAAAGAATATCATGAACTTTGAAGACTACTTCTCGGTTCAAATCTTCTTTATAATCCTCCGAGAAACGTTGGAGACCGCTATAGTGATTTCGGTTCTTCTTTCGTTCATCAATCAAAGAAGCCAAGAAGCAAATGACCGAGGAAATTCTGCTAATGAAGCTGCTCATACTCGAGGATTGCGGGTCCAGGTATGGGCCGGGGCCTTAATGGGATTTGTTGTGTGTTTTGCCATCGGAGTGGCATTTGTGGTTGCATTTTATGTCATTGGAGAGAACTACTGGCTGTATGCTGAAAGACTCTGGGAGGGTATTTTCTCGCTTCTTTCGAGTATAATAATCACAGTGATGGGTATCGGATTGCTACGTATAAACCGCGTGATGAAAGTTAAGTGGTTTGCTAAGTTGGGTGATGCCTTTGATCTGCATTCGCACGGTAGAGGCCATAAAAAGAAGTACTTTCTTGCATTATTACCATTTATAACCACACTCAGAGAAGGCTTGGAGGCCGTGGTATTCGTGGGTGGAATTGGTCTTTCGCTGCCAGTTTCTTCCATCCCATTTTCCATTCTCAGTGGAATCTGTGTGGGATCCACAATCGGTTACACTTTGTACAAAGGAGGCAACAAGCTTTCTCTCCAATACTTCCTCATCTTGCTGACCTGCTTTTTGTACATAGTTCTGGCAGGGCTTATGAGTAGAGGAGTATGGTTTTTGGAACTCGAGCTGTATGTGAGAAAATGTGGAGGACTCGACGTTAGCGAAACAGGTAGTGGACCTGGATCTTATGATCCTGCTACAAGCGTGTGGCATGTCAATTGCTGTAACGGACTCACAGATGGCTGGTGGATGGTTTTAAATGCTCTTGTTGGCTGGACCAATTCCGCAACTTATGGCAGCGTAGGTGCTTATTGTGCCTATTGGATATTGGTCATTTCATGGCTTGAGATCCGCTTGTACGAAGAGCATCATGGACTCTTACCCTTTGTTCCTGTGCGTTGGCAGTTGAAGCGTATCAGAAAAAAAATCAAATTATACGAAGCCCGGGCCAAACATGGCGCTGCAATAGAGGCTGAAACAGAGGCAGAATTACTCATGGAATAATTCTATGAAAATAGCAGAAAAAGACATTGCATTAAAAAATTGCATTGGGTTATAGATCCAGCCGGTGTTTGTATATATAGGGCTTATCTTCATACTTTGCATAAACTTAATTAGATTGTCTTTACCGCTGTACCTACTTGGCGCGACATGCCAATTGCAGGTGCCAAATTCTCCGCCGTGACGGCGCGCGACTTTTTTAAGATCTACTTAGCTACTGAAGTTTGTTTTTAACTGTCTTTCAAACATAATTTGTCCACAATCACGCTTGTACACTGAGCTTGTATCCACTAAGGTGTATTCAGCCAACAATAAGCATCTAATATTGTGCAAGCACATCTAACAAAGTGTTTCGTCATCTCTTTGGACAAATTTCACATCGAAGATTTTTGGTGGATTTTGTTTATTCGAGTATTGAACCGAAAACGAACCGGTACCGTCACTAATAATCCCGTACAGGTGACACTGTCTGTTTTTTTTTTTTGGCAAAATCTGACTATCTTGGCTTGCATTTCAGCACATCCACCTACATTAACTAGCATCACAAGCGAAAAAATTCTCGGTGCAACTCACTAATCAGCAGTTCTTCATCCACAAATCATCTGTTACACAGCAGCACATTTCCCTCGCCACCCTAACAATATCTTTATCGGCACTGGCTTTTATCGCTACTTCTACACACTACCCCGCTTTTCACTTTTTCCATGTTAGAGCCGCCCCAGATACACAGGAAGCTTTCATCATCTTCCACTGCCTCGTCCAACCCGTCACAATATTCCAGTGCATCGGTCTTGATAAGTCCAGGTGAAGGAATGTCATCAACAGTGCTTCAGTCGATAAAAAATAGCGAGGCCAATAAAGACTTCGATCCCAATGCGTTATTCGTTGAGACTCACAGGAAGCGTAAAAAGCAGAAAGAACCGCTTCTTCCCGGGACATTTTTAAACTCTGCATTTGCTTCAGAATCGAGTTTCGCCTCAGACACCAGCTTCGAGGACGTTTTGACATCGGAGGACGATACCACCTTTTACGATCAGTATGACGATATGAATAACGATGAAGAGCCAGAGGACGATGACACCGAGACAGAAGATATAGAAGATGAAGATTCTCCGTCTTCAACATTCAACACGGAGTATTATGGTTATGGCGATGACTCAGATCTTCTTCCTCCATCTCCCCCTCGTTCTCCCCCACAAGACATTGACCCCGAAAAGTTGTATGGACTATATGATTTCTCCGGTCCGGATCCACTGCATTGCACATTGATGCGCGACGAGCCGGTGAACTTGCTAAATGACCTGGATGACTACTGGTGGTTGATACGGAAACTAACGAAACAAGAAAGAGTTATACTTCGAAATAAGAGAAACAGGGTCCTAGATCCCGATTGTCCCAGCGAGACCGAATCAATGTTGTCTGACCACGAAGATGAAGGAAAAGTTGGATTTGTTCCGGCTGAGTGTCTTGAGACTTATGGCGAGCGTTTGGCGAGACTTAATTGTTTCAAGAACGAAGAATTAGAGAAGTTCGCCGACCCATTGACCGAGGAAGACTTGGCTATAAGCAGCGAAATACGACGTCATTTGGAAGACAGTGATACAAGAATTGGCTCGGCGCCTCCTGATGGGGATATAACAAATCCCATTTCGATCAATAGTCAGGATCTGTTCGACTCTTCCATGGCTAATGGAAGCATGTCTAGTATTGGTCGTGCCAGCAGTCTTCGACTGGGAAATAGCAGACGCAGAAACAAATCTGTGACTTTTCAGTCTCTGGATTTGCTCAATCTTGACGAAGATGAAGCAGAAACAGATCATGAGTTTGCTGAGCCATATGTTACCACAATAACCAAGGACGAATTGTACGAATATCAACCTCCACAAGAGGACGAAAAGCGATCTGAGGTTCTTAGTGACATTGCCGATGGGCCGTTGGTTGTATCTAAGAGCCGCAAGGATAAGGGTAGCAGCTCCAACGGCAATCAGAATCTCGTCTCGGAGAATGAAGTGTATCCTGAACCACAATCCGAATTCACGAAAGAGAATATTGATCATCGATCAGTTGATCAAAATGTACTTTACGAGCCGCCTGTTAGTCTCTTCAAGCCGCAGGCCACAGTGGATCAAACTTCAATTGGCTCGTATTCACCAGACACTCCTCGAGCAGATCACGGAAGATTTGAGGACGATAACTTGGCTACCCTTAGTCGTTCGGTTATAATAGATCGATTGAACCAAGTCACCACCGATATTGAATGTCTCAACTTTGACGACTATGGCTATTATGATAAACTCGATGACGATGAGGACGATATGGCCCAGCATGGGTCAATGGACTCGGTTGGACGCCGAGATAATGATGAAAACGTGTCTACTACACCACTCACCAGTGTCAATTCCTTCAACAATAGCAATATAACCACTACAGATCTGGCTGAAAAACGAAAATCGAGAGCTGTGCATGAAATGTTCGTACCAATACTTGGAAGATTTGACGAGTTGGCAGAAAGATTGGCCGAACTCGAAAGTATGTTTTGAGCATAACCAGAAAATGAAGATTTGTGGAAATTTGGATGTTTACCACGTATTCATTAAATTAGCCATCCAAAAGATGTATCCATGTGTACCGTAATCTTCATACATCTTTTCTCTGAAAAATTACTAAACTTCTACACCCCACCGGTTTCCCTGCACACTCTTCATCGCACACATTTTGAATTTTAATTTTTTTCAACTAGTGTAGGTGCAAACAATAATAAAATTCCCAACCAGCCAAGACCTCTAGCACCTACTGGATATATTGAGCCATCTACACCCCGCCACATTACTACTAATCTGGTCCCGGCTTGATTCAAAATAACCATGTGGAGTGCTGACCCTCAGGCTTTGGCACAGTTGACCCATATCTTTACGGGCACACTTCTGGCTGATAACAACGAGCGAAAATTGGCAAACGATGCTCTTCAGCAAGCAAAATTAGAGCCTGAATTTGAAAATTATCTTTTCAGCTTATTGGTATTGGATAATACTGCCAGATCAGATGTTCGAGCAGCAGCGGGTATCAATTTGAAAAACAGCATCCTCAAGGAAAGAGACGTAGACCGCCTGTTTTTGAAGGAAAATGTGATTCAGGGCCTTTTAGTTAACGACTCGATGGTAAGAAACATAACTGGAAATGTTATAACCTCATTATTTTCCATCTATGGAATGGATGGATGGCCTCATTGTCTACCTCAGTTGATTGAGCTTATCAAAAATAACCAAACATCCAACATTCATACTCAGGAAGCGGCTATGAGTGCATTGTCGAAGATTTGCGAGGATAGTGCCCACCAGGTGGACCGTGAATACAATGGTGAACGACCATTAAACTACATTATTTCTACTTTGTTGACACTAATGGACCCAAATTCGAGCCCCAAAGTACGAGCTACCGCCATTCATTGCATCAACCAATTCATTCCGCTCAAATCTCAATCTATATTGGTGCAATTGGACGAATTTCTTGCCAAATTGTTTCAGTTGGCAAACGACGAGAATAACGAAGTAAGACGCAACATATGCACTGCGTTTGCGCAGATTCTTGAAGCTCGTTCAGATAAAATTATTCCTCATTTAGATGGAGTGGTGAACTACTGTCTCCATTTGATGCAAGACACCCATGAAGATGTAGCCTTGGAGGCATGTGAGTTCTTGTTAGCATTGTCCACTTCTCCTGCAACAGAAACGAACAAGCAGGTTTTCCAGCCCAAATTACCCTTGATTCTTCCAGTTTTGTTGGACAAAATGGTGTACTCGGAAGAGGAGATATTCTACATGGAGATGATAGATGAAAGAGATAACGCAGACGTTGCTGACCGAGACGAAGATGTCAAGCCACAGGCCGCCAAATCCAAGTCGGCTCATACTGCCTCGTCCAAGCGGGCAAAACAGAATCAGTTTGATGTCGATTCCGATTCCGAATATGAAGACGATGAAGATGATGAAGATGACGACGATGATGACGTCAACCAATGGTCACTTCGTAAGTGTTCAGCTGCTACGTTGGATATACTCTCGTTGAATTTCCCAGGTGATGTGATCCAGATTTCCATCCCAATACTCCAGGAAAAGATAGTTGCAAACGAATGGCCTGTTCGCGAAGCTTCGATATTGGCCTTTGGTGCCATCAGCAAAAGTTGTTTGGAACTTGCCGGAGATAAGATTCCTACATTGATTCCATTTTTGGTGGAAAGATTGTCAGATAATGAACCCCGAGTCAGGCAAATCACTTGCTGGACACTCTCGCGTTATGCTCAATGGGTTAACGAAGAGGCACGTTATGGCAACTATTCCAACTATTTCCAGCCTACTTTCCAAGCAATCATGAACTGTTCCTTGGACAGCAAAAAAGTGGTTCAAGAGGCTGCGTGCTCAGCTCTTTCATCCTTTATTGAGGAAAGTGATTCTTCATTGCTTGAGGTGTTTTTGGCACCTTTGTTAGTCCATTTTGCAAAGTGCTTTGAAACATATCAAAGACGCAACCTTGTGATCCTCTATGACTGTGTTCAGACTTTTGTCGAGGTGATGGGCCATGACAATCTTGCTGCTAATCCTCAAAACGTAGAGACATTGTTGACTCCACTTCTTCACAAATGGCAATCGTTGGACGACAACGACAACTCATTATGGCCTTTGTTGGAATGTATGGCATCTGTCGCAGCCACCTTGGGCGAGCTTTTTGCTCCTTATGCCCTTCCAGTATACGAGAGAGCTTCCAAGATCTTGGCTCATTGCATTGAAGTTGAGCAGCAGTGTCATACAGATCCTTTAATCGACACTCCCGAGAAGGACTTTATGGTTACATCTTTGGACCTTATAGATGGGTTGATTCAAGGATTCGAAGGACATTCCGCAGATCTCATTAATGGTGCCAACTTGATGCAAATGCTTCTCTTGTGCTTTGAAGATCCTACCGATGATGTCAGACAATCAGCTTATGCCCTTTTAGGCGACTTGGCGATTTTCGTCCCAGAACAAACCGTTAAGCCATGTTTGCTGTCGGTGGTTGTCTGCATCGGGAACGAGATCAACAACAGAAACTACACCTCGTACGCCGTATATAACAATGCTATATGGGCATTGGGTGAAATTGCAGTGCGTTGCACTAATGGAGAATTGGAACCATATATGAATAACTTCCTTGACTTGCTTATACCGTTCATCAATAGCAGTGACATGCAACAAGCAGTATTAGAGAATGCCGCTATATGCTTGGGGAGACTAGGATTGAATGGAGGAGCCAGTAAATTGGCACCTAGA
This sequence comes from Meyerozyma guilliermondii ATCC 6260, assembly GCF_000149425.1. Lineage (NCBI taxonomy): Eukaryota > Fungi > Ascomycota > Pichiomycetes > Serinales > Debaryomycetaceae > Meyerozyma > Meyerozyma guilliermondii. Next base: position 252,236 of record NW_001809794.1, on the reverse strand, counting down.
CTCGTTGAGTTTATTATTCCATGGTGCTCTCATATGTTATACTTGATCGATAATAACGAAAAGGAGACATGCTACCAAGGAATCTTGCAGGCAATCCACGAGAACCCCGATCAAGGATTCGGAGGACTTTCAACCGTACAAGGCAGAAAGAATTTGTCGATATTCATAACCACAGTGGCTCACTACTTTGAGCCACCCCAGGCATTGAAAAATGCCATAGGCCAAACTCTTCAAAGTTTCAAGGCAATGCTTGGCGACGACATCTGGAACAACCACATTCTAGCCACTATTGATCCTGAAATGAAGCAGAGCTTACAACAGGCCTATAGTGTATAGCATATATAGATTGTATTAACTATTCGTCATTATCATCTGTATATAGTACTTCGTTCACTAAAGTAATGGGCAAGTCCCACACTCCAGATGGTGCTTTCCATACATAATCAAGAGTTTTTTCATACTTGGAACGACTCCCAGGAACGGTTTGTTCCGGCATGTATGTGTAGGAGTCCACGAAATTTCTCACATCGTCAATTGCAAATGTCAAGACTTCCGTATTATAAAGGGCCATTCCAATGTATATGTACACCATGAGCATCAAGGAATAGGCCGGTATGGCCACCGTCCAGTACTTATCAGGATAATAATCTATATAAAGGTAGTTTTCAAGAACATGTTCAGGAATTACGGTCCAGCCGATCCATACAAACAAACTAATAGAACTAAGTACATATATAAAGAAACCCCTATACTCTGCATTCAGAATGTTGTGGGTTGCCAAGAGGTCCGATTGACTTACCACCAAATCTTCATGGCGTCGATTCATACATTCAATCTGTCAAATGTAGTGCGTCATAAAGGTTGCAGGTCGTGCGCAGGACAGCGGACTGACATATACGCCGAAATGTGGCACCGTGCCAGGAAATACCCGGTAGATTTCGCAACGCGGCTAGCGCTGAGTCATTACCGTTTTAGGGCTCAAAATTTTCAGATAAAAACCTCTTCCTTGAGTTACGGCAATTGCAACTTTAAATCGAGTAGTTGAGTCACAATGCCAATGAACTGGGTAAAAATCATACCCAGATTGTCGGGGTTTGCTGTAAAACACCACATTCCACGTACTCACAACGTTCGGCTTTTTTCTGTCGCTTCGAGGTTTCAAAACCAATCACAGATCAGTTACGCTGGAGCGGAATTGCTCAAATCTTTGGGAGGAGATACCAGCCAGAAGCTCGTGGATGTCTCAAAAGTGCTTGTTATTGGATCGGGAGGGCTTTCTATTGGCCAGGCTGGTGAATTCGATTATTCGGGTTCTCAAGCGATCAAGGCGTTGAAAGAAGCCAATAAAAAGTCAATTTTGATCAATCCTAACATTGCCACGAACCAGACATCGCACGCGTTGGCAGATGAAATATACTACTTGCCTGTGACTGCTGAGTACATTACTTATATTATTGAAAGAGAGAGACCAGATGGTATCTTGTTGACGTTTGGAGGTCAAACTGGTTTGAATGTGGGAGTTAAATTGGACAAGATGGGAGTTTTCGAAAGGTACGGAGTCAAGGTGTTGGGTACACCCATTAAAACTTTAGAAACTTCTGAAGATCGTGATTTATTTGCCAAAGCTTTGAAGGAAATTGATATTCCAATTGCCGAATCGATTGCGGTGGAAACCGTCGATGATGCTCTTGCGGCAGCGAAAAGTGTTGGCTACCCCATTATTGTGAGATCTGCCTACTCATTGGGTGGATTAGGATCTGGATTTGCTGCAAATGAGGAAGAATTGAGAGATTTGTCTTCTCGTTCATTATCATTGGCTCCGCAAATTTTGGTGGAAAAGTCTTTGAAAGGATGGAAGGAAGTTGAATACGAGGTTGTTAGAGACCGCGTGGGCAACTGTATCACCGTGTGCAATATGGAAAACTTTGATCCACTTGGTGTCCATACTGGTGACTCCATTGTGGTGGCCCCATCTCAGACTCTCAGTGATGAAGAATACCATATGTTGAGATCTGCTGCCATCAAGATTATCCGCCATTTGGGTGTCGTTGGTGAATGTAATGTCCAATATTCCTTACAACCTGATGGACTCGACTACAGAGTGATCGAAGTCAATGCTCGTTTGTCTCGTTCTTCAGCTTTGGCATCCAAGGCTACAGGTTACCCACTTGCATACACTGCCGCTAAGATTGCACTTGGCCATACTCTCCCCGAGTTGCCCAATCCAGTCACCAAAACCACCTCTGCTAATTTCGAACCTTCGTTGGATTACATGGTCACCAAGATTCCAAGATGGGACTTGGCAAAATTCCAGCACGTTAAAAGGGACATTGGTTCTGCCATGAAATCTGTCGGTGAAGTCATGGCAATTGGCCGTAACTTTGAGGAGTCGTTCCAAAAGGCAATCAGACAAGTTGACCCTTCGTATATTGGTTTCCAAGGTGACACTTTTGAAGACTTGGACGACGTTTTGCAAAACCCTACCGATAGAAGATGGTTGGCAGTTGGTCAAGCATTACTTCACGAGAACTACTCGGTTGATAAGGTGCACGAGTTGAGTAAAATCGACAAATGGTTCTTGTACAAGTTGATGAATATCGTCAACATGTACCGTGAATTGGAAGCCACTGGTCTGTTGGAAAAAATTAACTCTGACTTGATGTCAAAGAGCAAAGAAATTGGGATTTTCAGACAAGCAAATTGCACTTTGTGTCAAGTCTACTGAGTTGGAAGTTCGTGCCGTTAGAAAGCTGTTTGGTATTGTCCCATTTGTGAAGAAGATTGATACTTTGGCGGCAGAATTCCCTGCTAACACCAACTATCTTTACACCACTTACAATGCTACTTCATCAGATATAGAGTTCAACGAACACGGAACCATGGTTTTGGGCTCTGGAGTGTACCGTATTGGATCGTCAGTTGAATTTGATTGGTGTGCCGTTTCCACAGCTAGAGCATTGAGAGAGTCTGGCCACAAGACCATTATGATTAACTACAACCCAGAAACTGTTTCGACCGACTTTGACGAGGTTGACAGATTGTACTTTGAAGAATTATCGTTGGAGAGAGTGCTTGATATTTATGAGCTTGAAAACGCTCAAGGTGTGGTTGTTAGTGTTGGAGGACAACTCCCTCAAAACATCGCTTTGCCTTTACAAGAGCAAGGCTGCAACGTATTGGGTACTAACCCAGCTGACATTGACAAGGCCGAAGATCGTCACAAATTCTCTCAGATTTTGGACTCTATTGGCGTTGACCAGCCAAGATGGAAAGAGCTCACCTCGGTTGATGAAGCTGAAAAGTTTGCTGATGAAGTTGGGTATCCAGTTTTGGTAAGACCTTCCTACGTCTTGAGTGGAGCTGCCATGTCTGTGATCAATAGCAAGGCCGAATTGGAGACAAAATTGTCCAATGCTGCTAAAGTTTCCCAGGACCATCCTGTGGTGATCTCAAAATTCATCGTTGGTGCTCAAGAAATTGACATTGATGGAGTTGCAAGCGATGGTAATGTTTTGGTACATGCTGTTTCAGAACATGTGGAAAATGCTGGTGTTCACTCTGGAGATGCAACTTTGGTTCTTCCACCTCAGGACCTTTCTCCAGTTGTTCTTGGAAGATTGAAAGAAATCGCTGATAAGGTTGCAAAAGCTTGGAAAATTAGTGGTCCTTTCAACATGCAAATTATCAAGGACGACCATAATGGAACATTGGGCGATGAAGATTGCGAATTAAAGGTTATTGAGTGTAATATTCGTGCCTCTAGATCTTTCCCATTTGTCTCGAAAGTATTGGGTACCAACTTTATCGATATTGCTGCCAAAGCATTGATCAAGGAAAATGTACCTGAGCCCGTTGATTTGATGAGTCGCCTGTACGACAGAGTCGCTACCAAGGTTCCTCAATTTTCATTCACCAGGTTGGCTGGTGCTGATCCTTTCTTAGGAGTGGAAATGGCTTCTACAGGAGAGGTTGCATGTTTCGGTAAAGACAAGGTCGAAGCATACTGGACTTCGATCCAATCAACAATGAACTTTAAGGTTCCACAACCAGGCTCTGGTATTCTCTTTGGAGGAGATTTGACCAATGATAAGTTGGGTAAGGTTGCCCAAACAGTATCTGGACTTGGCTACAACTACTACACTGCATCTCCTGAGGTTGCAAAATACTTGAACGACTTTGTATCCGAAAAAGTTGAAGTTATTGAGTTCCCCAAGACCGACAAGAGAGCACTTCGAGAAATCTTCCAAGACAAGCAAATCAGTGCTGTATTTAATTTGGCTGGTGCTCGCGCAGAATCTTTGCTCGATGAAGACTATGTCATGAGAAGAAATGCAATTGATTTTGGTATTGCATTATTTAATGAGCCCAACACAACACAACTCTTTGCTGAGTGCTTGAGGGCTAAAATTAGCACCAAGCCTGACTTTGATGTGATTCCAGATGTGGTGGAAATCCCATCGGAAGTGCAAAGATGGAGTGAATTTATTGGTGGAAAACCGGTTTAAAACAATATAGAGAATAAAGAAAGAATGAACAAGCAACAGAGAAAGAATGAACTAATGGCTGTCAATGCATCGTAAACGGCTCAATTCCGTTTCGGAGAAAAATCACATTTATGTATGCAACAAGTACGAAAGAACAAATTGAGTGCAGCTAAGGTATAACGCCGTTTGATGCATAAAGAAAAAAAAACAGTAAACCGCCCGCCTCGACCGTTTTCGTAGCGAGCAAATTCAATAGTAAGTCCATTTGGGGAAGAGATACGAAGCTGTTTTAGTCCGATGCGGAAATGCATTACGCGGAGAGATTTGTGTGCGAAAAAGAAAATCCCGCATTGTGCAGCGAGACCCCGATCTTTGCGCTCTCAATTGCAGTTGGCGATTGCCTGCAGTGTTTTACTAGTTATGATACCTTACCTTGCTACAGTTTTTAACTTCTGCTTAGTTTTTGCAGAATCCAACCATAATCAAGCGATGATCAGATAAAATTTGTTTGCATGGTGCGTCTTGGCTGCATGACATTATATCGAAGCAACCAATCACAGGAAAGTGCCCAGCGGCTCGTGCATTTAAGCGCCCAGGCTGATCCCAATTTGGACAAAGTTTATTGGGACGGTGCGGCTCAACGTGCATCAGTATGTCCGCGGTGCAGGAGGGCCAAGAATTGAGGCTGCTATCGATTTTATCAGTTCCATCTAAAAATTTTTTCCTAGCCTTGTATATTAAGAGAGCATCCCCTCTTTCCTTTGAGCAATTTTTCCATGAGTAATCTTGAACATACAGACTCAGGTCTGGATAAGAGGACTGGTCTGTTTGATGCGAACAAAGATCAATTAGACAACCGAGTTCCATACATCGACCCCAACTCCACCGTTGCCAAATCTACTACCAAATCTATTGGTATCAGAAAGGCTGAAGCCCTTGCGGACCAGTACACACATCCTGTTTTGAGAATCATTCTCTTTGTCAGTATCTTTTGTGCTTCGTACTGTTACTCGTTGGATGGTACTCTCAGATATACTTTTCAAGGTTATGCCACTGCCTCATACCTGAGCCACTCATTATTGGCTACTGTCAACGTTATTAGAGCCGTTGTTGCCGCTGCTGCCCAGCCCACATATGCTCGTTTATCTGATGTGTTTGGAAGACTCGAACTCTTGGTGATTTCCATTTTGTTTTATGCCATGGGAACTGTCATTGAGTCACAAGCATTTGACATCAACCGGTTTGCTGGAGGTGCTGTGCTTTATCAGATCGGATACTCTGGTGTCATCGTTATGTTTCAGATTATCTTGGCCGATTTCTCCAATATGAACTGGAGAATGGCTGCTTCGTTTATTCCAGGTCTTCCTTTCATTATCAATACTTGGGTATCCGGCAATGTTTCGTCGGAATTGCTTGCCGCTCATAGCTGGAGCTACAGTATTGGAATCTGGGCGTTTATCTTCCCGCTTTCTTGTGTGCCAATTCTTTGCTGCTTCGTCCATATGTATTTGAGGGCACGCAAGACACCAGAATGGGCTCTTCTCAAAGAAGAAGAAAGAGAAATTAGAAGACAGTTCCAAGGCTCTTGGTTCAAGCGTATGTGGAGCCACCTTGTGTTCTTGTTCTGGCACTTGGATGTGATCGGTATTCTCTTCATAATTTGCATCTTTGGTTTCATCTTAGTTCCTTTCACCATCGCTGGAGGTGTTTCTGAGACTTGGAAAGAGGGAAAAATCATTGCTCCATTGGTCATTGGATTTGTTCTCATTCCATTCTTCCTTCTCTGGCAAGGTAAGTTTGCTAAGCACCCAGTATTACCTTTGAAATTGGTGAAAGATAGAGGAGTATGGTCGTCGCTCATCGTTGGAATATTCATCAACTTTGTATGGTACATGCCCAATGATTTCATGTACACTGTGTTGGTGGTTGGAATGCGTGCTAGTGTCAAAGCTGCTACCAGAATCACATCGTTGTATTCTTTTGTGTCGGTGATCACTGGTACTATTGTTGGATTGGTGGTGGTCTTCTTCAGAAGAGTAAAGCCATTTATTATCTTTGGAGTCTGTATGTGGTTCATCGCCATGGGTCTTCTCTTGCACTACAGGGGTGACAACGACGGTATCCAATCAGAAAAATACTTGAATGGTGTCATTGGAAGTTTGTGTTTGATGGGTTTTGGTGCTGGATTCTTCACCTATGCCACCCAAGTGTCTATTGCAGCCTGTACCAATCACGAGTACATGGCCATTGTGATCTCCATTTACTTGGCAAGTTACAATATTGGATCTGCATTTGGAAGTAGTGTTTCTGGTGCCATGTGGAGTAACCTTATGCTCAAGCAAATCAAAAAGAATTTTAGAGCTCATGGACTCTCTGAAACGGTTGCAGAGCTTGCTTATAATACGCCATATGGTTCTGTTGGTTTCCCTGGTTTCATTGAGCAATATGTCTGGGGAACTCCAGAAAGAGTCCAGGTTGTGTTGGCATATGCCCACGTACAAAGACTCTTGTGTATTGTTGGCTTGTGCTTAGTTGTGCCTTTGTTCTTCGCCACTTTGTGCTTGAGAGATCATAGGCTTGAATCTGTTCAATCTTTGGAGCTTGAGCATGGGGATGAAGGTGTTAAGGACAAGGAGGGTGAGGTTATCCTCAATGATTACGATGAAGATATTATCATCAAGAAGTTGAGGGGCTTGTTCTCGAGAAAGAAGTAATAATCAAAAAGTTGAGAAGCTTGTTCTCGAGAAAGAAATAATCCAGACGTTAATAAAGACATTTAGTCAGGACTTTTAATGTGAATACAATACCTTAATAGTACAACTCTCGCCGAACAAAACAAAGACCTTAGTTCAGATTTTTATGTAGGACTTATACTATACTTTACCCTTAATTCATATCTCTTCATTAAACAATTCCCTTAAACTCTACTGCTTTCCTTTGAAAAAATTCTCCAAACATAGGATCGGAAAACTTGTAGTACCGTTCTTTGGTCCATCTTCTAAACGATTTGCCAAACATTATCATCAAAATAAAACTTCCATTGATAATCAACGACAACATGAACATCAACCAGGTGGTCAATTTCAACCCATTTTTGTCCAACCATGGCTGAATTGCGAAGGTGAAACCACAGCCAATACAATTTCTAACAAAAAGCATCAATACCAATGCTTCACTAGCCAACTTTGGATAACTGTCAATAGCATAAGTTAAGCAAATTGAACCAGATGAGCCCATTGCAAATCCCAAGCAGCCTTGACCAACGACAACAGAGACGGCCCAAGGTGCTTGGTAGGCCGAACTAAGGCCATACGCAAGCAAACCAGCTGCATTCAAGACAGTTGGCAAAATCATAGCCCATAATCTGAACTCGGGCTCCATAATACCATTGTTTCTTCTGGCCAATTTAACAGTGAGATAATCGACAAATTTTCCTCCGTAAAACATACCAATGATGGAACCAACCAATGCCCCCAAGTTGGTCAAGCCTGTCTGTGGAGTAGAGAAGTTGTACGGAGCATAAGAGTAGATTTCAGCTTGGGTTGTAGCGAGTAAAGAAAGCCACATCATTTGAGCCCCATAGATGAGTCCTCCCCAAACAACGGCAGGGAAGCTCACAAGGAAAAATGGCCTTATAAAAATTGTCAACCACGACCGCAAGTCGGAGTACTCCGTCTCTATCAACCTCATACGTTGCCAGTACGTTCTCAAGGGAATAGAATGGTCAACAGAAGCAATCGATGCAGCATCAGAAAGGTCGTCTGATTCCAGACCAATAACGACACGAGATTTTTCAGTAACTGGTTGTGGAGCCACCGAGGACTCTCTGCTCTTAATCTGGTGCATAATTTCTTCTTCTCCTTGCAAAGAGTCGTAGTCTCTTCTGAAAGTGGTGTCTTCCATATAGAAAAGACAAACCACAAGTGTGACAGCAAAGATGATGATTTGAATATATCCACACCATCTCCAGCTGAGGTGCTCGACAATATAACCACAGGCAACTGGTCCCAAGTCAGAACCAGCATAAAGAGACAAGATAAACCATGAAAGGTACTCTGCTCTTTCATGCTGGAAAAACACATCGGTAGTGGAAATTTCAACCAATGAGTCGACTGGAGCAGCTGCAAAGCCACACATAATGTTGGAGCCGTAGAGATGCTGTACTCCAGTAGCCTGAGAAACGAGTAAATTGCCAAAAGTCACAAGAACAGTGCAGAATAAATATACGCATCTTCTGCCCAATTTCAAGGCGGTAGGTTGAAGAAACAAGCACCCGATTCCCAAGAATATGAAACACAACGCAGACGACACGTTCAAATCAAAGAACGAACAATTGAAGTCTTCAGTCCCAAATTGGCCCACTCCAATTCACCGAAACCGCAAGCATAAACGACAAAAACCACAAGAGCCAAAATTGTTTCAATTTCTTCGCCCGGGACCATCTTAAAGGATCATTGGGGTTGCTGCTCGGCTGAGGTTGGAGAATGATATCTTTGGCTCCGGAAGTACCTTTTTGCATTGAGGTCACCGGCAATATCCACGAGATGAACTGTTCCAGGAACTATATTAGGATCGTAACGTGGGTCCATAATGGAAATATTGGATCAACCATGGTTCTTCGTTCTATTTATGAGCCTCGCTTCCAGGACAATCAACCTTGGCTGCATGGACGCAATCACTTTCCTTATTAAGATGGACTTATCTAAATTACGGTTGGCGAGAACGGTCAAGACATAAATCCGATAAGACAGATACCCGCATACCCGGTTATAGTCCAGGTAGCGTTTTTAGCGATACATGTTTCTTATCTAAATATCAAGTGGATCGTTACGGATAAAAATCGCATGTATTTGCGAACAGAATGATAGATAGTTGGGGCGGAAAAAGAATGCGCGCTGGTTGTGGGGTACGCCAACTGCCCGATTGGGGCGGTGCAGGCGATAGCAAAGTCTCAGATACGAAGACAGGTTATTGGTCGTTAGTTATTTGCATTGCCGTTATGTGTGGAAGTTGGACTTTTGCCTATAATAAATCCATTTCGTCGTCATCTTTATCGACCAGACCTTTGATCTTCAACAATAATTGCGTCTTGAGCTTGTCGAGCTTGCTAAACTGGTCGTATTCAAATACCCTGTCAGAGAACGCCTGGACATCCCCCTGGTCCATGGCATCGAATATGTCTTGAATCAACTTGTATTCTCTGGTGGTGGACCACGTAGGTTCCTCGGTGGAGAAATTCTCGCACTTTTTCTGGGCTTCTATCAAGTCGTCTTGACACAAAACACATAACAATGTCTTCAAGAAATAGTCCTTCAAGTTCCACTTAGTCAAGTTGTTCCCCAACGAGTTCTTGATGATCTTCTCGTACAACTCCACTGCTCTCTTATAATCCCCTTGCAAAGCACTCAAGTCGGCACATTTGAGGTAGGCCTTATTGGAAAGAGCCTCAGCATGGTCGGTGTCAAAGTAGTCTCCAGCCTTTTCGTAGCTGCTAATTGCATTTGGGACGTCGCCATTCAGCTCGTATAACTCTCCCAAGTCCAACGTGAAGTTGGCAGCACGCCTAAATTGACCATTTTGGGTCAAGAATATGTGAATTGCTTGCGACAACGCTTCGATGGCCCCCTGGACATTTACACCCTTGTAGCACTTGTAAGCTTCTATCAAATGGTTTGCCACGTCGTTGTGGTTCGAAAGACTCTTCTGGAGGTCGGCTGCCTTGACAAATTGTTGGCCGGCCCGTTCGAAATCCTTCTTTAACCGGTACTGGTTAGCAGCTTGAACGTATAAATCGGTAGCTTCTTCGAGTCTATATGACAGAGACGACCCGGAAAACATCAGAAAGAACCCCAGCTGGGGTTTGGTGAGCTTTTCAGCTTGCTGAATGAGACTGCTTGGATCACTCATAATGGGTGGTTTAACACGATAGTTGAGAATGAAGGCAAGGTGTGAAAATACACCCGTGCACCGAAAAGTAAATCGCAGATGCGATACAAAACAAATAGCGATTGCAACAATTACCAAATGGCCAGTTCCGCAGAAAAGATACGATACGAGAGACTCAAGCTCGTCAGTCAAAAGGCGCTAGACCAGTCAATCAAAAAAGGATTATCTATAGACCAGATCAAGAAATGTTACCCCATAATATCTTCATCGAGCGACGGTGTACGTCTACTAGAAATGGCCCGGAGCCAAATTATCGATTTCTGGCAGAGCAAATCACTCGAGGAGTTTGCCTTAATATTCAAGGAACGAAATTTGGCTTCAAAATTGGACGAATTGGACGAAATAGTCGAAGCTGCCCACAGACGACAGTACGATGGAGACACTCGTATTCCCATAGATATGCTCACACCGGACGAATTGATCGATGCCAGCTTGGTGAGTACTCGAAAGCAATCGGCAGACACGTTGAGCATAATATACAATCAGTTGTGTGCTGATAACCAGGAACTTCACGATGAATTAATGAGCCTCGCGAAAGAGGGAAACGACATAAAAAACGATATAAATGCCCTGATTGCAAGCTTGGGCCGCGACATCGAAGCGATGAAGGAAGATGCAAAAGTTGACGATTTGGCGAACGCATTAACCAACGAATACTAGAAGAATGACTAAACTTCAGAAGAACTATGATACTAGAGTCATAATTACGTTCAAGACTGATAGTCATTCAAAATTGACAATTATATTTACGAATCACATAACGTGATGGTTCATTCAAGAAGTGACCAACAAGACTGATGATCCATTCAGGATCTGATTACACCAAGAGTCATTACATCAAGGGCTCTAATACAAAGTATTAATAAGCCTCTACCAGTGTAAACTGTGCCTCTGCTCTGCATTCTCATTACTATATACATGTTCATTTCTTCATGCCTGAGATCTGCTCGAAGTTTTTCTTGGTCAATTGGTTGTATCCAACAACCCTCTTCTGCAACTCGGTGAATTGCTGTTCCTTTCTCTTTTGCTTGTCCGACAACTTGACAAGTTGCTTGTCTCCCCACACCTTGTACTCTTGCAAGTACTTTCTATCCATGTTGAATTCCCGGGTCACAACATCGTCTGTCAAACCCAATTTTGCGATAGCATAGTAGTATCTTTCAGGGTCATCTGCCTTAAGATACTTGAGCATTTTTTGCCGTTGTTGAACCATTTCTCTCACTCTTTGTAAGTGTGCCTTGTCCTTAGGAAATGTACGAACATGGTCCATGCCAAAATGAATACGAGCTGTCAAAACCGCAGCCTGGACCTCGGCAGATCCGGTATCTCCTTCTTGTCTCTGGAATTCTTCTCGTGCAAGTTTCACCGCCATCTTTTTCTTGTCGGCAACATTGGTGTTTTTAACATGCAAAATGGTCAAAAGGGCCCTTCTTTTACGCTCCGCCGTCGCCTTGAGTGAGTCATACAACACAGGGTTGCCCATCACCCCCTTGTCCAATCCAGCCTTCTCTGCTCCATACAATAATTTTTCAAACTCTTCTCTCAGATATCCATAAGCCAAATTATTTTGGTCATCTATCTGTTCTCTAATCCTTTTTACAAACGAATTGGAAGCGTCTCCCAAAACCGGATCCACCTGGAACTTGACATTTTCAAGATTATGCTTTTTAAGGTTGTTGACATCACGAATAATTTGACGCTTGAGTCGATTTTCACGACGCTTGAGCGACCTAATTTTGGATCTTGCGGCATCCTGGGGAATGAATTGCTTTGCCGCTATCGAAGGAACAACCTTCTGTGGAGCAACTGCCCGAAGAGCAGCACTCATACCGAAGAAACGGACCCCGATTCTCATCATGGCTTCAACCTTTTTTCAAAAGTCTTGAGAAAATATCGACCGCTTATGTAAGGAAAATTTGGCTCACTTTGGGCACCGTTCGGCATTGGTATAATGCCTTATCTTCGGTTACATAAGCAGGGACACAAATGCGACGAGTCCAAAAAAATTTCCACTGATACAGTCCCATTGATAAAGGAAAATTTTTATCAGATAAGACAACAAATTTTTTAAAAGGTGCAATTCAGTCCTTATTAGCCATTTTCCGTACTGTCTAATACCTTAGAAGCGATTAAAACCCACTTTCAATTGTTTAACCTCGCTTGTTGACATTTTTATCGCCCACACAGATTTGAAATTCTTGATTACGGCGTTGATAAAGCGGGTAAAAAACGATCAGAACGCTATTTTGCTGCTAATACTATCTCACCGGTGTATCGGATACATCAAATTGCCACTTTCTTGAAGCTAGCTCGATTCTTTTGCCCAAAGCTGTCGTCACGTTGTCGTCCCACTTTTTGAAATTTTCACTTAGCAATCGATAAAAATGAACCAGATCGAACGGCTTCCCGCTGCAGTTCCACCAACAAACCCGGTGCATCCCAACGCAAAGTCAACCACCCACATGAATAATGGGACCACCACGTCCAAGACTAACATATCTACGCCGGTGTGTCGAAACTGCAAAACCCAGACCACACCGCTTTGGAGAAGAGACGAAACCGGTCAAGTGTTGTGTAATGCTTGTGGGTTGTTTCTCAAGTTGCACGGGCGCCCTCGTCCTATATCTTTGAAGACAGACACGATCAAGTCTCGGAACCGGATAAAACAACCCAACTCGACGAAATCGTCGGGTCCTAACACCCCAGAACTCAAATCCAAGGACAGTAAATTACCCAGTTTGAATGGCAGTGGCAAGAAGTCACCCAAACCCAAAAAACGCTCGCCCACTCCGGTGAATGGACAACAATCCGATGGTGGAATGTTGACACCTCTTCTCCCAGCTTCTGGGTCCAAGTCGTTCACGGGTTCCAACGGTGCGTTCAACACTCCTTTGAATTACAACCAGCACTTGTCGCAACACTTAACTCACCAAGTACAACCCTTACATTATCCATCTTCCACTCCAACGCAGTTTGCTCCAGGATTGCAAAGAATAACATCACCGCTCTTGCTTTCTACTACTTCTTCACTTAGCAATGCCCGTGAGAATTCAAAGCCTTCGTCGGCTTCCACAAATGGTACCTTGAGCGCTGTACAAGCTGCTGGAGCGCTCGAAAACATGTCTAATGAACTTGGTCCCAGCGCTTCATTCCAAAAGACTTCACGGCCCCATGCAACTGGTTTCTCATTAATGAATAATGAACGTTACGACTCGTTGAAAAAGGAATCTCCTCCACTCATCGCGGCCCTCAGCTCCCAAAACGGCTCTCTGAGCCTTCCTCCAAAACTTCCATCGATTGTTTCGAATAACAACTCGGCCACTCCTGCCAAGACAGTTTCCTCACCTTCGTTCGGTCCTCAGTTTGCTATGAACAGCCAAAACTCGGCAAACAAGACCCCTCCACACAGCACACCCCTGTCGTCGTTATCCTCCAATATTCACTCCCACAACCACTCGCCAGAGACGTCTCTGACATCATTACCACCTCTCCAAAATCTGGCCAGTTCCAAGCCTTCGCTTCCTCATTTGCCTAGTAGCTTCAGCTCGCTCGGTCGCCAGGATGGAAGTTCTTTGCCTGGTATTAACAGCCTTCGAAACGAAAGTTCGAATGAAAAAGGAGATTCTTCAGCAGGAAAACCAAATAAGTCCAACAGACAAAACGACGATAATGGACTGGACGGTAACTCGGGAGATGATAAGGACAAGAGGTCGTCTAATAGCGGAGCCAATGGCGAAGATGTCACATTACTAAAGACCCGTATTTCCGAATTGGAGCTTGTCAACGACTTGTACAGAACCAGAATCATGGAGTTGGAAGCCATGGAGCAGGCAGCTCGGTTGAGAGAAAACTCCATGAAGCGCCGCCTTGAAGAGATCATGGGAGCCAGAGATAATGAAAGCAAAAGATCAAAGTTCGCTTAGAACAAAAAAGCCTATGAAGGATATAGTGCGTTGTATTTATGATGGGAACAAACCAATAAACAGTATCTAGTACTTGGCATCATGTCTTCACATCGGGCTCGTCCTTACCCAAATGCTCTTTGAATTTCAAAAGCTTGAGAACGAAATCGATGTCGTCTTTCAAGTAGGTATCGACCGGAGTGTTGGCGACGGATTTGTCACTAGAATGTTTCTCCAAGTACAATCTGACCGTGGCTCCAGAAGAACCTGTGCCAGACAATCTGACAATGATACGTAAACCATTTTTGAACTTGATGAACAATCCCTGGTTGGAGGATACCGACCCATCCAAATCAGTGTAGGAGAAGTTTGCACCTTCTTGAACAACGTAGCCTGGTGCTAACTCGGTTCCTTCCTTGTTTTCATCAACTATAGATTGCAATAACGACACGAGCTTGTTAGCACCGTCAGAAGGTACTTCTTCGAAGTCGTATCTCGTGAAGAAAGTTCTTCCGTATTTTTCCCAGAACAAATCCTGAACCAGTTTGATGGATGCAGACGCTTCAGGGTGCAATTTGTTAAAGCCAGCCAAAACATTCAACCAGGCAACGATGGCCCAAAGACCATCTTTTTCACGGATGTGGTTGGAACCCGTACCAAACGATTCCTCTCCACAAATAGACAATTTGTTAGCATCAAACAAAGAACAGAAGAATTTCCACCCCGTAGGCACTTCGTACACATTCAACTTTTTGTCCTTGGCAACGAGGTCCAAAGCACCGGACGTGGGCATGGACCGGGCCAAACCAAAGACTCCGTTTTTCTCGAAATAAGGAATGAAATCAGCATATTCGGCAATTATCGCAACGGAATCTCCAGGAGAAACAAACGTTCCAGCGCCGTAGATCATGTTTCTGTCACCGTCACCATCGGAAGCGGCACCAAACGCAATATTTTCCTTGTCGACTCTGTCCACTAAAGTTCTGGCATAGGTCAAGTTGGGATCAGGATGCAAGCCACCAAAGTCAGGTTTTGGCTCAAAGTTCTGAACGCTCGACTCTGGCAACCCCAACTCTTCCACAAAGATCTTGTAGCCGTAGGGTCCTGTGACACCGTTCAAGGCATCGAAAAGTAACTTGAAATCCTTGTCCTTGTTGAGGAAAGATTTGATCAATGGAAAGTCGAAAATATCTTTCAACATTGCCACGTAGTCTGCTGTGGAGTCAATGATCTCCACCTCGATGGAACCCAAGGTCTGGGTGCCAATTGAACCAAGATCGACAGAACCAACATCGCTGATCTTGTAACTTTTGAGATTCTTGGAAACCTCGAAGATCTTATTGGTAACAGATTCTGGAGCTGGACCGCCATTACTCAAGTTGTACTTGATTCCAAGATCGTTATTTGGGCCTCCTGGGTTGTGGGAAGCCGTTAAAATAATCCCACCAGTAGCCTTTCTGATTCTGATGACATGGGAAGTTGCGGGGGTGGAGAGAATGCCATCTTTTCCAATTATCAATTTTTTCACTCCATTAGCAGCAGCAATTCTGGTGATGAGCTGGATCACATGGTCGTTGTAGTACCGACCATCACCTCCAATGACCAAAGCAGAGCCATTGGCACCCTCGGGAATGGCATCTAAAATGGCCTGAATAAAGTTCTCAGTATAGTGTTCTTGTTGAAAAACTTTGACTCTTTTTCTCAAGCCCGAAGTACCTGGTTTCTGGTCCCCAAAGGGAGTGGTGGACACGGTTTGTACAGACATTACTAATTCGACGCAATTGAGCAAGTCACACAAGAAGAGTAGGAATTCGAAGTGGAGAGAGGCCGCTGGTGTTGGGGTGCGTTGCTGTTGGGGTCGGGGAACATTCTGAGGGGACCGGAGCGACCTTCGGAGTCAATTCGTAAATATATAATAGTGGGGCTACTATTCGTAAATAGATAAAGTAGCCCATCTTTCTTTTTCGTAGCCATATTATATTAGTTACTCTATTACTTGTTCACAACCTTATTAATAGCATCGGCCAAGTAGTCGACGTTGTTGTCGTTGATACCGGAAATCGAGAACCGTCCGTCTTCAGTAGCATAAACGGAATACTTTTCTCTCAACTCAATCACCTGCTCGGCCGACAACCCGGTGTACACAAACATACCTCTTTGCTTCATCAAGTGGTCCCAGTTGTAGTTGGACTTGTCCAATTTTTCATACAACTTGCTTCTAACACCATTCAATCTTCCCACAACTTTGTCCAAGTCGGTCAACCACGATTGGAACAAGTCCTGGTTGGAAAAGATGGTCTCGACAATCTTGGACCCGTGGATTGGAGGAGAGGAGTACATTGGTCTGATCAATTTTTTCAATTGTGACTCAATAGCAGTAGCTTGGTCTTTGGACTCAGTGACTATGGAGATGGAACCGGTTCTTTCACCGTACAATCCCATGTTCTTGGCAAACGATTGACACAAGGCAAAAGACGAGAGCTTACCTTCGGCAGTCAATTTGGTCATTTTACGCACCAATCCAATGTCCTCATATGGACTACCCGAGGCAAATCCTTGGTAAGCCATGTCGATCAATGGGAACAATTTTCTCTGCTGGATGATCTGCAACACCTCGTCCCATTGCTCGGAGGTCAAGTCCATACCGGTAGGGTTGTGGCAACAAGCATGAAGCAAAACCACCGATTCGTTGTCGGCATTGTTTAAACTCTGCTTCAATTGTTCGTAGTCCAAGTCATTCTTGGAGGTGTTGTAGTACGCATAGTACTCAGCGGTAAGACCAGCATCAGAAAAGACGGCAATGTGGTTGGCCCAAGTAGGTTTTGGGACATAGATCTTCTTGGCCGAGTAGAATCTGTTCAAGAATTCAGCAATAACCCTCAACGAACCAGTTCCAGAGATGGTTTGAGATGACACAATACGTCCATCCTTGATCAATTGAGCACCATTTGCGTCCTTGTCAGAATTGTTAAAGATAAAGTTCTTGACAATATTTTGGAAATTTTTGTTACCGATGATACCGGTATACTCTTTTTCGGTTTCCGTCTCCAACAATGACTTCTCAGCTTGTTTCACCGATGGGAAAATGATTGGCTTCCCAGCGTTGTCTCTGTAAGCTCCAACACCCAAGTTGATCTTGTTGGAGTTGGTATCTTTGACATAAGCTTCACTGATTCCCAAAATTTTGTCTGGAGGCGCCAAAGGGATCTCGGCCCACTTGGCCACTCTGGAAGCAGAGGAGAAGGTGCGAAATTGCAATCTGGCTCTAAGCATCTGGGTTAATACAAGAAATTATGAGAGGAATTATTACAGAATTTTCGTGATTTATCGGCTGATATTGAGTAATTTTCCGAATTTTTCAGATGACTCAATACCATGAATCATCATGAGATGATCCGCAGACCCGAACTGTCGAACACCATCTCTCTCCAATTCACAAACATTTGGGTTCAGAATCAGAAAATAATACTTACACTCGTTGTCGTGCCGCGTACGACGGTCGGTGGCCTTATATATGTAGTGGGCCGAAATCAGAAGTGGGGAACGGTGTTGTACCGCCGCTGACATAAGCCTGTTTCTTCCGATAATTCGGGCGAGCGGATGCACGTGAAGACCCGAGATTTAGTCCAGGTGTTCACCATGGGTTGACATGAAGATGGTGATGGGTTCAGTGTTGTATGGAACTGCAAAGATTTGTTTGATCGACACTTCAAACAATTTTGAAATGCCGAGGTCGGATGTTCACGGCGCGCGCCAGCCTATTCCGGTGGGGTGCGGTTATAGGCTCGGTAAAATAGGTACAGGAAAATATTAGTGAGAGTGAATTAAAATGAGGAGACTAATGAGATTGTGAGACTGAATGAAATTGAGCGGAGATAAGTGGAATTGATAATGAGTGGAGACAATAGGAGATAACTGGAAATAAATGGAGTCTGAGTGCTGAGTGAAGTGATAGAGTTTTGCTTCTGGTATCTGGTCGGTAATTACCCGATTGGGCGATTCGCAACCATTACAATTGATGTCAACTTCAGTCTACTTCGGTCTACTTTCGAAAAGAATACTATTCCTATCATAAATCATTAAATATGTTCTTGTTCTGCTTTTTGAGATTCGGCGTATCCCATGTCGAATGCCATTTGCTTGGCAGATGGAGGAACCCAAGAAGATGACTTCCATGGAAGCACATCTTGAGAGTACAATTCATCCACTTCCTCCAAAGTCAAACCCTTGGTCTCACGGACAAAGAAGAAGACGTAGAAGAAGGAGAACAACAAACACCCAGCAAAGACAAAACCATAGTAAAAGTGGATAGCCGAAGTGATGAATGGAGTGAAGAACGAAATCAAGAAACCCCACAACCAGTTGGCTGCGGTAGCCACCGACATAGCTTTTGATCTGATTCTCAATGGGTAACTCTCAGACACGATACAGAACACACCACCGGCCCAAGTGGATGCAAAGAAAAAGATGTAAAGACAGGTGATGAAAATCATGGCATTTCCGGTGGGTTTGTTGGTATCAGTCAAGTCGTCATAACCATTGTTGTACAAGTTAACCGAACCCAAAACCGAGTAGATGATGAAACAGACAAACATGCACGCGGAACCGGTTAACAAACACTTTCTTCTTCCGTAACGGTCAATGACATAGATACCAAGGAAGGTAGAAGCAAAGTTGACCACACCCAAAATAATCGAGGTTTCGAAAGAATCTTGCAAACCAACAGCTTTGAAGATGGTTGTTCCATAGTAGAAGAAGTAGTTGTCACCAGTCAATTGTTGCAAAGATTGCAACATAATACCCATAATAACTCTTGACAAAATCTTGGGTTTACCGGTGATCAATTGAGTCCACGAAGCATTACCAGCAATTTTTTCTCTCTCGATACCAGCTTGGATCAATTGCACTTCAGTGTAGACAGCGGGATTGTCTGGGGTGGTAGAGTTGGATCTGGCAATAGACTTTTTAGCTTCTTCAATCTTGTTCTTTTCAATCAAGTAACGAGGAGATTCAGGCATCAAAAGCATACCAGAAACCAAAAGAATGGCCCACGCGAAACACAAACCCAAGGGAATTCTCCACTGTCTCGAATCGTCATAAGTCTTTGTTCCATAGGTGGTACAGTAACCCAAAAAGATACCCAATGTGATGAACAACTGGAAAACCACCACCAAAGTACCTCTCAATTTCTTGGGAGCAGACTCACCAATGAACAAGGGACACAACACAGAAACAATACCAACCGACAAACCAGTAATGGCACGTCCAATACAAATTTGGTACCATTTATCCAGAGACGAAATTTGCACAATGATACCAATCACATAGATAAGCATGGAAAACATAAGTCCCACTCTTCTTCCGTACATGTCAGCCACCTTGGACAAGAAAATACCACCGACAGCACATCCAATGTTGAAAATGGCAACCATCAAACCAGTTCTGACGTTCGACAAAGTGTATTCATCATGTTCAAGTTGTCCGAATCTTTGCTTAAAGTCAGGCATGTTAACAAACCCGGAAATGGTACCGGTATCGAAACCAAACACGAAACCACCAAACGCAATCAAAAGACAGAAAATGGAAACGGCAATATGTTTCTTGTCACTGTCGTCCAACGTAGGTAATGCTTCTTCTTCCTCTTCTGGTTTGTCATCTTTGACTAACAAAGAGTCATTATTGATGGGAGTCTGAACTCCCGAATCAAGTTCTTGTTGTGACATTATAAAATAGTCTGAAAATGTAAAGTTCAGGCCAAGATATATTGCCAGCCTTTTATACTATGCCATATATCCGGCCGGATAAATTTTCATGCAATCACGCTATGCTGAAAAATTTATAATCACGCACGTCGTCCAATTAGGAAGGTATCATGCATAATTATGCAGAGTTAACCCGGTCGCACTCCAGTTTTCTCCGTCGTCCCCAGCAAAAGTGGCACAAAAATGAGGGCATAGTGGGGCACCGCGCGGGGCTGAAAGAAAGGGGAGGGTCATTGGGAAGCTAGTGAACGATTCTTTCAGGGCTTTGAGAAATGAATGTGTTAACCTTGGCAAATAAGCCTCATGGCAATTCTTTGAGCAAAAAAATTCATTACTTGCCGATCAAATATCGAGGTTCCCCGACAATTGCCCCACTTCTCGCATTTCATTTGAAAATGTCAACGTTCAATGCTCCTAATGAATGCGGCTCTTCCCGGGTCTTCCTGTATGCAGTCTCGGCTGATCAAAAAATTCCGAGAAATAAAGGTACAATGTGAGAAGAAAACAATCGGGTCTAGTGCAGGCGGTGGCCCATATTGGTTCTGATGTTGTTTCCGCGAAAGTTTCACCATATTTTTCCACTTTCAATCCCAATTTCATCTCGAACTGAGGCCCGGAAAATCCATCCTAAAGTTTTTCCGATGACGCAGGGCCTGCAGGTAGTCCGATCGTCGCGTTGGATCCCGCAGTCGGCATCGTGCATAAATCGTTTTCATCATGCAATAAGCCAATCGGCTTAAAAAATCGGCCTGAAAAACCGGCACTATTGTAAGCGCGAATGACGTTATTAGAGCGTGATGCAGAAGTTATTCCGTTTTGTTCCTGTATGCTTCTCTTTTTTGTGGAAAGTGTAGTCGTGTTTGACATTTCCATTCCAATCGTATAACCAGTATGCTATTTTCTTTGCTTCGTAGTAGCAAGTTTTCGTGAATCCTAAAGCATTCATAATCTCATCCATAGACTGATGATCAAAATAGCGAGAGTTTGAGACGCACGGTAATGGTAGAACCATGAAAAGTGTGCTCATACTACCATTTCTAGGAGGTTTCAAAAATTGGGTTATTCTTTTGAGCATGTCACCTCTTTGACTTGGAGAGGGAACAAAGTTGATAACGAGTGAGCAGGAAATCAAATTGAATTTTTCAGAGTCATTTTTGGGCATTGGTCTTTGCATGAAATCCTGTTGTAGAATCTTGGACTGGTTTTGCGAATTCAAATCGATCTTGATGACTTCCAGAAAAATCTTGGAGGTTGATATGGCATTATTGGCACTTAGACATCCGATTTCAAGAGCATTTAACATGTTGGAGCCAGAAATTGTGGAGGTATAATTAGCTTTTAGCCATTCTACAAGCTTTTTAGAAGAGTCTCCACCTCGTAAACTGTCCTGTCCTTGCGTAGATGCAACCTGGTATGCTTCTATTCCTCCCAAGCTAGCAATTTCTCCGTCGATGTCGCCTAATTGAGCACATATTTTATGGATATCTGAGTTCTCATCATCGACCGAATTGGTTAAGTTCCCAGATTTTTGAGCTCTTTCCCTGTGAATAACATAAATTTTTAGATGCTGTGGGTACTCCTTTTTGAGATACTTTGCAAGTTCTGAACTTGAATCCAAGCCAAGTTTTTCCGGTTGAGCTTGTATGATTCTCCTCAATAATGTAGCTCGCTGTTTTTGCAATACATGATATCTGCGTATAAGTTTCCTAGCTTTTTGTGGCTTTAAAGTACGTGGGGTCTTGGTGGCGGTTATGGATTTCGGGCGATGCAGCAAAAGGCTTTTAGCTCTAGGCATTATGGATCGCTCTCTCTATGAGATCTATGAGATGGCTAAGTGATAGAATTGTGTGGGTGTGTGGATGTCATCGCCATATTTCTGCAACCACTTGTGCGTAGTATCAGTCTGCAATATGCCTCCGAACAAGAAGAAAGGAAAAGGCAAAAAAGAACCCAAGAAGGGTGCAAAGAAGCCTGCAGTGCGCAAGCCGCTCACCTTGAAGCAAAAGCAACGCAAAGAGTCCAAAGTCGTCAGGGCCGACAGCTTAAATTGGAAGCCAGTAGAGATTCCCGATAATCTTGAAAGTTACGAGGGTTTATATGGAATTGAGGAATTGGACGGGGTGGACGTCAAATATGTGGATGGAAAGGCCGAGTTTGTTGTAAAGGAAGAAAAGAAGGACACCAAAAAGGAGGAAAATGAAAATGAAGATAAAAATGAAATTGAAGATGAAGATGATGAGGAAGAATTCACCGGTTTTGATGATCCAGTAACAGAAACCAAACGTCCTTCAGATGAACCTGATCTCAAATCCAAGAAGAAGCAGAAACCCAACAAAGATGACGAGCTTCGTGAAAACGCATTTGTTGGAGTTGACGCTTCGCTTCCGAAAGACACCGATCTTCCAAAGTGGTCTATGGAAAATGTTTCTTTGAGCACCTATACTATTAATGGTTTAGCAGGCTGTGGTTTTAAGGAGCCCACGGCGATCCAACGCAAGGCAATTCCTCTTGCTCTTCAAGGAAAAGATGTCATAGGTAAAGCCACTACGGGTTCAGGTAAAACTTTGGCATATGGAATTCCCATTTTGGAACGTTGTTTGGCTCAGCTTGAGTCCAAGACAAACACTATCAAACCACCGACTGCCATGATATTTGCCCCTACGCGAGAATTGGCCCATCAGGTGGTGGACCACATGAATAAAATTGCCAAGTTTTCTCCATTGGCACAGAATGGCATAGTTAGCATCACCGGAGGTTTATCGATTCAAAAGCAAGAACGGCTCTTGTCCCATGGACCAAGTATCTTGGTAGCGACTCCTGGAAGATGTCTAGAATTAATGGAAAAGAGCGTTGATCTTGTCAATCGAATGGCATTGACAGACATGATTGTGCTTGATGAAGCCGACCGGTTGCTCCAAGATGGTCATTTTGAAGAATTCGAAAAAATTCTCGATATGCTCAATAAGCACCGACCCAAGAAGACACAAGGTGTTTCTCGCAGATGGCAGACTTTGGTTTTCAGTGCTACATTCTCCAGAGACTTGTTTGGCAAACTATCGAATAATAAACCAAGAAATAAGGAATCCTCCTTTATTGAAAATGACGAAATTCTCTCATTGCTAAACACCAAACTCCAATTCAGAGACCGTACACCTGCTGTCATCGACGCAAACCCCAAGGAAATCGTCTCTGGAAAAGTTACAGAAGCATTGGTCGAGTGCGGGCCGTCAGAGCGAGATCTCTACTTGTACTATTTCCTTTTGATGTATCCTGGGTCGACGTTGGTTTTCGCAAATGCCATTGATTCCGTGAAGCGATTAGTACCATTTTTGACAAACTTGAACATTCCCACCTTCTCCATCCACTCGTCTATGATACAAAAGCAGCGCTTGAGAGCGCTCGAACGATTCAAGGCTGCTGGCGAAAAAAATCAGACTGCAGTTTTGATAGCTTCTGATGTCGCTGCTAGAGGCCTTGATATTCCCAATATTGACCATGTGGCCCATTACCATCTTCCTAGGTCTGCGGACGTATATGTCCACCGTTCTGGAAGAACCGCAAGAGCAGGGAAAGAGGGTGTCTCCGTCATGTTCTGTTCTCCTCAAGAAGCTTCAGGGCCGTTTAGAAAGTTGAGAAAACTTGTAGCTGACAGTGCAAATAAAGGAAGCCGGATGAACATGCATAGCGACGTCAAGCTTCTACCCATTGAGATGGACTTGGTTACGCAATTGAAGCCTCGTGTGAACATATCTTCCAAATTGGCCAATTCTACAATCTCCACGGTTTCTACAAAGAAAAGTGATTCGTGGATGAAGGAAGCCGCCGAGGAATTGGGTGTTGATATGGAAGAAGAATTTGTGGACGACCACTTGAGAAAGCAGAGATTGAGAGACGATAACAAAATTTTGACAAAAGATCAAGCTGCCAGCTTGCGAGCAGAACTCAAATCGCTTCTAAATGAACGTCTTCGCATAAACAAAAGAAGATCCTATTTGACTAGCGGAGTTGATAATTTGGCTCATCAAATGCTCACCGGTGACTCTCACGAAGCAGTTTGGGGACATGCAAAAGTCAAAGCATTGGACCAGTTAAAAAAAGGAAAGAGCACAAAAAAAAGCAAATAGAAGCTAGCATTCTATATGTAAATGCATCTAGTAGTACACACCCCTCTCGTCTAAATGAAATCCTCGTCGTCGTCATCATAGTATTCGTCATCACTTTCGTCGTCAGTTAATTGTTCAAAGTTGACGTTGTATCTCAACAAGGCACCAATACCACCAAATCCTTGACAAAATTGAGCACCTTCGGACGACCGGTCGGTAACAAATTCAAGATTGGCACCGAATGATTTGTAGTTTTCTGCCAACCATTCCAAAAATGATTCTTCCTTTATGACTTCCATTTCTGTGCCAGTTTTCTTGTCAAGCAAGTATGATTTGTCGGGCAATTCTGGATTGACATTTGCAACCACCTCGTTACCTTCTATGTCCTTCATGGTATAGCGAACGATATTCAAGTTCTCGTATACAATCACCACCTCACATGCTCCGAGATCCAATGCCTTGAGAGTATCCTCGATACCGTAACAGAACTTACCCGAATCTTGAGAGATCTCTTCGAAGTAACTCTCAAGCAATTTCTTTTCTTGCACAAATTTGACATTGGCCAAAGTTTCGGCTGACAATTCGATAGCTTGGTTGAACCCGTTTTCTCCACCGTAGGAGATATCGACAATTTTAACCACCTTGGCGAGCAACCTGTTATCAAACAAATCGGATTTGGAGAGCTCGGTTTTGAAATCAGCTGAACCAGCCAAAATCAATCCAGCAACATTGACTTTATCGTTGGTGATAAAATTCTGTACCGCAACTTCGGCGACTTTTCTCACATAATTGTGTCTCTTTTCTTCTCTCAATCTCGAGAAACGAAGCGCGGATTGACCTCCTCTACCATGCTTCTTGGGCAAATCAACCGTGAATTTATGCAACACTTCTCTGGTGTTTCCCGATACCGCTCCGAACAATGCTCCATTACCATCCATGACAATGAATCCAAACCGGTCATCATCTTCCAACAACTCAGACAACGCCTCCACGTGGAACTTATTGTCACATAAGTACAAAGATGTGTTAATTGGCTTGAATGGTTCGAAATCAATGTTCAATTTCTTTTCCTTGCCCTCTTCAGTAATGACATCACCACAGTATACCACCAAACCATTTTTGGGCACCGAGTTGTACAACTTAAGCTTCTGCTGGGTGGAGGTGATGGCTGATAACACCGACAATCGATTAACTCTGGATTTAATGTTGGAAGCGGTTCCGTATTCTTCAGTTAACATCTTTTGAATGAGAGAAATTTGACCTTTTGGAGGTATGACCAACGAGATCATGGAGGTACCATTACCCCTGGCCTGTTCCAACGACTTGATCAACTTTTTGACCTTCCAGATCTCAATGTTCTTCTCCGCTGCGTCTGCCATGATTGTTCTTTGCCAACTGAATGAAAAAATTTAAGACTGTGCTCGCACCCACACACCAGTGCTAACCCGGATTCTGCGCGATCAAGTGGGCCCCGTCTGCAGGACCAGCGTTTTCAGCTTCATCTACCGCCCTATCCGATCAAACAACCCCCGGTTTATGTCAGAAATAAGAACCAACGGCGCCTCTACAGCGCGTGATACAGACTACGCGCAGTCGCTGGACCGTCGAAGTAACGTTGATGGCAGTGAATATGCCTCCGACTCCTCGGATACGGATCTTGAAGATGTGCCGCAAGAGGAAAAGAAATCTAGACGGCCTCCAGAAAATGCTTTTACTCAACAAAGGTTGCGTGCGTATAACCCGGTGCTCACTGCCAAGACGGTGATTCCACTTTTGATTGCAATTGCTGTGATTTTCGTGCCTTTAGGTGCGGCTATGTGGTACGCATCGGACCGAATTCAAGATTTTGCCATAGATTACAGCAAGTGTGAAAAGCTAGCTAGCTCCAAATACTGGACCCAGGTGCCGGACGAGTTTCTCGAACTCAATTTCAAGACGAAAACCAAGAATATTAAGCACATGCCACAATGGAAACTCGATACCGACGAGTCGCAACAATTTGAAGATGAGAGAAATGTGTGCCGAATCCAGTTTGAGGTACCTGATGATATGAAGGGACCTATTTATTTCTTCTACCGCTTGCACAACTTTTACCAAAACCATCGTCGGTACGCAAAGTCGTTTAGTGAGGAGCAAATCGAAGGCAAGGAAGCTTCTGTGAATACCATTAAGAACACGGTGGGTCAGAACTGTGAACCTTTGTCTGTTCGTGATGGAAAGAAGATTTACCCTTGTGGCTTGATTGCTAATAGTATGTTTAATGATACTTATGGACACACTTTGCAGGGAGTGAACGGAACTTCCAATGATTACAAATTTACCGCAAAGGGTATTGCGTGGAAAACCGACTCGAACCGGTTCAAAAAGACAAAGTACGACCACACGGAAATCGTGCCTCCTCCGAATTGGTACAAGTGGTACCCCAACGGATACAATTCTACAAACGTGCCGGATATTTCAAAGTGGGAAGAATTTCAAAACTGGATGCACACCGCAGGCCTCCCCACATTTAACAAATTGGCCCTTCGTAACGATCACGATTCGTTGAACAAGGGAATATACGAGGTGACCATTGGGCTCCATTTCCCTGTTCTTCCTTATAATGGAAAGAAGTATATCTATATATCACAGAGATCGGTTATTGGAGGTAAGAACGACTTTTTGGGTATAAGTTGGATGGCTGGAGGAGGAGTATGCTTCCTTTTGGGGGTCACTCTTCTTATTGTGAATTCCATAAAGCCCAGAAGAACGGGAGACGTGAGTCTTTTGAGTTGGAATCAGGAACCAAAGCAAGAAACCAAGTAGGTCTATGTAATGAAAGTATGCATTTAGGTGGTGTATTGGTGTGAAAACTAAGGCTAAGTGGGAATGAGTAGGTAGATACAGTTTCTCTGTTTCATTGATTGGTATATGTCCGCCTCGGCCGAAACGGACGTATCGGTGAATTGATATGTTGTTTAATCAGCTGAAAGCCATACTTCGAGGAGAGGCTTATCTCCGTCGAGGCTCGGGTGTTATCTCCGTCTCCAAGTTGGGCCAACTTTCGAGTATAAATAGGACATTTTCGTAACCAGGCGCCAGTTAAGCATGACAGTCAAAGAATCTAGAGTATTTTACCTCAATCAGCAAACTGAAGGACTTCCCAATGTTGAATTGGGTGAGCCTAACTCCACTTTTAGGCTCGTAACAGAAGAGTTGCAGCCATTAAAAGAAAATGAAGTATTGGTGAAATCTCTCTATTTTTCCAACGATCCGCTCCAATTGGGCTGGATCAGAAAGGCAAGCTACGAAAACGCTGGTATTAGGCGGATTTTTCCGGGTGAGCCTATGGGTGGGTTCGGTTTGGGGCAGGTTATTGAGTCAACGGCAGACCAATATAAGCCTGGGGACATTGTTAATGGTGCTTTGAACTGGGCAGATTATAGTATTGTAAAGGCCGGAGCTCTTACAGGCAAAATTCCAGATTCTTCATTGCCTTTGACTACCTCGTTATCGACTTTAGGACTCACCGGTTTGACTGGCTACTTCGGAATATACGGCCAGGTCAAAGAGGGAGATACCGTAATTGTATCGGCAGCTTCTGGGGCCACGGGTTTGGTAGCGGTTCAAGTTGCTAAGGCTTTAGGATGTCGGGTTGTTGGGATCACTGGAAGCGACTAAAAGTGCAAATTTGTTGTAGGACTTGGAGCAGATGCGTGTGTCAATTACAACGACCCTGAGTTGATTGAAAAATTAAAGCAAGCGCTTGGGGAAAAAGGAACGTGTGATTTCTTTTATGATACTGTTGGTGGTGAGCTTTTGGATAAAGTAATGACATTGATGACGAAAAACGGTTTGATTTTGGTAGTTGGAGCAATTTCAGGTTTCAAGGATGTGACCAAGATGTATGTCAAAAACTGGCCACAAGTAATTGCCAGTAGACTTACTATCAAGGGCTTTATTGTATCCGATTATCTTCACAAGGTAGAAGAAGCAAGGGTCAATCTTACCAAGTGGATTCAGGAAGGAAAAATTCGGAACGATTCTAGTGTTTTAAACGTCATTGATTTGACCGAGGAGTCCAAATTTGCAGACATTCCCAAAGCTTGGGCGTTGATTCTTGACGAGAACAAGAAGCCAGGAAAGGTATTGACGAAGCTTGCTGATCCGGAATAACCTTTCCTGAAACATACGGAACATGAATTCAGGGTCCCATAGACACCATTACACCAATGCAGCACTTTTTTTCGCAGCCGAATTGCTTACTCATCTTATTGTACTGAGTTAACTGAACTTAATCGATTGCTTTCTTCTTAGCACCTCAATTAGCTATGTCTCCCAAAGAAACAAGAGCCCTTATACTCAACGAGCCTCCAGTTGGTGAGGTTGTTCTTGAATTGGGCAAAGAAAACTCCACTTTCAAACTTGTAAACCAACCATTGGAGCCATTATCCGATGGCCAGGTTTTGGTCAAAACTCTTTATATGTCCAACGATCCCACCCAGAGAATGTGGATTCAGAAGGGTCAGGACCCTGAGAGGATGTACACTGCCCCAGTATTGCCGGGCCAGAAAATGCGGACTAGAGCAATTGCCCAAGTTGTGGAGTCCAAGAGCGCTGATTACAGCGTGGGAGAATTTATTCTTTCAGAGATGTATTGGGCAGATTACTCTGTGCTTGAAGCAAGCCTGATCCAAAGAAAAGTAGACAATTCGATTCCATTGCCCTTATACTTGTCTACCTTGGGTCTGATTGGAATGACGGCTTACTTTGGTCTTCTTGAAGTAGGTAAGGCTAAGAAGGGAGATACCGTAGTGGTTTCTGCTGCTTCTGGGGCTACCGGGTCAATGGTAGTTCAAATTGCCAAGGCAATTGGATGTCATGTCATTGGTATTTCCGGTGGTGAGGAAAAGTGTCGTTATGTTGAAAGTATTGGTGCCGATGTTTGCGTCGATTATAAAGACCCCAATTTCAAGGAAAATATCAAGAAGGCTCTTGGAGACAAGAAGTTCTGTGACATCTACTATGACAACGTTGGAGGAGAAATCTTGGACGTAATGCTCACTTTGACGAAAGTCAATGGCACTATTATTGCCTGTGGTGCCATTTCAGGTTACAACGACCCTGCCAAATCGAAAATTAACAACTGGTCGGAAATCATCCTCAACAGACTCACGGTCAGAGGATTTATCGTGAGTGACTTTAGGGACAAATTTGCCGATGCAGCCAACCAAATCAACGCTTGGATCAAGGAAGGAAAAGTTAATGGCGACTCATACAACTTGGTAGACTTGAGTGAAGAATCCAAATTTGGCGACATTCCAAAGACTTGGAACTTGCTTTTCCAAAACGAGAAGAAACCAGGAAAGCTTTTGACGAAGCTTGCCGATCCGGGGAAGATATAGAGTAGTCTAGGTGACAACAAAGTAACGAGATACCATTTTCGTAAAAGCAAACCTACACGGTTCGTCTACAAGTAGCTACAACATTTACCATAAATAGCACATACTTCAAGACCCTGCAGCTCGGTATTGCTGTCCTGTATACTCATGGCAAAGCATCGCGCCTGTGTTGAAGTGGAAGATGAAGTTTGGGTCTATCGATAAACCAACAGAACACTTGCGAAGTCCGGTGTCTGACAAATCAAGTTCAAAACCCAACGGCCCGAGTTTTTTTTTTTTCGCAGCCGTTGGCAGCATCGCAAGCTGACATATTGTCGCAATTAACTCCCGCGACTTACATCGGACACTTTCCTTTTTGGGCCATTGTTCCGTGGTTCCGAGTTGCTTTCTCAGGTATAAAGAACCTGATCTTTCCAAAAGTTTCGAAAAAATCCACCATGGCTCCCACACAAACAAAAACTTTTATTGTGAACGAAAACCCACTTAAAGACGTCAATTTCGAATTGGGTCAAAAGGATTCTACATTCAAACTAGTGGAAGAACCCTTGAAACCCTTGCATGATGGACAAGTTCGTGTAAAGACCCTTTACTTGTCTAACGATCCAACTCAAAGAAATTGGATCCAAAAAGGCATCGACCCCGAAAGATTGTATGTTCCACCTGTGCAACAGGGTGAGCCAGTGAGATCGCTTGGTCTTGGTCAAGTTGTCGACTCCAAGTCAAGCAACTATAAGAATGGAGATCTTGTGCTTTGTATGATGTACTGGTCTCAATACTGTGATCTTACAGAAAAGCAAATTAACAGCAAGATCCCTGATCGTTCAATTCCTTTGCCCTTGTACTTGTCCACCTTGGGAATGACTGGTTTGACCGCTTACTTTGGCCTTCTTGACGTAGGAAAGGCTAAGAAAGGAGACACTGTGGTGATCTCTGCTGCTTCTGGAGCCACTGGTTCAATGGCAGTACAGGTCGCTAAGGCAAAGGGGTGCTATGTCGTTGGTATTTCCGGTAGTGAAGAAAAGTGTCGTTTCGTTGAAAGTATTGGCGCCGATGCCTGTGTCAATTACAAAGACTCAAACTTTAAGGAAAACATCAAGAAAGCTCTTGGCGACAAAAAGTACTGTGACATCTTTTTTGACAATGTTGGTGGAGAAATCTTGGACGTGATGCTTACTTTGACCAAGGTGGGCGGAACCATTGTTGCTTGTGGAGCCATTGCCGGTTACAACGACGCCTCCAAAATTCAAATCAAGAACTGGTCGGAAATTATTCTCAACAGACTTCAAGTCAAAGGGTTCATTATCTTAGACCACACAGACAAGTATGCTGCTGCCATTCAGGAAATCGCCGGTTGGATCAAGGAAGGAAAAGTCAAGGCCGACGAAAATGCTTTCCATTTGGTCGATTTGAGCGATGAATCAAAGTTCGCCGAGATTCCAACTGTCTGGGGTACCCTCTTCACCGACGAGAAGAAACCAGGAAAGCTTTTGACAAAGCTTGCCGATGCGGAGTAGGTATCGAGTAAAGGTGATAAGTAGGTAAATCACGATTAAAAGAGCAAACCCAATACATCTCCGAAGCCTCGGACTAGTTAAGACCTTGCAGCTCGGACTCTGGTTCAGACCCTGTAGCCCAGACCCTGTGCCTGTATACGCTCCACGGCATCGCGGGTTATTTGGTGCAAAGATGAAATCTGGGTCGAGGCGGAGCCATAAACCAACAAAACTTACTAACTCCCGATATCTGACAAATGTAGTCAGGCCTCAATGACACGAGTGATCTTTGCAGCCGTTGAGAGCCACGAAAGCGCTGACATACTGTCGCAACTAACTCCCGCGACGTACATACGGAACCTTCCTGTTTGGGCTGGACTGCCGAGGTATGAAATTAGATTTCCCCACACATAAAAAGATTCGAAATTTTAAAGTTTTCACGAGACACCACCATGGCTCCCACACAAACGAAAACTTTTATTGTGAACGAACAACCAATCAAGAATGTCAATTACGAATTGGGTCAAAAACACTCCACTTTCAAGCTAGTGGACCAAACATTGCAACCGTTGCAAGATGGACATGTTCGAGTAAAGACACTTTACTTATCCAACGATCCAACCCAAAGATCTTGGATACAAAAAGGTATCAACCCCGAAAGAATGTACGTTCCACCTGTGGGCCAAGGTGAGCCAATGAGATCGCTTGGTATAGGGCAAGTAGTCGAATCCAAGTCGTCGACCTATAAGAATGGAGATCTTGTGATTTGCCTGTTGTACTGGTCCCAATACTGTGATATTGATGAGCAGCAAATTGACAGCAAGGTTCCTGATGCTTCAATTCCTTTGCCCGTATACTTGTCTACGTTGGGAATGACAGGGTTGACTGCCTATTTTGGTATCAGAGAAGTTGCCAAAGCCAAGAAAGGAGACACTGTGGTTGTTTCTGCTGCTTCTGGTGCCACTGGGTCAATGGTGGTTCAAATCGCCAAGGCAATTGGGTGCCATGTCATTGGTATTTCCGGTGGTGAAGAAAAGTGTCGTTATGTTGAAAGCATTGGAGCCGATGCCTGTGTCAATTACAAAGATCCAGCGTTCAGAAAGAATATGGTGAAGGCTCTTGGTGACAAGAAGTTCTGTGATGTATTTTTTGACAATGTTGGAGGAGACATTTTGGACGTAATGCTCGCTTTGACCAAGGTGAACGGTACTATTGTTGCGTGTGGAGCCATTGCTGGTTACAATGACCACACCAAAATGCAAATTAGAAACTGGGGGGAAATCATAGTCAACAGACTCACCGTCAAAGGGTTCATTATCTTGGATCACAAAGACAAGTACGGTGCTGCCGTGAAGGAAATTGCAGGTTGGATCAAGGAAGGAAAAGTCAAAGCTGACGAAAGTGCTTTTAACTTGGTCGACTTGACCGGGGAATCCAAATTTACCGAGGTTCCTATTGTCTGGGGCACTCTTTTCTCCGACAACAAGAAACCAGGAAAGCTTTTGACAAAACTCGCTGACCCTAAATTGTAACGAGAGTCTATGTTGATAAGAAAATTGCAATACCGATTCAAGTGGAAGATGTCAAATTTTGAATTTTGTTGGTGTTTCAATATTTCCGGTGTTTGTAGATGTTCAAGAATTGATGTCAATGTTTAAATGTTGTCAGTGTTTGTAGTTCAAGGAATGTTTCAAACTACTGTTTACCCTGTTCATTGTAACAAATGTTATCGTCATATCAACTTAATATAAACAAAACTCAAATAAGGCACATTCTACAAATGTTTTAGTTTTGTACAACCAAAATAAATACAACGCATTTACGGCTTCTTATCTTAAACTCATTTCCTTTTTTTTTGCCATCTAACTCGTCTTTATTTTATCGCGCGTACAAACATTCCAGCTGCGAAATATTCTCGATTGATTTTGCGATACAAACAACTCGTGTAACACAGCCAGAACAACTTGTGATGACCCATGGCTGATCTTTTCTGGAGGCAAGAACCACAAGCTGACATGTCGCTGACTCCTGAAAAGCCATCAGAGTTTGCCAGTCAACCATCGTCAAATTCGGAAATTCTACTTCGCTTCAAGGAGCCACTGGCTGCGCTGCCGCGAGACGAATTCGTTCAAGACTTTGATCCCGACCAGGAATTCGACTTTTTATCGTCAAAACATACAAAAACAAAAGGTATCACATTTATTTCCGACTCAGAAAGTGCCACAAATTCCAATCAATCGCCGTTTGTAGAACGAGCTCGATCTATACATAATGGAGTCAAATTTGACACGGAACCGTACGCCAAAGAGCTCGGATCTTCTTCACAAAATACCAGGACCACCCGCTCAAAACATCAAAGCAAGCAAAACTCAACATCTTCGACAGATTCAAGGCATGAAAAATCCACAAACAGAAGATCACTTAGTGGGCTCGATTTGAATTCTAACCTGTCACTGAAACACTCCACCCATCCTCCTGTAGATTTACCAAAGAGACGACCCGCCAACCTCAGTACTCCTGTGACGAAACCACGACTAGCTCTGGTCAAAGTTTCATTGACACCAGCTCAAAAAGTC
Source organism: Meyerozyma guilliermondii ATCC 6260 (assembly GCF_000149425.1). Classification (NCBI taxonomy): domain Eukaryota; kingdom Fungi; phylum Ascomycota; class Pichiomycetes; order Serinales; family Debaryomycetaceae; genus Meyerozyma; species Meyerozyma guilliermondii. The sequence continues at coordinate 218,589 of NW_001809794.1, read as the reverse complement.
CAGAGAAATAACCAGGTGAAACTGAAAAATGCTCTCGAGGACTACGAGTTTTCGTCTTTGGTTGGAAGAGGAGCATTTGCAAACGTGTACAAGGGTACGAACTTGAAAACCAATCAAGTTGTTGCAATCAAGCAAATCATCTTGGAAAGAGACCAAGATGTAGGAGACCTCATGAACGAAATTGATCTCTTGAAAATCTTAAGGCATCCACACATCGTCAAGTACCATGGATTTGTCAAGACTTCGGCCACTTTGAATGTCTTTCTTGAATATTGCGCAGGAGGCTCCCTTCGTCAACTATACAAACGACTTGGCCATGGGCTTCCGGAGAACAGGCTTTCGTCTTATGTCAAAATGATCTTGCTTGGCTTGGAGTATTTGCATGAGCAAGGTGTGGTACACCGTGATGTCAAAGCTGCCAATGTGCTCCTATCAGAAGGAGGCATAATAAAGCTTGCGGATTTCGGTGTTGCTTCAAAAGTATCATCTCAACACCAAACCGTAGTTGGAACTCCCAATTGGATGGCACCAGAGACAATTTTAGGAGGAGACGGCCTATGCACTGTATCAGATATTTGGTCTCTTGGAGCCACCATAATTGAGCTCTTCACCACAAACCCACCGTATCATGATTTGAATCCTATGGCTACCCTTCATGCCATCGGAACTGATGATCATCCCCCTTTACCAAAAGGACTAACACCCCTGGCTCGTGATTTCTTATTGGAATGTTTCCAGAAGCAGCCTGGATTACGTATTTCAGCACTGTTGCTCTTGAAGCATAAATGGATTACAGGCACTAGAGAAAGAAAGTCTCAAACCGATTTGAAATCGAAAAGGCAGATCAATGATAATGATCTGAACCAATTGGTAGACATGTCTCAGCCAACCACCTCTAATGTGTACTCTCAAGGAAAAGCAATAGGAGATTTCAAGGAAACGAAAGTTGAGGAAAACTGGAATAGTGACTTTGATGGCCCCATATCCAATCTTCACAGTAAGGTCTCCATACATGCGATCTCCAAGGAAGTGCTTCTACATAAGTTTTCCGATTCCAAAGATGACATGGAATTTGGAACCCAGAACTTTAAAGGCATCCTTCAAAGAAAAGATACAACAATCGATAATCTTGATGATAGTGATCCTTTCCTAGAAATTGACATCGATGATTTCGATACCAAAGAAATTGAGATTCAAACAAAGATGGAATATTTGATGTCCAAGCTCTCCTCCAGAGTCGAAAATTTGAGTATGGGCGAGGAATTAGCACCGTCTTTACTCAAGATCACTGGCCGTATGCTTCATATGGTGAAAAAATACGAATCTCTGCATCTGGTCTTGATTCGAGAGCACGGCATCCTCACTCTCTTAGAGCTCTTGGATAGCTTCGAAATGATAAAGGGCGAACAGCGATTGTGGTATCACACATTATCGGTCTTAAACATCATATTCCAAAGAAGCATTGCCCAACTCGAAAACTTTTGTCTTTTAGGAGGCATTCCATTGGTAGCTCAATTTCGGAGCTCTTCCTTTGAATCGGCTGTACGTCTTCAGGTGATTAAATTTGTGAAGCTACTTGAGAAATCAGACAAGGCTCTTTCCATGTTTGTCTCTTGTGGAGGGTTGAGGGTGCTTGCAAAATTTGTACAAGAAGACCTCGAGAGTGCTCCAGAGTATTCATTGGTTTCGATTGACTGCATCTACAAAATAATGACCAACGACTTATCTAGGTCCAAATCAGACCTTTGTCGGATGCTTTCGAAATACGGCATAGTATTTTGGTTTGTTGTCTTGTTGAATGGGTTGACTAATGGGCATAAAACGATTGAATCAAAAGAAGTCTCAGAGTCCATATCTAAGATTATGGAGATTATCAAGTTCTTTGGTCAATCGGAAGCAAAGGTTAGAGCTGCAATTTCTAGCTCGGAGCTCTTCAAGCTAGTGATGAAAGTCTACTCTAAGTTGGATTTTTCCCATAGATTGACCATTCTCAAGTTCTTAAAGTCTATCTCTAGCGTTTCTGGAAATCTAAGACTGCTTCAAAATGCTGATATTTTGGAGTTTTTGGTCGGGTTAATGAAGCAGTACACACCAACAGAGCCTCACTATCGAGAAGTTATCAACATTGTGAGTCCATTGTTGTACAATTGCTGCTATTTGAACGGTACTCAAGAAACAGAGTTGGTTCGACTTGGTGCAGTTCCCTTGCTCAAAGCACTTTCAGTTATCAACCTTCCATTTCGCCAATTCATTCTCCCCATACTCTGTGAATTGGTGCACTGCAATGACTACGTTCGCCAGGTTTTGAGAAAGAACGACGTATTCAAAGTCTACTTGAACCTTGTACTTGATCCGTATTGGCAGTCAGCAGCTTTGGAGGCCTTGAGTTTGTGGGGTCAATATAACCCGGAGCACATGCAACTAACGTCTCCACACACAGTCAATTGCTTTATTGGGGGATTTTCTGTTAATCAAGTGCCCAATTTTGAGTCTTCGTTGGATTCGTATTTGAAGCTCATGGTTTCTAGTGATCAGTTGCAGGACCAAATGGTCACTTCCGACTTCATTGATAGTATACTGGCAAAGCTTTCCAAGCATTCCAAGTCTCCGGTGATACAGCTTGGAATCCTACGTATTTTGAAGCTATTAGCTTTCAGAATCTACAACCATGGACTTTCTAACAAGCTCGTGGATCAGTTGGAAACACTCAATCTTGGCAAAACGTCGGTGCTTGTATCGGAGTTGGCTCGAGAAATACTACAATTGTGGAGCCAAACATAGGCTACAAGCCAAATATTTTCGACTGGTAGAGTTCTGGATCTCCATATAGGGTGTTTGCATGCAGTAGCGAAGGTCGCAGATTCGCTCTTTTTGGGAACATCGTGCCAACTGATGATAGGTACAGATACCTATCGAATTGTTATTGAGCTCCCGAACCAAAACACGCAATCCGCCCGTGACTACAGATACTCTCCTATCACTGTTGTTGCCATCGATAAGGAGAACTTTCCAAATATCAAAACCATGTCACTCGAACCGCTCCGAGGACAACATCTAGGAGACGGCTATATCCGGCTATATCGCGAGTTCGAAGCCGATGACTCTGCTTTACCATCTCCGGAGCACTCTCCGAAGCACTCAATCACTGAACCAATACCCAATCATATCGCAGGCGATGAGACGATGGTATCGATAGTGGCAGTGCCCACCTATTTTACAGCTACCGATCTTTTGGGGTTCATAGGAGAGGAGTACATGGCCAGCATCACACATATACGTATCTTGAAGAGCGAAAAGCCCAATCGGTTTCTTGTTTTGATCAAGTTTGATGATATCGTGAAAACCGCTGAATTTCAGTACAATTTCAATGGCAAGCCTTTCAATTCCATGGAGCCGGAATCCTGTCATGTTGTATTTGTGAATTCTGTCAGCTTAACCGCTCAAGAACAAATACCTTCTACGGGGTCTTTAATACCTTTTCTTTTAAACGACCCATTCACTTCCCTGAATTCAGATACCTTAATAGAGCTTCCTACATGTCCTGTTTGCTTGGAAAGAATGGACTATAATATAACGGGCCTACTCACGATTCCGTGTCAGCATACTTTCCACTGCCTGTGTCTTTCAAAATGGAAAGACGATACCTGCCCCATTTGTCGGTATTCTAATGACGTCTCAAACCAGAAAATACGACGCAGTATCAGACGACTACTGCAGTATCGTCAGCGTACGGGCTCTTCTTCCGAAGCTGCCAACATGGAAGCTGCAACTTCGTCAATGGCAGCAATGGCTATCGATGAAGAACAAGAGCACTGCGCAGATTGTGCCGTGGATAACAATCTCTGGATCTGTTTGATATGTGGTAATATGGGCTGTGATAGATATGCTCCTGAACAGCACTCTCTCAAGCATTTTATCAACACCGGTCATTGCTTCGCCATGGAGTTGGAAACCTCCAGAGTGTGGGATTACGCAGGAGATAATTATGTGCACCGTCTTGTTACCAACGAGGCCGACGGCAAGCTAGTGGAGCTTCCAGAGAAGATTGCTACGTCTTCTGGTAGTTTTAGGAAAGGATCAGAAAATTTCGACAAGGTGGATGAAGTGGGTTTCGAATACTCGCAATTGCTAATCAGTCAATTGGCTAGTCAGAGAGAGTACTACGAGGGACTCTTACGTTCTAAGGGTTCAATAAGTGGGCGAGGTCTGGTATCTGAGGATACAGAAAAGGTCAAACGGTTGCAAAGTATGGTCGATGATTTGAAGAGTGAGATTCACGATACGATACCAAACTTGAAATCGAAGCTCGCTGCCAAAGATCAGAAAGTACAAAGCTTATCTCGGGACTTGAATGAAGCAAATCGACTTAACGATGCGCTCTCAGAAAAGGTGGAGTATCTAATGAAAGCTAACGAAACACTTCAGGCTACCAATAATGACTTGAGCGAACAGGTGAAAGACTTGATGTTTTTCTTGGAAAGCCGGGAAAAATTCAAGGATCAGCCACAGGATGTCAAAGATGGCACCATTGTCATTCAGGAGGATAAGAAGAAAAAGAAAAAGTCGAAAAAGAAGTAATTTGCATTGGTATAGGTTAGTGCGACATTTGTCGTGATACCCTTTTAATCACCTCAATAAAAATTTCGGTGCTCATCGCGAACTCTTCTCCATCTCATCTCCTACATTTCTTCATAATCCACGCCTATAGTATGTCGGAACAGACCTCCAGCTCTGTGCTAAGCAGTAGCGAGGTTGCCTTCCCAAGAGGAGGTGCATCTGTTCTTACGCCTCTTGAGGTCAAAGAGATTTCTAATGAAGCTGCAAGAGATGTGCTCTTCGAATCATCAACCGCTGCCAAAAGAACCAGCGGTGAAAAGTCGCAGCAAGCACGCAAAAAGAGCAAGAAGAGCAAGAAGAACACTAAGGAATCTGAGGAAGTGGAAAATGTTATCACAATTGAAAGTCTTTCCTTCAAAAAACTCTTTCCTGGAACCACCGTGTTGGGACAAATTTCCAAGGTGAACAAGCTCGATTTAGAAATTGCCATAGGAGACAACTTGATCGGATATGTACCCATATCTTCCATCAGTGACGAAATCACTCGCAAAGTTGAATTGTATCAACAAGAATCGGACTCGTCTGAAGATGAAGAAGAGGAAGGTGTTACCCGTACTGCCACCATGAAAGACAATGAACTTCCAGATCTCCAGTCCATTTTCAAAGCAGGTGAGTGGCTCCGTGCCAAAGTGACAGAGGCCGAACTTTCCCAGTCGAAGAAAAAACGTATTCAATTCACCATCGAGCCTGAAAACGTCAATGAATCGATAGAGGATGAAGATTTGATTCCGGGAAACCTCTTGCAGTGTTCTGTTGTATCTGTTGAAGACCGAGGTGTCATATTAAACACTGGAGTCTCGGGAAAATCCGGTTTTATTTCCAACAAAGAATTATCAAATGCCAATATAGATCTCCAATCGTTGAGCGAAGGTTATGTCATGATGACCAGCATTGCTGCCAAGCCCACAACACGAACTATCAGCTTGCGACCAGCGACTCTGTCGGTGTCTCTGAAGAAGAACAAAGTGTCCAACATTTCTTCCGTTGATGCTATACAGCCAGGAATTATCGTCGATGCCCTTGTTGCAGAAATCACGAAAGAAGGTATCACAACCAAAGTCTTTGGTATGGTGGACGGAACCATCAGTCTTCTGAACATTGGCGAATACGATTTGGACTCGCTTAACCACAAATTTACCATTGGTAATTCGATAAAAGCTCGCGTTATAGCCGTTCTCTTGAAAGGTGGAACCAAAAAGCTCGTTTTATCGATTCTTCCTCGAATCTTGTCATTGGACTCTCAGGAAAATACCGATGCTTTGGAAGCATTCCCCATTGGTTTCGTCTTTGACCAAGTAGAAGTCATAGGCTTAGATTCAAATTACATCTTTGTGAGCACAGGCACTTCGTCTTACCATGGACAAGTTCATATCTCCAAAATCAACCAGGAAAAGGTGATTGACGACTACTTTGTTGGCTCCAAACACAAGGCTCGTGTAATTGGACTCAACAAATTCGAAGGACTTTTAACCTTAACGATGGATCCAAAAATAATAGACACTAAATTCATGGTACCACTGCAAATTCCAGTTGGTGAGTATATCAATGGAGGTGAGATTATCAAGGTTTTGCCTGATGGCGCTGGAATTCAGGTTAAGATTTTCAACGATTTCGACGCTTTCGTACCACCAGAACACATGTCTGATGTCAGGTTGGTGTACCCAGAAAGAAAATATAAGGTGGGCTCTAAGATTAAAGGAAGAGTATTGAAGGTTCACGGCTCCAAGATTTTCATCACATTGAAAAAAACCCTTGTCAATATTGAAGATGACGAAGTGCTTTCGAATTTCGAACTGGCAGAAATCGGGCTCAAAACTCCCGCTACGGTAGAAAAGTTTGTCCACAACGGAGCTATTGTATCATTTTTTGGAAACTTACGAGCATTTTTACCCAAGAACGAAATTTCAGAGACTTTTGTTAAAGATGCTAAAGATTTCTTGAAGAAAGGGCAGACTGTCAATGTGAGAATAATGGACAGAGACGAAACCCAACAGAGACTAATTGTCACTCTCAAGCAAAATGATGTGACAAAAGCTCAGCAATCAGCTGTAAGTTCTGTGGTTCCTGGCAAAACTATAGTAGAGGCTTCAATTGTTGAAAAATCTAAAGACAAAGATTCCGTCATTGTCGAAATCGAGGGATCAAACTTGCGTGGTGTAATCTACGCTGGTCAGCTTTCCGATGGAAACTATGAGCAGACTCGTGCATTGTACAAGAAAATACAAGCTGGTGACAAGCTTGAGGCTGTGGTACTCGAGAGAGATATGAAGACAAGGTCCGTGATCTTGTCAGCCAAACAGTCTTTTATCAATGGGGCAAAAAACAATCAGATTCCATCGCAATTCAGCGACGTCACTGTCAGTGATAAGGTGTTGACTGGATACATAAAGTCGGTAACCAACTTGGGTTTATTTGTCGCTTTTGGTGGAAAATTGACAGGATTGGTGTTGGCAAAATATGCAACTAAGAATCCTAATGAAGATATTCTTAAGCGCTTCTATAAGAACCAATCGGTATCTTGTCGTGTTATACGTTTGGATAACGAGAACAAAAGATTTTTGTTATCTTTGGATTCTGAAGACAAATCTGAGCATGGACAAGAGCTCGTTAATCCTGTTGATAGCACCAAGAAACTCATCACTGACTACACTCCCGGAGCAAAAACACAGGCCAAGATCAAATCCATCAAGGGAACTCAATTGAATGTCCAGTTAGCTGACAATTTGCAAGGTCGCTTGGATATCACACAATGTTTCGAAAAGTGGTCGGACATCAAAGACAAGAATCAACCATTGTCTCAGTTTCATAAGGATGAGATTTTGTCAGTAAGAGTCCTTGGTTACCATGATGCAAAGAACCACACTTTCTTGCCTATTTCCCACCGCAAATCCAAGAACACAATTCTTGAGCTCACTCTCCTAGAAAAGGATCCTATAACCGAGATCAAAGATGTCAAAGTGGGCTCTGAGCATGTTGCATTTGTAAACAATCTTGCTAGAGGTTTCGTTTGGGTTTCCATGAGTCTATCCGTTAAAGGAAGGGTTTCTTTTATGGATTTATCTGACGAAGTTTCTATCTTTGAAGACTTGGAAAACAGGCTTCCAATTGGTGCCGCAATCAAAGCTAAGGTCAAGCAAATCGATGAAGAGCACAAGAATATCATTTTGACTTCAAGAAAGCATACCGTTACCAAGTTTGAAGATGTGGAGTTGAACAAACAATATCCAGCTCGTGTCTTGAAGGTGCTTCCATCTTTTGTTCTTGTTGAGTTAGCTCATGATGTGGTAGCTTCTTCGTATATCACTGATGCTTTGAACGACTACTCAAGTGCTCTCAATGAGGTATTTCATGCCAATGACTACACCACTGCTACTGTTCTTGCTGTTGACAAAGACTCCAAGAAGATCTCAGTTCTGTTGAGAACCAACAAGGCCGTTGACAAAGTTATCAATTCTGTTGAAGATTTACAGCGTGGTGATGTCGTGAAAGGTTTTGTCAAGAATGTGGCTAACAACGGAGTTTATGTGTCTCTTGGACGTTCAGTGCATGGTTTAGTGAGAGTAAGCGATTTGTCTGATTCTTATTTGAAAGACTGGAAAAAGTACTTTAAGCAGCACCAGCCAGTCGTGGGTAAGGTGGTTAACTGCAAAGAAGAAGGAAGAGTTTTGATCACTTTGAAAGAAAGCGAAGTTAATGGTGAGCTTAATGTTTTAAAGAAGTTTGAAGACTTGAAAGAAGGAGAGGTATACGAGGGATCGGTAAGACAGGTTACAGATTTCGGAGTGTTTGTCAAATTGGACGGAACCCTCAATGTCAGTGGTTTGTGCCATCATAGTGAAGTTGCTGATAACAAGGATGTTGATGTCAAGGCTTTGTTTGGGGAGGGTGATAGAGTCAAGGTGAAGATTCTTGGCATCAATTCAGAAAAGAAGCAATTGTCTTTGGGGATGAAGGTTTCGTACTTTGCTCCAGAAGCAACACAGAATGAAGATTCCGACGACGATGTGGAGATGGCTGAATCTGAAGAAGCTACTCCTAGTGCCTCAGAAAGCTCGGATGAATCTGATGAGGAAATCGTTGAGGGTGCATTTGAAGCCGATTCGGATGTTGACCATGACGATGAAGAGACCTCCAACGTTGTAGCTGAAGACTCCGGTATGGGATTGTCCACCAACGGATTTGACTGGACGGCTTCAATTTTGGACCAAGCACAAGAGTCGGACGAGTCTTCAGACGACGAAGATTTCGTCAATAAGAAAAAGAAGAAGCGCTCGACTAAGGTTGTCGAAGATAAAACTGCGGACATCAATACTAGAGCACCTCAATCTGTTTCCGACTTTGAAAGGATGTTGATTGGATCGCCTAACTCCTCAGTTTTGTGGATGAACTACATGTCGTTCCAGCTCCAGTTGAGTGAGATTGAAAAGGCAAGAGAAATCGGAGAGAGAGCTCTTAAAACCATCAACTATCGAGAAGAACAAGAAAAGTTGAACATATGGATTGCATTGCTAAACTTGGAAAACACCTTTGATACAAAGGAGAGCCTTGAGGATACTTTCCGTAGGTCTTGTCAGTATATGGAACCATTGACCATGCACCAGAAATTGGCAAGCATCTATACATTGTCGGAGAAATTTGACGAGGCTACCAGGCTCTACAAAGTGATGATCAAGAAGTTCTCTAAGAACGTCAGCGTGTGGGTGGCATATGCTTCCTATTTGCTTGATCGCCAAATGAATGATGAAGTTCACGAAGCGCTCGCCAAGGCCATGCAAGCTTTACCTTCAAAGGAAAGTATCGAGGTGGTCAAGAAGTTTGCTCAGCTTGAGTTTACCAAGGGGGATCCCGAGCAAGGACGTTCGTTGTTCGAAGGTTTGATGGCCGATGCACCCAAGAGAATAGATTTGTGGAATGTGTATCTTGACCAAGAGATCAAGTTGAACGATAAGTCCAAGGTTGAAAATTTATTCGAGAGACTTATCACCAAGAAACTCACCAAGAAGCAAGCCAAGTTCTTCTTTACCAAGTGGCTCAAATATGAAGAAGATCAAAACGATGAAAAGAGTGGGGCTCGAGTGAAGGCCAAGGCCGCTGAGTATGTGGAGGCTCATACATAATATTGCATCGAGTACAAAAGCGCTGAATTTAAATAGTTCTGTACCGTCACAAATGAAAACGTTATGTTATCAAGAGTAAAAGAATTATATCGTCCCATATTGCTGGTTATTTTATTGGTAGGAATGCTTTGGTATCGACCTTTGACGAACATTATGGCCCATGCTGAAGAAGACGAAAAAGTATTACAGATCCAAAATTCACAAAAGGAGCTGTATAGTCCTATCCTTGTGATTGCTAGTACAGTTTTCATGGTGGTTTTCGCAGCTATTGTCTTGACTATTGGGTGGTTAACTATTCGTCATATCGTCAAGGTTGCAAAATTTGAGATTATTGCAATTTCCACAAAATTGGATAAAAAATACAACCTGCTACAAAAAGAGGTTACGAGACAACTCACGAGAGCTAATGCTCTTGCTGACCAAACCCAGGCTGTTTTGGATGGGTTCTCCACCAGTTTAAGCGCCCTGAATGGAAACGTATGACTTGCAGTTCAGTGCAACACCAAGTCCGAAATTGACTCTGGTTGTACAATACAAGCGCCCGGAAAAGAAGCCACCAAGTTTGACCTCTGCACTGAAATCGGTCGGTCTCAATGGAAATCGTATGTCCAGGCGCAAATGCAGCCAAAATTACGCTACAAAGACATCGTCAAACGTGATGCTAATAACAGGCCATACCTGCGAGTGGTTGTCCATGGTCGCGGATGGGTTTCAATTCGTCAATTGGAACAGGAAGAGCAACTCTATGGACCCAATGCCGAAGTTGTGGGAACGGCAGAGTCACCTTGCCGAACCAAGAGTCTAAGTCTGATGCCAAGAAGAACGGCAGTTTCCTCGTGAACAGCTTTTGATCTGGTTCAGCGCTTGTTTAGCTATTCCGTCATAGTGGTAGATATAATAATTTGTGACTCAATGCTAGCGCATGTACTTATTGACTCTGAACTTCGACTTCATTTCGCACCCAAATTAGATGTCAATATGCATTCAACCTGTCAACGATTTCGAGTGCGAGAAGTTTTGTTCGATGAGTGACTCTTTGGAGAAACCGGTACAAACTCGTTAAGCTCAATTGAATATGACAAACGTCAATCAGTTTTGACAAGGACAAAATGACAAAATGCAAAATGACAGCTAAACAATCTCCAATAAGAAAATAGAAACGTTGAATTTTCTTCCGGTGGTCAATACTGAGCAGCCCGAGTCTTAGTTGTACATTGTGTTGGTTGCAAACTCCTGCAAAAAATTTTCAGCAAGACGAATGGATGTAAGTGCTTGATACAACTAGCATTGAAGTTGCAAGAGAAACATTGGTTTCGAAAATGAAGGTGGTATGATTGCTTTCAGAAGAGTAAGCAATTTCATGAGTTGACACCAATCAACTAAAGTAATTCACGTTACGGCTCAACCAAATCATAAGATAGTTTTCTGATTCGTTCAAATTCGCTGTGACCGTATAGTTCATCAGAATGACTACAACTTCAAGAAGCAACCCAATATCTTCGTGGAGAAAGAGACTTTCGACTCTTGTTGACTCGGGAGCATCTTGTGAAACTCGACCGCGGTTGCTATGAATTATTTTTTGTTTGAGTGCATTGCAATAGTCGATGAATACTGCCTTTGATCATTACTTCACAAAACACAAAAAAAGTCGCCATTTTATGGGCTGCCGGTATCCCTAGACAGTGTTTGGATCTGTTGTCTTTATATCTGACTTCCAAAATCATAATCCGGGGTAGCTAAGCGAATTCCCTCATTGGGAGAGGTTGCAATCAGCAATTCGTCTAAAAGTCTGCGGCTCGCACACGGCGAAAAACCAATATTGTCTCCGCGATCGGGTTCGCAGAAAAAGCATTTATACGACTAAAAAGCACTTGGCACGCAGTTTATTTTTCGATAAGACGCCGCCCCATGCCAAGACTTTCCACAGAAAAAGAATAACTATTTACGTGTTCCAACCGAAATGCAGGGACTTGCTCATTTCTTTTGACAACTACCAAAATGGGTTGTAAGGGTTCCTATTATTAAGCCACCAAGCTCCTAGTCGGGTATCCTAGTTTTTGTGCGCAAGCTGCGTTCAAATTCGGCATCCAATAAGAAAACCGCAAAACGGCGTTATCAGAGCCTTTCGGCGGCTCGGCTCCAATTAAAGACAGGGCTCATGGCACAATGCCAGTTACCCCGACCGGAAAAATGCCATGCAGATGTGACGTTTTTTTTCAGTGCGGGTGTCAGGGCGTGACACCGGCACAATATGCACTGTACATCAGCAGATGAACGGCGTTTTTACACTGTGATGCGCCCATATGCCGTGTGAGATGAAAAACTACTCATCCTCATTGGGAATAGATTGTGGCTCGGGGATAGTTAAAAAGTCAAAAAATCTTTTCTTCATTCACAAATGAGCTTCGAGGAACCCAAACGAGACCCAGTTATAGAATCGAATATCGACTCCACCACCAACAGCGTCTCTGTTGAAGGTGACCATGAGGTGCCTACCGATGAGGAAATGAAAACTTTGCGTCATGTTTCTGGAAAAATTCCTCTTAGATGTTGGTTGGTTGCAGTGGTTGAATTAGCCGAAAGATTCAGTTACTATGGTTTGAGTACCCCTTTCCAAAACTATATGCAAAATGGACCTCATGGAACTCCTCCTGGTGCTTTAAGTTTGAAAAATCAAGGTGCAACTGCGTTATCTTATTTTTTCCAATTTTGGTGTTATGTCACTCCCATCTTTGGTGCTTGGGTTGCTGATACGTATTTGGGAAAATACAAGGCTATTTCTGTTTTCGCTGGTATCTATGCCGTTGGTTCGTTTCTCATTTTCGTCACCTCCATTCCTTCCATCACCAGTTACAACACCGCTTTGGGAGGTTATGTCAGTGGTATTATCATTCTTGGTATCGGTACTGGTGGTATCAAATCTAATGTTTCACCTTTGATTGCTGACCAAATTCCAAAGACAAACCCTGTTATTAAGGTGTTGAAGTCAGGTGAAAGAGTTATTGAAGATCCTGCAGTCACAATTCAAAATGTGTTCATGTTCTTCTATCTTATGATCAACACCGGTGCTTTGTCCGTCATGGCTACCACCGAGTTGGAATACCACGTTGGATTCTGGGCTGCTTTCCTTTTGCCATTTTGTTTCTTTTTCGTGGGTATTGTTGCATTGATTATTGGAAGAAACATGTATGTCAAGGTTCCAGTTTCCGATAAGGTGATTTCCAAGGCTTTCAAATGTACGTGGATTGCAATCAAGAACAAATTCAACTACGATGCTGCTTTGCCTTCCAGAAACCCTGAGGCTGGTTATACATGGACCGACCATTTTGCTGAGGAAGTTAGAAGATCCATTTCTGCTTGTAAAGTGTTTGTGTTTTATCCATTCTACTGGGTGGTTTACGGTCAAATGATTAGTAATTTTGTTTCCCAAGCCGGTATGATTGAATTGCATGGTATTCCAAATGATTTCCTCCAGGTGTTTGACTCGATTGCCATTGTCGTTTTCATTCCAGTGTTTGAATCCGTCCTTTACCCATTCATCAGAAAGTTTACTCCATTCAGACCCATCACAAGAATCTTTTTTGGCTTCATGGTTGCCTCATCTTCTATGGTTTATGCAGCTGTTTTACAGCATTACATCTACAAGGCTGGTCCATGTTATGACAATCCTTTGCAATGTAAAGGATTTGTTGGTGTTCCAAACCGTGTCCATGTGGCGATTCAAATTCCTGCTTACGTCTTGATTGCGTTTTCAGAAATTTTTGCATCTGTTACTGGATTGGAATATGCCTACACTAGAGCTCCAGCCAGTATGAAATCATTCATTACGTCGTTATTCTTGTTGACCAATGCCGTTGGTTCAGCCTTGGGTATTGCCATCTCATCTACCTCGGTCAATCCCAAGTTTGTATGGAGTTACACTGGTTTGGCCAGTGCCAGTTTCATTGCTGGATGTCTCTTTTGGATCTGTTTCCAACACTACAACAAGAAAGAAGACGAATGGAACAAGATGGAATACGGTAATAAACAGAACGAGCAGAATGCCATTCACCCAGTTGTTTCGTTCCAACACTCGGTCAAAAGTCTTGCTTAATGATATAGACCGACAACTAATGTATTATTAGCGTAATTCAGTAATGTTACGAATCTACCCTACAATTACCCCACGTAGCCCAAAGGGTTGCCCAGGTGCCCAAAAGCTGAGTCGGATTATTTGAGCCAATTCGCATCTGAAAGTCCGAATTCAGTGCAGGTCAAATCTCACTTCAAGATTCAACATGTGCACTTCAACTCTTTGATCACAAACATTAGTCAATAAACAAATTCCTGACAAACCTCAAATCACAATCAAATCACAATCAAATCATTTCTTCTCCATTGTTCCTCCTTTATTATAGTCCTTCACCGTAATCGGGCCGATGAGGGGCTCTGTCACGTGCACAACTTTCACATGCCGCCCACACCGATTCTCTCATAAAAGTTGCAAACTTCTCACGATTCACCACATGACAGAAACAACAATCCACGGGAAACGCAAATTATCGTCCCACTGGCCTCCAGGGCCCGAGTACACGTCGATGCCTCCCTCGTCCCCTGGTGTGACTTTGGCCACTCTGGATGCTCATGCTGAAGCTCCTCCACCAGCCTACAGAGAAAAGCGGAAAAACGACCAGGAACTCGTTCTGGCAGCTGAGGCGCTTGCGCTGCTCACAAAGAGGACCCCACCACCTCCGGGTGCTGGAGAATCAGAGGATGGAAGCGGGGCTTCACAGGGTCACTCGGCGATCGCATCTCCACTCTCATCGCTTCTGATTCAAGGTGACGAAGATTACAAAATACAACATCCGTTGGTGTCACGAGTGAACCAAGTATCCCGCCATCCGATAGTGACCAACGCGGTGCGCTACTACAACCACTCTAAGCGCAACTATGCTCTGTTCAACTACGCTGCCGAATTTGTTGAGAAGGCCGCAATACCGGTTGTTTCTCGCATCGAAGCTGACTTGAATAGTCGCCACCAGGTCAAACAGGCAGCAGCCGCCATCACAGACGACAACGAAGTGTCGCCGCACCGCAAGTTGAGACGGCTCTCGTCTTCAAGTACGGTAGCTACGGCAAAGTCTGTAAAGTCGAACTCCGCTTCCACCGCCGATACCCGTAAACGTCTTCAATTCTGTCTCCATGTTTTGAAACTTGCCAACGACCAGATCACCACCAAAGTTAGCGAGCTCCAAGCGAAAATCCAAGAACGAGAGCAGGAGCGTGAGAAGGAACAAGCCCAGAAAATCGAACGTGCAAGACGGGCCAGTGAGGCCAGTCACGCCAGCCAGGACCAAACCGGCCCGCCTGGAGCGGGTCTCATTGCTCCTGAAGCACAGCAGACAAAGACGGAAATTGTATCTACCGTCAAGAAGATAATTCATGTCATTTCCAATTTCCGCCCGTCGTCACTCAGCACCTCTAATGGACTTACTCCCACTAGCAGCCAATCCAGTGAAAACTGTGATTTCAAAACCACCATCCGCGATATCATCCTCCAGCTTCCTACCACGGTCCAGCAAACAACCGCGGCCAAAACTGGTACTGGTCAACAAGCTAACGACCGCATCTTTTTGCTCGCCAAAGAGTCGCTCGACATGATAACGAGACTAACTACTGTGTTTAGCGTCCAGTTGGAAAAAGCCGATAATTGGGTAGCCGGGGAGCAAGAAGAGGATGAACTGACACTCACCGAATATGATAGTGATAAGAAAGAGGATTCGAAATACAGTTAGGTCGTTCTATAGATTGGATTTTTTTTTTGCAATAGTTAATCAATATTACGTCAGCGACGATAAACCTTCGATATCAGCGGACAACCCCCCTCCATCTTTTCACGTGAAAAACTCTTCACCTTCCCAAGCCACTCGTGCGCCATCATGCAGTATGAGTGTCCAAACCCAACTTTCGTAGCCACGAAGCCCCTGCCCATCTCATTTCCAAATGAGGAAAGGATAGTAGACAATTAACTTTCCTAAACCGGAATATTAATTAATGGATCATGCAGGAAAAAGCGGGATGCTGCAGTCAGTACGGGTGCAGAGGATGGGACACAGTTGCCTAAAGCAGGAATAAACCATAAATTCAAAAGTTGATTCCCCGGATTGGAAATTTTATGTTGCAAAAGTTACCGGATCGAGAAACATCATGACTACCCCAACTGCAAAAGGATAATTCATAATATAAAGCCAGTTGGTTGTCAAATTTTTGGCTTCACCGATACATTTGAAAACTATTGTGAAAAATTGTACTGGCCATGACCCTGTTACAACTCGCCGAAAGCGATGTCAATCGCATCAGAAACTCATGGGCTGACTTGCAGACCAACAACCGATACCACAAAGACCAATTTATCTCAAGGCTTTTTGCCAATTTGATTGCTGGTAATGCTGAACTCAAGTCTGTGTTTTACAGCGACAGTATTGTCAGAGAGCAATCCACGTTATTTGGAGACTTGTTGAACATGGGAGTAGTGTACTTGGATGAGATCCCCACGTTAGACAGATTTATGAATCAATTTTTCAGAGAACACTTGAATATGGTTGATGTTGCTGTGCACTATCTCGAACCAATGGGTGTTGCTCTCATTCAAACTTTCCGCCAATGGCTTGGAAAGGGCAAATTCGACAGTGATCTTGAAAGCAAATGGATCCAGTTGTATATTTATATTGCAAACTCCTTGTTGCAATTCTCTGAGGATGACAGCGACGTTGACGATGCTCCATCTACTCCCACCGATGCTCCACAAACCACTTCTTTGCTCGACAGGACCAACACCATCGAGTTTCAAATTTCTTCCAATGACAAATACCGTGGATTTAGAAGAAACGACCAGCTGTGTCCTGAACCAATTGCGATCAAGGTTCCTACCACTTTTTCCACCCCCACATCTACCCCAGCTCCCAGTATCAGAGGTAGTATTCGCTCGGTCTCTGAGAGCACCAGCGACAATAGCGACGACGAGAAGTTTGACCCAAGACGCCGCAGTCGCAGAAGACGTTCTCCCGAGTCAGATGCCGAGCCAATGCTTACTCCTCGTTCTTCCAGGAGACCTTCTATCGACATTAAGCGCGAGTCTGTGGAGCCACCAGCGCAGGAGGAGATTTCTCCAGTTGCTGAGGAAGCTCCAGTGGCACCTATCGAGCAGCCAGATGCCCGCAAGATGGGTTTTGCCAGAGCACCTCGGGTGATCACCGACGCTTTTGACAAGGACGACGACTTTGCCGAGTCCGACAAGAGCTTTGGATTCGACCCACGCCAAACCAGTCGCAGAAAGTCCAGAAGTCCCAGCAGCGAAGTTGAATCTGAAGAGGACGTTGCTCCGTTATTTACAGCCAACCGCGAAGAAGAGAAGGCGTTGCCTGAGACTCCAGTGGAGCCAAAAGCCAGCCGCTTCGACCACACCAGTTTTGGAATCAAGGGATTGGCACCAATTGTCGAAGGAGACTTTGATGACGATGCTGCTTCTTCGAGATATGCCAGCGACGAAGACAACAGTTCTTCAAACTACGGTGACAGTCTTGCTGACAAGTCGTCCAGTGACATGGACGAGGTGAGCTCTGGGGTTTCTACGTTGTCGTTGCACAACAGCGATTTCCGTTCTTCGATCGGCTCGTCGTCCAGTCCTCCAATGAGATCACACAAGAGCAACCACAGACAGCAGTCTTCCATGGCTAGCGACTTTACCGATGTCAGTGTGCCTTCTACCAGCCCCAAGCTTTTGTCCAGTGCCAATATGCCTTCCGCCAAGGCCATGCTCTCGCCAACTCCTTCGTTGTTGAGTCTTCCAAAACACCAGGATTCCACCCAAATGAGACAAAGAGTGTCGCTCGGGTTTATGAGAAGCAGCTTTGTGTTGAAAAAGGAAATGGAGCAATTGGGCTACAACCAACCCGAACACGTCGATTTGGCCAAGCCTCCTACCATTCCTGCTGCGGTTTCATCGTCGAATCCTTATGGAAATATGTCCCACAATGGTTCGCGTACAAGCCATGCAGTTCGGTTACAGAGCTTTAGCAGCAGTGATTTGCAATCGCGTGTGCATTCACTGACTACTTTGGGCACCAACAATGGATCCAGTGCCAAGAACGTGGGTACCACAAAATACCCCACCAGATCACTGCCTGTACTTAATGCCAGCTCCGCGCTGTTGTCTACATCTCGTGGATCTATGATGGCCGAGAAGAAGTCACTTAAATCGAGATTTTCCAAAATGTTCAAGTCAAAAAAGAAGGACTCATCTTTGACTTCTGCCTCGGTTGACGACTTGGCGTCAATGATGTCTGCAGGTTCTGAAGACTCTACTATGTCTGGGTTCTCATTCTTGTCCAAGAGAGGCTCCAGTGAAACCTCGAGAACCAGAGGTGCCAAAAACCGCCAGAGATATAACGTGTCTAGTGTTCCTTACAATGTGTTGTTGCCGCAAAAACCTATCCGCAGGATTCCTGCGTAGATGCCTTCAGGCAACCGAGCATGATTGTGAGGTGAACCCACATCGAGACGCTCGTCATTTGCATGGACCACTGGCTGGTTACCTATATAATTAATACCACATGAATACCACATGAATACCACAGCAATTACAGTAATTACAAACTACAGTAATTCAGACTAGAAACGAATAATATATTAGAAGCTGTATTTCCTTCTCTAACTTGCTCATGTTCTTTGCTCATATTCTTTGCATTCGTTTTGGTCGTCTCTTCTCTGCTTTCGCTTTGCTCTCGTTTCTTCGCTTCGTATTCTCCTCACATTATTTCCTATCCAAGCAATCTCCTCTTTCCCAATGGGGTATAATTATCTGCAGCGAGATGTTTCGCGATTTGCTGCAGGTGTCAAACGTACCACCAGATGCTCCAAATTGAGTGCTTTTCTAAAAATCGAAGACTCTATATATCTACATTGTGTCTGGTTGTTGTAGCTTCGTCGTGACTAGCCATTTCCAACCTTCCAGAAGAATTGGGCAACCATCGCCTCAAGTTGACCCCTCAGTGACTGCTGCATTCTCATGCACGATTAAGAACGTGCAGCCAATCATTAGAACTGATGCATGATTTTGCATAGACGCTATTGTTAGCATAATTTGAATGCCCAAAATTCTGTTCCTTTACAAAAGCATCGGCACTTATTTCTCGGGCGATCATTTCTTATTCGGATAATATACTGCCGCTGGCCGTCATTTCTCAACAACGAAGGTCATTTACTTTACGAAGTGAGAATTTGGTCTTACTCAAAGTTTACTATTTAGGTCATTCACTTCATTTGAAACTCAACAAATTAAACTTTTCGTCTCGAATTTGGCTACTTTTGCCGACGTAAGGCGACCAGATCAACGTAATAATACGCGGCAATCATTGATTTATTAGAGGCGTGATCAGACCCTTCACATTATGGTTTTTGATCTCCCAACTATGGATTTCACCAGTGGTGAAATAATCCATCTTCGTCGATTATGGAGCTCATTACGACTATTCAAAACCGAAACCGTGAAACCAGATCAAATCAAAAGTCATAATCGGCCATTGCTGTCTTGCAAAACCACAAGAAACACAAAAACCATCGACGATATCAAAGCCGATGCGTTCATCAAAATGTGGTCCACCCATGTTGTCGATATGGAAACACCCAGATTTTCAGAAAGTTCATCGTTACTTGACAAAAGTGACGCCGTGATTACAAAGTTCCAACTAGTATCCATGTTCAAACTCCTCACATTCATGCTTGACAATTTGACCCAACCAAGCATCACCTCTATGGATGTTCTCGTTCAAGTCAGCAAAGTGAATGCAAGGATCTGGAATCTTGAGGAGAGTGCCTACATTCTTGTGGGCGAGGCATTGACATCGACTATACTTGACATTTTGGGCAGGAATGTGTTCACCACAGAAATCGAAATCATCTGGCTCCGATTTTATTCCACAGTTGCTTCCAGCTTGGTATACTATGCCAAAGACCCAGCTTCCACATTCGTCCCGGAAACTCATCCTCATGTTCACAAACTAAGCATCAGCGAACAATCCACCATTACCTCCCGTCTTTCCTTACTGCATTCTCGAGACGATTCGTCGTCTTTTACTTCAGTGGAACAATCTTCAATTGCTACCTATACCATGGGTACCTCCAAACCCACCGTCATTGACGAAGATTCCGACGAAGATACCTCTTATGATTTACTCAATTCCTTCGTGCCAGAAACCACCAACATCTCAAAATCAAAAAGTGCAAAGAAGATCAAAAAGAATAAGTACGGTCCCACAAAGGGTAAGCCTCCTGCTTTAGTAGGATGGAACCACCCAAAGAAGCAGTCTGATGACTGTGTGATAAGTTAGGGAGCATTAAGCGAAGCGATAAGCAACGAGCGATGAAGAGATGGAGAGACCCATTGGGACCACTTTGAAAAACTGTACTATTAACCTGTCTCTATATCACTTAGCGTCAAACGGTTTAACGGTCTACTGTCGTACCACTATGTATATTAATATCCATTGACAACTGTAATCTCACTTTAAGCAGTCTGGATCACACCCAGAAACATCATCAAGCACACAGCTCGATTTATTGGTGGCTCCGTACGCACTTGGTCGTTTGGTTAATGCCTGTTGTCCCGTCCTCAAATCGGAAAACTCGGGCTGTATGGTAGCACTGTGAATGCCATAAGCATGAAGGATTTCACGTACTTGGGCCACCGCCTGTACGAATGCTGGTTTGTTGATTTGTTGTTCTTCATTTGAAAGATTTTCCGTTTCGGTGTCGTTGAGCTCCAAATGCAAAGAAGCAATTAAAATATCTTCATTCAAATTCCACACGTGGAAATCATGAATAGACTTGACACACGGCAAGCTGACGATCTTTTCAACCACGAGATTGGAGTTAACATCAGTGGGAGTTGCCTGCAAGAGGATTTTGGAAGACCGGCGACACAAGGGTAATGCGGAGGAAAAGATAATAGCAGTGATCACAAGGGAAACAAGTGGATCGGAATAAAATCTCCACGAGTAGTTTGTTTTCCAGATGAAAAGTGCCGTGATAATAACACCAACATTTCCCAAGGCATCTCCCAAAACATGAAGGAATACACCTTCCATATTCATCGACTTCTTCTTCTTTTTGTGCAGCTTGGCGTGATCTTCATTAATCAAAGGCGTGCTTTCACTGTAGTGTCTCACAACATTGTCTGGGAAGTAAGACCGCAAATCGGCTTCGGATTCTTGTCTTGAAACCGCCTCTTCATCGCCATGGCTATGGCTATGTTCACCACTTTCAACGTCGCGTCCAGGCGATCCATGGCTGTGTGAGTGACCATGTTCGTGAAACAACACCAAACCAAGAATATTACTGAGCAACCCAGCAATTCCAACTCCCAAAACAAGCTTTGGCAGACTGATTTCTGGAGGGCTAACAAAGCGCTGAATCGCCTCAATGATGATGGTGAAACACAAAGCTAACAAAAACACCGCATTGATAAGCGCACCCAAGATTTCAGCTCGTTGCCATCCATAAGTATAACGACCATCAGCCGGTTTGTTATTCTTCACCCGAACCGCCCACAACGCAATAATCAACGAAATTATGTCATTGAGCATGTGAAAAGAATCAGCGATAAGAGCCAACGAACCAACAGAATAACCCACGATAACTTCCAAGAGGAAGAACACCGTGTCCAAGGCTAGAAGAGCACCGATTCTGATCTCCTTACTTGACACCATCGTTGTAAGAAAAGAAAAATAGGTAAACCGTGCATGTTTTGCGCTTCGGGTAAGTAAGCCACAAATCCAAACACCCATGCATAACTACTATAGTACAAGAACAATAGGCGTGTATTGAGTAGGTAGAAGAAGAGATGTTCTTGAGGATGAAGATGAATGGGGGAAGGCTCAGCGCTAGCGAGAAGCGGCGAGCAGCTAAGCCACGGTTGGGGGAAAGGGTGATAATGAAAAATAAGTAGAACAATGCTGAACGTGCTGTAGGTCTCGCATCGCGATGTTGACGGCGGAGTTAAGTTTTTCACCTAATTTAAGGTGAGTCAGTAGATGGGATCAGAATGAGATCATGATGTGAGATCACGATGTAATGAGATCACGATGTAATGAGATCGTGATGTGAATCAGATCACGATGATGTTGCATCGTGATGTGGATGTTGGTGACGACACTACAGCAGCTCTTGTTCATGGCTGCGTACCCAACAACTGATTGAAGGTGATCTTCTGACCATTTTCAGTTTGTGATGGGTGAGCAGCAGGGATGGGCTGAGGTTGAGGTGGAGCCATCTGGGGGTAAGGTGGTTGGTGTGGCATATATGGTGGATATTGGTAGTTGATATAGCCTTGTGGTGTGACGCTATACGAAAAACCGGGTTGAGCGTACATGTTCGGTGGACCAGGAGGAATGACAGCACCCATAGGAGGCATTCCTTGGTTGGGGCCCACCATTCCATTTGGATACATTGGACCAGAACCTGGAACAGAACCTGAAACCGAAGGAACTGAGCCTGGAACAGGCCCTGATGCTACAATGCCGGCCAGTCCGGCTGGCAAGGTGACCGGACCAGTTTTAGGAGAAGACTTGAACGATGGTTTGGGCAAGTTCAACGCTGCTGGTGACGAGTGAAACGATGAACCAGCATAAGTTTCCTCAGACTTCACAGCAGCAGGAGACAGTTGTCTCTTGCCCTTTTTGTTCTCTGATGGTCCTTTATCTTTCGAATCCTTTGGTGACTTCTTTCTTGGCTTGGCGTCATTTGAAAACCGAGGTTTCTCACCATTCGGTAAGCTTTGACTTTGAACCGAATCTTCAACTGCTTTCTTTGCCGGTTTCTTGCCCTTCTTGGGACCACCATGACCAAAATTAACTGGATTACCACTTGGAAGGATTCTTACATCGGGAGCCTTTTTTGACTTTTCCGGTTTACGAGAAACATTGTTCTTGTTGTTATGGGGCACAGGTATCGGGCTTTCGTGTGCCATCATGTTGCTTATGATCTATACTTTGAGGTTGATATCGTACTGTATGAGGCATATAACGATAATAAGGATGGTTGAATTTGCGCTGTCATGGGGTCGGGCTCAGAATTACGCGCGGACTTGCTGGTGAACATGCAGGATTTTAGCTCTGAGTCAAGTCCAGATTCACTACAAGATACCAATGACAAAACTGGGAAGGACGACTTCTGTTCATGTTCCGATAGTCAATTCTTCGTATACGTAATAGAATTAGTCCAATTTCTTGAATATATGCATGGAATTAGTCCAATTTCTTGAATATATGCATGGAATTAGTGGGCTACATTTAAATAGTTAGAAACCAATCTTCATTATTGAACTCTCCATACAACTATATCAACGAGATAAATCGAAATTACTTGGAATTCTAGTGCACTATTCCTTTAACTTGTTTTCCTTTAATTCCTTTTCCGTCAATTTCTTTCCTACACTTGTTTTCCTTCAGCTTCCTTTCCTCAACTTCTTTCTTATACTTATTCTCCTTATATTTTCTCAATTTGCAGCCGTCTAACTAGTCAACAGATATTACACTAGATATTCCAATCACAGACATGCCTACCAAGCACCACACCATTATCAAGTGCAGTGAGCCACCGCTGAAGGCAACGGCTGACCCATACATGGAAAGTCCAATTACAGTGAGAAATCCACTGGTCACAGCCAAAGTCAATCCTAGTATATGATTAAGTTTGTCCACGTCCAAGTTGCCATCCCCAGGAGTGATATTGTTGAGGCGCAAGAAGAGAATTGCTCCAAGAGCACCAAGTGGTTGGGAAATACCACCTAGAAATGCACTGATGGTAACAGCCTTCAACTTGGCAAGCCGCATCTTCAGAGATGATGCAAACAGGTAGTATAAGGGCAAGCACATCAGAAACCCCTCGGTAAAGTTGTGGAAAAGAAGACTTATAAAGATCAGGACCCCTAATCGCGGATCGGTTGCGGATGTGATATAAGTGATAAACCCTTCGGGGAACTTGTGGAGAGTAATGGCCAAGATAGTCTGGATACCAATGAGAAAAAGCTTGGAAAATGCAGAATTGACATGGTGATGGTGATCGTGGTGATGACTATGGTCGTTGTGGACGCTGTGGCTATGGTCGTTGCCGTGATCGTGGCCATGATTGTGGTCGTGGTGTTGATCGGCGGAAGCCTCGATATCGCCATGACCATGGGTATGCTTTGAGTTTGCTTTTATGGGAAGCGTTTCTGTCAAGTCAATGTGGATAGCACCGTTTTCGTCTTGTGGAAGTAACTTGGGAGAGATGGCAGGAATATCGCAATGGTGTAGACTAGCATTCTTATCGCCGTGAAACAAGCAAAGCTCGGCCGAAGAGTAGCCCTTGCATTCGCCCTCAATGCACTCGTCGTTACGCTGTGCTGACAAAAGGTGGAAAAGCGATTTCTTTCTCAGAAGTGTTGGTAGTAAAGGACTGTCTTCATTGATTTCTGTTGTTTGTGGGGGTAATGATTCACGATCTTGGTGAGTCGCATTGTTTGCGCCTGCTGGGTCGTGATCGTGTTCACTACAATGGAACACTGACTCGCTGGTGGCAATATGAAGTACGGCATTGAATGTAAGACTCAAAATAATGCCACCGATATATGCCATGAACATTTTGATATGAAGCTGTCTTGTTGAGCTCAAGATCATCTTGGTGCTTGCATCAGCGTCCGTGTCCTTCAAGTACGCCAAAGCTTCAGGCAACAACCGATATAAAGCGGTAAAAAGCAAGCAACCTGAGGAAAATGCTAACGATGCGTTCATAAACTTGTAATTCTCCTTAAGACGAAAAGGAAACCTCTTGGTGATGAATTTCGGGAACAAGAGGTAGTACAAATCATCCAAAAATACCACTAAACATCCCGATATGCATAATGCCGAAGATAGAAGGGTCAAATACCAACCTTGCGACATGGTTAGGTAGTAAATATTCCCCTAGTAGACAACGATTTTTAGTGCTTTCAATCTATAAAGGTTCCACCAAAGTTTATAAAGCAACGAAGCCGTGTATCTTTTTTCCTAACCAAAGAATTTAAACAATGTATGATTTAACAATGTGTGATTAGAGCTCACACCGCAGTGGTTACAATAAGACCCAAACATCAGATCTTGGGGACTACAGAATGGGGCTGCATACAGTCCGCGGCTAGTAGAACCGAGTATAAGCGAGAGAACATGTGCCGACAAAACCAATTGGCGGTTGAAATGAGTGTTATGCTATTAATCTAATTTGTTCATGTCCAGAAGTGGAAGCTCGGTTTCCTGTTTCTTCTTCTTAGCGAACGGAATTCTCCGGTGGTTGGTGAGTCTTCCCAACGCACGTTTTGGCCGCAAATGGCTTAGATCGGTGTTCTTTTTGTTCACCATGACAAAGAAGTACATCAATAACCCAGCGATCGCGACACACGTAGGCATTGTCATCATTATGAGGTATTTCTCCATGTTGGGTCCTTCGTCATAAACCCCATCGATGTCTGCCTTGTCCCATTTTTCTTCGAGTTTCTTCAAATCAAGCAAATGTTCTTTTCCAACCTTGGCACCCTTGGCTATCTCTATGACAATAAAATTGGCCTGTGGGTCGAAATCCTCGTCCGAAACGTTATCTGGTTGGAGAGAAAGCATCACTTTACGGAAAGGCTCTTTCATCGTGAGCCATTCGGGATCAATGGTCAATGGGTAAAAGCCCTTATCATTTTCGATCCAGTCCGAGGTGAAAAATGAATTTGCATGTGCCTGTCCTCCTTTATCCATCACCTCGGATCTCTTGGTTCCCTTGTACATGTGATGTTCTTTGACATAGGTCAAATGGAGCTTGACATTCTTGACTTCTGGAGCGAAAAACCGGGAAAACCAGGTCACAAAGTAGGTTTTCTCCTGCTTAAGTTGTGCACTATCTTGAGGAAAACAGAATGGTTCCGGTGACTGGTCCTTAGCCACACCCTTCAACTTGTAGTAATCCGGGGTACATCTGATCAACGGGTTGAGCGAGTGGTACGTCTGGTCTTCTTCTTGGTACACAACTTCTTCGTGAACCTCATCTTCATTGCCCAAGTGCTCCAACCCCATTTCTTCAGGGGTATAAACGATGGTGGAGGCAGTCTGGAACCATGTGCCATACGTGGGCGAGGGCTTTCTGATACGACCATTTTTGATGTCTGGTTTGATAGTCTTGGGCGAACCATCCTTGTTCAACGATATCCATGGTTCCAATCCGTCTGTAGTTGCCGGTGGTTTGGCGCTGAAAGTGACACCAGCAATGACGGTTGGTATCACTCTCTCGGTCTTTGTAGAATACACAACACGCATCCATGCTTTGGGCTTCAGCAGCGTGCTCTCTGCTGCCTTTTTCTTGGCTTCCATTTTCTCCCTATACTCTTTGTTGATGATGGCATTTTTGTATCTCTTTTCATGGTGAATGGTAGCAGCTCCCAGATCTGATGTGACAGGCGCTGATGTAATGTGGGGCTCTGGAACGTGTTGCACTGCTGCAGCACTGATCACTGACACAAAAAGTGAAATAGCGAGTGACAATTTCATCTCGTTTAGCTAGGATTAAGTCACAGCAGTTTTAGTTTCGGTCGCGAATATATATGTATTTTCGCGATCTGCCCGGATAACCCGAAAAAAAATCTACGAAGAATGGTGGGTTAGAGAAGGAAAGTGCAACGTTTGGGAAGAAGAAAACACCAAAAGTCAGCATAGTTCCACAAACTTCTTTCATAAACTCTAAAATCTACTTTCTACAGCTTAATCTCTGTCTACTCCATGTATGCCTCTTCCAGAATAATAAACTTGTCTCCGACTTCGAAGCGCAATATCCTAGATGATGCAGTTGCTCTTTGGCAAGGTAAATTCCATCATTAAATACATGATCTAGGTATAGAGTGAAACTATGCTAATTTGCCATGAAGTTTTTCATCGCTTCGCGGACGTTTTATATAAGTTAGGCTTAAGTAATCAGAACCGCTGATTCAGTAGCCCAATCTATACCTGACTTCGTTGATTAGATTAGGAACCTGACTGGAATTTGGCGGTTGAATTGCTGAGTCATCGAGCAATTGGTTGAGCTCGTTGATTTTTGTTTGGGAAAAGTCTGCAAATGACAGATATTTAAGGCGGATGTAATCGTGAATAGCATGGTCTGGTAAACCATCGTATGTGAGCGAATGGATGTATGCAAAGAGAAGCAATTCTGCCACAGATATCTTGCTTTCGTTGAATATTAATGCAAATGTGTCGTCGGGGCGATGTGGATTGAGCTGGTGGTTGAGCTTGACGATATCGTCCAATATTTCTCCCAAATAATTCAAACATTTTAAACTGTTTTTGGATTGTCTGAGAAGTTCTCGCTTATTTGATTTGGCTGTCATTTGTCTCTCGTGTAATGCACTCAATGCCACTTCTGACGTCTCCTCGTCGACTTCGTCATGGGGACCAGAAGAGCCGGAAAACACCCCAAAAAGGCCTGGGGGGGAGGGTAATAAGCCTGCCATACGTACTTGGTCCTGTGCGACGTTGTATAGTTTCAAAGGTTGGTTGTACATCATTGGAAATGGAAGATACTTCTTAAACTGTTTCCTGGTATATCCTTCGTAATTCTTGAGATTCGAATAAAGATTGAACTGGTGGACACGGACTAGCTTGTTTTCTATCAACAGAATCACAGCAGACTGTGCCAAGTCTTTGGTTTCAATGACGTTTTTGCCAGAAAACTCTGAAAGAATAAACGATGAAATCGGCCCAAAACCCTCGTATGAGACATCTTTAGTGAGCAACACTGGAAGTACACCGGTTTTCGAAAGATTGGTATTGGACAGAGTCACTATATTTATCTTTTCGTGCGGTATACATGTGGTTACCAACCAGGCGGCTGCGAGACATTCTGGAAAAACCACTGATATGGATTTATCGCATCCCCAAACATGTAGTTCATAATCCACCATAGTAGATATATCTGGTATAGACACAAGAAAGAAAGACTTGAAGTTATTTAATGTCTAACCTTTAATTCTCGTGGTGACTTCTCGCAGTGTTCTCGCAGTGTTCGCGCTGCTCTCGCTTGATGTTGGGGTGTGCGAAAGGGTGTATACCGGATTTCTCACTGGTGGTTTCGTTTTTCCTTCATCCCCATCCATCATCTCCATCATGTCTGACGTGCCCAAACGGAAAGTCAATCTCGACGTCATCGGCCAGCTCGAAGAAGACCTCGAGGAGTCTCCTTTGGACTATGCTAGGTGGACCAAATTGATCAAACAGGTGGTGAACAAAGACAAAGAAGAGCAGGTCCGGCGAGTGTTTGAAAAGTATTTGCTGATATTCAAGCATGATGGGGCCCAGTGGTGTGGCTACATCAGCTATGAGATGAACCGTGGAGAATTCCAAAAGGTGGAGACCCTCTTTGGCCAGTGTATCAACTTGGTGGATGATGTCGAATTATATAGACTTTATGTTTCTTATGTTAGGCGAACAAATGATGTTATCACTGGCGGAGAGAAGGCCCGGGGAGTAGTCATCAAGGCTTTTGAGTTTGCTGTCAATAAAGTAGGCATTGATATCGCCAGCGGACCATTGTGGAACGACTATCTAGATTTCTTGAAGTCATGGACTCCAACAGCTTCGTGGGAACAACAGCAAAAAGTGGATTTGATTCGGAAAGTATACAAGAGGTTTCTCGTTATACCTACAGAAAAGATAGAGCAAGCATGGTCAGTTTATACCAAATGGGAATCAGACTTGAATGCTTCTGCCGCCAGCAAATTCATCGCTGCAATTTCGGCAGAGTTTATGGAAGCCCGTTCGTGGAACACTGAATGGCAAAACATGACTCAAAAGCTGCTTCGACGTTCTATCATTCCTTTTAGTATCACCGACTCTCAGTACGGCCACTTGGTTCGCAGCCAATTGGACCTTTGGTACAAGTGGATTGAATTAGAGAGGAAAAATAATTTGGCAATTAAGGAAGAATCTTTGCTTCAAGCACGTATTGAATATGTGTTTAAACAGGCTGTCAAGTGCTTGCCATTTGTTCCAGAAATATGGTTCAAACTAGGTAGGTTTTGGTCAGCCTCCAACGAAGATGCCAATGCAAATAAAGTTATGACTCTTTTAAAAGAAGGGTTGGTCTTGAACCCAAGAAGTTTCTTGATAGGCTTCGAACTAGCCGAATTATATGAGAAGGATGGCAACTTTGGAGAAACAAAGTCAGTTTTTGAGGGAATCATTGATCACTTTGTTAAAGACTACAGCTCAGTTACAGAGAAAATCAATTCAATCTTGGATACCATTAACAAGCCGAAAAACCAACCAGAAAACTCCAAAAATAATGAAGATGACGAAAACGAAGATGAAATAGATTACAATCAGGTATTCAACCAGCTCTCGGAACCCCAAGTTCTCGAGCTCCAGAAATTACAGAGACAATTGGAAGAACTAAACAAGTGCATCACTCTTCTTTACTCCAAGCTAATGTTGAGTGCCAAACGTGCCAACGGAATCACAGAAGCACGGTCCATTTTCAAACAAGCTCGCAAAATATCATACATAGGGTATGGGCTTTACGTGGAAAATGCCATGATCGAATACTATTCGGACAACAAATCTACAGCCATAAAAATCTTGAGGCTCGCCATGAAAAAGTTCGGACAGAACGGAGAATTCTTATTGGCGTATTTAGATTATTTAATTACTCTTAACGACTTTGAAAGTATCAAGACTTTCTTCGAGCAGGCACGAACAAACTTGTTGAAAGATTACAACACAGAAAAAGAGGATCTCGATGGTATGGCCAACAATTCAAACTCGGTTGAAAAATTGAAGAGAGAAGCAAAGATAAGAAGTCTCAGAAAGTGCAAATGGTACTTGAGAAAACTCACTGAAAAGTTTGCCCGGTATGCCGCTAACAATGATTTACAGATGGTTATGTCGTTGGAAGCGAGGTATAGTCAATACTTCCCCGAAGACGATCCTATTGAATTTTTCAGTGACAGGTACTCTATAGGTTCGATGAACCTTATCGAAAAATACGATCTTGGGACTGCAAGGAAGAATGAACTTGATTCGCCAGTAGAGATTCAACCGCACTCACCAAAGAGAAGAAAAGTCCAGTTGCCTAATATACCCAAAGACTTTCCAGCCATTGCCAAT
Source organism: Meyerozyma guilliermondii ATCC 6260 (assembly GCF_000149425.1). Lineage (NCBI taxonomy): Eukaryota > Fungi > Ascomycota > Pichiomycetes > Serinales > Debaryomycetaceae > Meyerozyma > Meyerozyma guilliermondii. The sequence goes on along the minus strand of NW_001809794.1, from coordinate 188,669 downwards.
CCAGAACCACAAATGTCTACCCCGGAACCACAGGCTCAAAAATCTTTTGTTGGTAATAACATTTACAATCTTTTGAGGGTTCTTCCCAGTGCCTCGTACTTCGGACCTCCTTCTGAACATGTGTTTGATGGCAGTAAGATTGTCGAGTTGTTGGCAAATCTTCCAGATAAGCCAAACTAAGCGATGTTGGATAAAACTATATACAAAATCCAAACTACAACTGATGTGCTATGTAGTTCAAAACGTCCGGGTGTCCTCTTGTACAATGTCTATTCTATCCGCGATAGAGGGCTTGAACGCCCAGTTGTCGACAACCTCAAAAATGCTCATGAATTCGTCAGTGGTGAGATCTCTGGGGCACTTCTCCAATAATTCAGGTGATAGTTTAGGAGCCAACTCGACTTCTGCGCCTGGAGCAATTTGAGCAAGCGAATCTATGACCCTGCCAGTAGCTTTATACATGAGAATTTGAAGAACGTACTCTAGCAAATCCACGTCGAACAGACCGAGATCTTTTGGCTCGATCTCTATGACGCTCAAAGTTGTTCCTGGAGGTAATATCGCCTTGGATGAGATACAGTACGGCTGGTCGTTGAAAAGGGTATTAGGGTCATATTTGAAGCCTTCTGGAGAAGAACTTACTTCGAGGATTTGAGTTATGGCAATAAGTTTTGTATCGGTGAACATTTCTCGCTTTATGGCAGATCTATTACGTTTGGGAAACCCTCTTCCGGAAAGAAACTTGTGGGCAGTACCTTCAGGAATTACGCATATCATTCGTACTCTTCCATATTTCTGGAGCCAGTTACGATAAACTGAACACATTATCCATTGTGCTAACAACGACTCTCCAAAGGAAGACGAAGTCAAGTTACCAATGATAAGAAGCTCATCGTGAATTTTGCTTCTATCCACGGTTCGTGGCGTCACAATTTTGTCCTGGTCAATCAAGCGATTGTAGGTGGCCCAATTGAAACCATCATGAGGGTAGAGAATAAAATTCTCTTTGTTGTTGGTTGTTTCTTTCAAATGATTGATTCTCTTAGTCCATTCTTCGATGTTAGCCTTTCCCGCTTCAATAACTACATGTTTGCGTGGTTTAAGTTCGTAGTTAATCATTGAGGAAAGTAATCCATAACCAGTAAAGACATCGATTATATCCAAATTCTGTGAATCTGGATACTTCTTGCGTAGATCTAGCCTATCTATCACCTCCTGGCATTCTCGAGAACGTACTATGAGCTTACTTCCATACAGAAATCTGGGTAGTTGCTTCATAAACGGAGCCAATGAGGGGTTAAAGGAACGAATGACATTCATGTTGCAGCCATCGAGAATTGTGAGAAAATCTATAAAGTACTGCGCGCAGCACCTGACTACAATTACCTCACACATAATCTTTATCTTTTCTTTTGTAATGTCCTTGAACGTGCTACAGCTCAAGGAAAACTACGGTCGTGAGCTACAGAAGAATAAAGGATTTATTCCCTTTGATCTAGAGCCTGGAGAACACATCAAATTTGCAACGAAAACCGCAAGACAAACCTTAGTTTTGACCCTGAAGTCAGGTCAAAAATCTCCCGGTATCAATATCAGTGCCAAAGATGGATATTTGTACCTTACAAACCAACGACTTGTTTATGTGACTTCATCTCAAGGAGATATTAATGACTTTTCAATCACCATCAAATCACTACCAAACTTACAATTCTCTCACTCGATAAAATCTCCCTGGTTTGGTGCCAATTATTGGCTGTTTTTGTACCATTCAGCTGGCTTGAATGGTGCAATTGCAGGAGCCGAATGGGTTGAAGGTTCTGTCAAATTTTTGGATGGTGGCCTCTTCGAGTTTGTTAATTTGTTCGATACTGTGGTGAATAACGAGGTTATCAACCACGATATCGACGAGGAGTTACCTCGCTATAGTGAAGTGTAAATTATTATACAATATTTAAATAGTGCCCAATCTATAATAATGGGTCTCGCGTGTCGTCGTCGTCGAAAGGAAAGAAATCATTCATCAGCCCATGATCTACAGAGTCAGCAAGTTGATCGTCTGCCTGGGGTTCGATATTGTCGTTTGCAGCGGCAGACCTCTTGACCTCTGCGCTTGGAACAAAGGGTTTCAAACCAAGAACTTCGTTTACCTCTTGCATATCAAGATATTTCTCGATATCCTCGTTGCTCATATTAGCCGCTTTGGCGATCTCTGCAAATTTTTGATATCCCAAACTTTCAAGAGTATTAGCATCTTCGTAAACGATTGACCCTTCTTCGTTGTATACTCTGGCATTGCTGAACATGAGGTGAATATCTTCCAACATATCCTTCACCTCCATGTAGGCGTTGGAAGTGATTCGCTTCTTGATGGTATCCAATGCCATAGGATGTTTGATGAGCACAAAGTAGTCGGGATAGAGTTTCTTTGAAGGCCTCACCATGAACAAATCGCTCAATCTACGACCATTTTCATCTGTGTAATTCAAGATGGTCTCGTAGATTTCTTCGAGTTGCTGTTGCAAGTTATCTCGAGCATCGTCCAGTAATGGATCATTCGCTAATGGAGTTCTTGACAAGAAGGAGGCTTTACTACGTTTCCCTCTCTTCGCCATGGCCCTTCGCTTGATTATTGACAGCGGTGTGGAAGACCGTCCTTGACGGGACGAGCTCTCGAAATCACTCATATCGTCGTTGGAAAGTCTTCTCTTGCGACCAAATCCGTTTTCACTGCCACTTTCTTCTTCATTTTTCTTGATTTTAGACCTTCCTCTTGACCTTTTACCCTTTAGTTGACATTTCATCGTCACTTGAAAGTACCCCATCAAATTTGCTTGAGCCACTGTTCTTCAGTGAGATTGTCATCATAAAGCGCGGTCTTTCTTTCACGAGCTCCCCGTCCATAATCATCAGCGTTCACAATGTCCTTGTCGAAGTATATATCGAAGTTGGTCTTGTAAAAGTCTGGAAGCTCCTGCTCTGAAAAAAGTCTTGTGGGATACGAAGCCTGCTTTGTTTCCAAATTTCTAGCTTCATCCAATTGTCTGAATACAACTAATTCAGTATCATCACGCGACAATATTTGATTGAGCTCATCGTCGTCCAACTCGTCGTCGCCATCCATTGCAGAGGTTTTGGCTTTACGCTCTTCTTCCTTCACAAATAATGCACGCAAGAGCGCTTCCTGCTCTTCGGTGGTGGATTTATTATCAAATTTTCCTGCTTGAATGACTTTGCCATCAATCTCCAACTTGGCATGAGCTCTTTCTAAAATCATTTCTTCGACAGAGTCTTCCGTGATCAATCGGATGATACGTACCTCGTTCTTTTGGCCAATACGATGTGCACGATCTTGCGCCTGAAGATCTTGATGAGGATTCCAGTCAGAATCAAAAATAATAACCGTGTCAGCAGTTTGCAAATTCAATCCTAGACCACCAGCTCTTGTAGACAAAAGGAAGCAGAAATAATCGGAATTCTCTTCATTAAAAAGCTTCAACAATCCCGTTCTATCATCTGCCTTAGTTGCACCGTCCAATCTCATATACTTGAGATCACGAAGACGCAAAAAATCCTCCATAATATTCATGATCAGGGTCATTTGAAAGAAAATCAATACTCTATGACCGGTGGCTTTCAATTTGGGCAAGATACGGTCAAGCAACTCAAACTTTCCAGCAACTCTCCAAATTTCATCATTGGTATCAGCAGTGGGATTGATCATATTTTCAACTTCTTCATACACAAAAGGATGATTGCAAATCTTTCTCAATTGCATAATCTGATTATTCGTGTTTTTAATGGCAATCGGCTTACCATCTCCATCGGGATTGCTGGAGAATAGCAAATTGTACTTCAACATTTGTTGATACAATTTGGATTGCAAAGATGACATGCGACACTTTACAACTTTTTCAACCTTGTTTGGCAAGTCCTTCTCGACATCCTTTTTCAATCTTCTCAATAAGAAAGGACGTAAAACTTTATGAAGACGCCTAATGACTAAAAGAGTCTCTTCTTCACTGAGTTCGATTTTGTCTTGCCCACCGGTGTTTGCAAAAGGTGTGTTAAACCACTCGTCGAAAGACTTCACAGAGTTGAAGATTTTTGGAAGCACAAAGTTCAAAAGTGCCCATAATTCGGGTAAATTGTTTTGCAATGGTGTACCAGTCAAAATCAATCTGTAGTCACTGTGGTAGTGATGGGTTAAAGTTTCGGATAACTTCGAGTTGGCATTCTTCATTCTGTGACCTTCATCAATAATCATGTGAATCCATTTCACCTTTGCCAACACACTCTTGTCCTTGATGATGTATTCAAAAGTGGTCAACAAAATTTGGAAATCCCCTTTCCTCACTTCAAACTGGAGGCTCTTTCTTTGGTTAGGAGTTCCCTTGTAGGTGATCTTCTTTACCGATGGAGCCCATTTCTCGAATTCTAAATTCCAATTAGTTAACGTTGACAATGGAACAATCACCAAGAATGGGCCATTGATCTTCTTCACTTCCACAATGTAAGTAATGAGAGATATAGTTTGAATGGTCTTACCCAAACCCATCTCATCGGCCAATATACCATTTAGCCTGTTATTATAAAGAGAAACCATCCACTGTAAACCCTTCAATTGATATTCTTTCAATGTACCTCCTACAGAATGGATGGCTGTTTTGTGACATCTTCCTTAATTCTGTGAGCAACGTTGTAGTAATCAATCTTTTCTCTCTTTTCGTCGTTTATAGGTTCATCAACCTTACCAGAGTCGCGCTGCTGCGCTTGAACGGCTTGGGCCAACGTATCCAAAAATTGATTTGTCTGTTTCAACAAATGCGTAATTCTGGTATCTTTAGTATGGTCGAGCAATTTCAAGTATGCTTCCTCATCGTTCAGTTTCAAGGCTTGTAAACGTTGCTTGGCCATACGTTCGAGCTTCTTCTGCTCTTCTCTCGCGATCTGACTGTGGAAACTATCAATCTTGCTGCAAATCTTCGCTCTTTTGTCTCTCTTGGCAAACAACCTATCACGCTTCTTTGATTGATGTGCAATAATTTCATTCAATGTGACACGAAGCTTGCGGTTCTGGGCTTGGGCAAGCGAGTAAAGCTGCCTCTTGTACATGTTTTGAGTCATTTGAGCATTTTCGGAATTAAGGTGCGAGCACTTTGCAAGCACATTGGGGTGTGAATTGGGAAGAAGAGACTTACTGAACCAAACGTGAGATAATATCTTTCCACGCAATTCTTTCTGGAACGGTAAAAGTTCAAGTTTGTAAATCTCAGCTTCGATCGCAGCCTTCTGGTCTTCATCGGCAGACTCTAATTTCATATTCAAACGAGTTAACTCAGCGTCTATCAATAGGAGAATCAGCGCCTCTCTATTCGCGGCAATCGAATCGGGGTCGAAGCTGGTTGGCATGAGTGCTGGGAACAGCACTTTACTCTGCAGCGAATATAATGATTTGAACGGTATATCTTTCGTGTCGATTAATTGAGGTACTTCAAACGCATCGACCTGAATTTCCGGCTTCAGGATAGGTACAACAACATTATCCTTGTCTTTCTTTGGCACATCAAGGTCATCAATGTACACTGGTGGTTTTGGTGAGAGGGTAACAAATGCTGACTGTTGCACATTTTTAAGCTGACTTTCTTGCTGTTGTAAACTTGTCGTAGGTGCAATTGCTGGTGTGCTGGCATTAGATTTCTGGTCGTAAGGTTCGAAACTAGTAAGGGGAGAAGCAGTTGTGTGCACGGATTGACGCTGAAGTTGGCTGGCTTGCAAATGTGGGGCGGCGCCAACAACTGGATTAGAGTCAGCAAGACCTGCGCTTGTTGGTGCTGCTGCTTGTGCAGCCGCCTGTGACAAAAGCAGTTCTTGTGGAGCCGCCTGGCGGAGGTTAGCCTGTACTTGAGCCTGCTGTTGCAATTGGGCAGCTTGTGGGTTCATTAAGTGAGGACTCATCTGGTTGGCCGTTGGTGCGTTTCCTAGCATTGCTGAGTGGTTTGTTGGTGGCATTCCTGAAAGCTGATGTTCCTGTTGCGGTATGGAAGGGTTTCTCACGTTAGCAGCCATGCCCAGGTTTCTTGCTAGTCTAACATCATTTTCCGCACCAGCTACCGGGCTATCAGAAGGCACGTTAGCCGCTGGAAGGTAAGAGTTTTGGGCGAATGCAAGTCTGTCGGAGCACACGATTTCCACGAGGTTTTGGGGAATTGGCGGGCTGCCTGGAGCAGGTGCTTTGAGCAAGTACTTCAAAGCCTGATACTGCGACTTGAGCAACTGGAATTGCTGAGCCGAAAAGGCAGATTGTGCAGCAGTTGCGCCTGGCACTGGGAAAGGTTGTTGTCCCGCGGAAGCTTGTTGGTTCTGGTTTGTAGTTTTGTTTAGCTGCATTCCTCCCTGCTGCATGTGGTTTCTATTGCCCATGACAGGATTCTGTTGCATTTGAGGAGTTGAGTGTTGTGAGGTAGACATGGGAGTGCCTACGTTAGTACCTGGTGGAGCTGCTGCAAACCGTTGTCTTTGTTGTTGTTGTTGAAGCTGCTGCTGTGTCTGTGGAGGCATGTTATTCATTACTGGAGACTGTTGTTGCGAAGACTGGGAAACCGGTGAGGCCATGTTCATCATATTGTTTCCCATATATCGGGCATTCGCACCGTTCATGGTCTGCGCCGACCCATTTCCTTGCTGAGGACGAGGAGCCATATTTGCTGAATTCATAGGCACATTTGTGTTTCCCATAGGGGTACCGGTCTGCTGAGCCTGCTGCATATATTGATTGGCCCCGGAATTGGGTTTATTTTGCTGCTGCTGTTGCTGCTGTTGTTGTTGTATGGCTTTGAGAACCTTGCTCAAATGGGCAAATTCCGGCACGTTGACGGCACGATCACCAAACTGCTGGCGTAGCTGCTGCCAACGCTGGAGCATGCGCTGAATTTCTTCGCGTTGGTACTGTCGATTCATGGTGAAATACAGCCACCAGTGTGAATATGATTGTAGAAAAATCCGCACCGCTACGGCTACGGCTGGTATGCAGGAGATTGACCGCTAGAGTGTGTTATAAGCTGGGGTGTGTTAAACTATTGATTACAATGGCTCTATCTACTTCCCGGGGTCCATAGTGTTCCGGAGCCACGAGGAGCATGGTTGATTTTGTCAAATTGCTCTTTTTGAATTCCTCGTTCATTTCTCACGACTGCGTTAACTTTAGAGTTCCCACGGTGAGGTTTGTGCTTGTTGGCTTTTGCTGCTTTTTTGGGCATACTGGTCTCTGTAGGCTGGTAGGGATAGGAAGAGGTATCGACTGTTTCTTGGAGAATGCTGTTGGGACCATTTTGATCGAAAATTGTGCGATTAGGATCGTACTGTCTGAGGTTGTTCACGTCATATGCTTTGAAAAGAAGGAGTTCGGCCTCGGTGATGTTCATACAGTTGATACCAAAGCTACTGGCCCATATTTTCGTGATGGCATCCTCCGTTACTAGTGTCCATTTGCTCTTTTGTTGGGGACTTTGGAACATCATCTTGATACATGGTCTGATGATGTAACGAAGTCGAGGTGGCATCTGAGCTGGCTCATTGGCATGTGCAGCTGCGCTCTGGTACGACTCTGAGTTCTCGTACGAAATGCTCTCGTGGTCGGGTCGAGACCTTCCATATTTCGAGGACCGAAATTGCGTTTGGTAATTGGGAAACTCTCCAATAACCGGGTGGTGAGCCTGGTATTTTTGACAAGCTTCCCACGAAATTGAGGAGTGAGCTTCATCTTCCAACTGAATGTCGTATTCCAATGGTGGATTTTCAACTCCTTCAGATAATTTGTCGATAAAATCAATCGCTTCTCGAGCATTACTCGCTGTCATTGTCAACCCACGCTTCACGTAGTCAAATTCGTGCAAAGTGTACGTAGGAATGAACAAATTGAGACGTGGTTTCTGCTGTGAACACTCGGTTTTGACGTATTCCGGATTAAACCACCGTTTGATGTTTCCTATTCCTTTTGTGAACGCAGTGTGGTCAAGAATAAAATTCACTTGGGGGTGTACTTCATGGTTGACTTCTGGACCTGGAGACTCAACTGTGTCAAAGAGCTCATCTACAAGTGGCACTTCTGATGCTTTTAGTGGACTGCCATCGTGGGACATGCTGGTGAATCGCGGCGCTGAGATGATGTATATGGTTGGTGTGCGGATGGAAGAAGACAAAAGTTAGAGGAGAAAACCCAGGTCAAGGAACAAGCAGGACCAAGGAACCAATGGGCAACAAATCAATGTAGAACCAGTGACAAGGCCAACGATGGTGTTGAGAGATCGGAAATGGTTTCTGAGCAATTGGTTAATTGCTAGAATTGGAAGAAGTTCAGGTCAATCTGACTGAACCACCATTCTACATTCTACACATCTGTTTCATATTTTGTTAACAATCCTTCAGTTAGTACATGGTCACTTAAAGAAACAACCCGCATTGCGGTATCAGATAATTGTCATAGGTTGTATTCATCGACACAGCAGAGCTGGTCTAACATTAGAGATGCCAGAAAAAACATATGTGAAATAAAAATTCATCCTGTTATTGTTTCGCAAGCAAGAGTACATACCGTTGTGCAAAACTTCATAGAAGCTCGATACACTTTCTTTAAATAATGAATTCGCCTGCAAACTTAAAGAATAGAATCTCACTTGCAAATTTTTCCTTTTATACCCCGGTCGTGTGCATCTCACTTTTCGGCTGCAAATTACATTTATTCAATAGAAGCTAACGACATATCTTCGGGAGTAGTAAGTGTGTCGTCCAATACATTCGACTCGCTTGACTCGTACATGGCAATTTCCCGTTTCAACTGAAGACACTTTTCTTGCATTTGGTCGATATCTTTGTTGAGGAAGTCTTGGGTTGCAACTAGCTCTCTTTTCCACTCTTTGAACTTGTTTTCCTGAACCTGTACATCTCTGGTGATTTTGTTTTTCATTTCTGCTTCTTTGCCTCGTAAAGAAACATCCTCGAAAATTAGGTTGTTTGAAGTCAATTCCATCGACACCCGATGGTAAGCAGCATAAACACTTAACGAGCTAGACTTGTCCACAGGACCACCATAGGTTCTTTCGAAATATTCTAATCGTTTTGTGAGACAAAATTCTCGAAACTTCTCGTAGTGGACCTCAGTTGACTGGATAAAGTCCAACATGTGGTTTGTCATTAGCAAGGTTCGAAGAGTGACGAAATCACAGTGGTCTACATTTTCAACCTCGGCAAGTCCCCATGCATATTTGCGCCCTCTGACCATCTTTCCTTCGAAATTAGGATGGACTTGATTGGAACCAATTACCGCATATGGCATTTGTGCCCTGATCTGTTCAGTCATATCTTGATACGAACCATCAGACGATAAGTCACACACTATTGAATTTTGTTGAAGGGTTTCACGTACTCTCATCTTGATGGTTTCCAATTCTGCCGGAGAGAATGTATCACACTTTCCCAAAATAGGAACCAAATTAACCCTCGTGCTCAAGTCTCTCATGGCATTCAATTCTTGGGTAGTTATTTCACGGTTCTTTGGTGAAATAAAGTAAAGACAACAATGGATCCTATCATCTCTCAAGTTTTTTCTTGCTGGTTGTTCTTCTTGAAAAATGTGTTGGAAATGTTGGGCATCAATATACCGAGCAACGCTAGAATAGGAATAGTCAGATGGGTGCAATCCACCAGTATCAATCAAAGTAACTTGTAAATTGACACCGTTTTCACACAATTGGTACTCATACCTATGAAAAGTGTCGTGCTCCAAAGTATCGTAAGGAAATATTTCTGCGCCAAACAAGGTATTCATTAGTGTTGTTCGACCACTTCCAGAAGCACCTACAATTATAAGCGTGAACCGACATCCATCACGAGCACACTTCTTGACCTGCTGGCTGGCAACAAAATGAAGTCCTACTTTTGCAGGGTCGTCGTCACTCATTTAACTAGTGGCACAAATAGATGCAACCGTTTTTGCACCCAATACTGGATCCTGTATATGGTTTCCATCACGTGATCGGTAAGTCTAAGTCTGCAACAGATTAAAGGGTACCAGTTCTCATTAATGACAGTAAAGTGTCACTTTGAATTAAGCCTACATTTTAGCTATTACAATGCCTCTGTCATAATTGGCCCCCTCGCCGTCCACTTCCATTAATAGATACGAAGGTTGTGAGAAGAAAATAAAAACCCGCCCGCATCATGTCGCCAATTAAAATTCCCGATGTGGAAAGATGTAAACACCTGGTTTTCCCATTTAACCCGACATGAGTTTCAAACAAAGACTTCCATTGTCCACACGCCCCAAGTGCTTGCAGGTAGTAAAGCCACCTGTTATTATTCTTATACGGACTGCCTCTTTGTTCTTTTCTCCGTACGTGAGCCAGCAGAAGACTGAAAGATCCCGTCAAAGTTCAGCATTGAAAAACTACAAAATCAATTCAGGGACTTCTTCAACACGGTTCAATGCCAACCCTTGACGATCAAGTATTGAACAGGAGTGGTCGGCACCTTGATGGAGCTTATGATCAAAGAAGAGCACGATCCAGCTCTCCCATCAAAAAGAGAATCACTCGTGTGGATCTTCCTCCCATACCTTATGCCACCGAAGAAGACATCAAATCGGTCTCTTCTGGAGGTTCAAGAGTCAGCGATGAGCTCAAACTCCTTTCAAAGTCTCCGCTATCAAAACGCTTGCATATCAATGCTGCTGGCTCTGGCAGCAAGTATGTGATTCCCATTCCATTTACTCTTCAGTTGCCCCCAAAATTGAGTCCGAGGAACAGAACCCCGGCATCTTCTTGTGCTCTGTCTCCTGAACGCCAAAAGTCCCCCAGTCGTCTCATGTACACTGGGAGTGGATACGAAATGGTTGACTCTGATGACGGTAATAGTTTCCTGGAAGCTCAACTCAACAAGGCTATTGCCATGTCTCCAAAGACACCCACCAAATCTCCAAGTGGTCCCAAGGGAATTTATACCAAACCCAAAAAAGATCTTGACGAAATGAGTGTGATCAATGAGGTTCCCAGCGCTGGAAATTCTCGTGCATCAAGTTTGCATTCAAGGCTTCGTGAGCTTGCTCAGGAAACTCCACCTGCTGTTCCTGCAAAGCCTGTAAAATCCATGAAAACTTCCAAGTCTGGACCAATACATCCGGTTCCTTATCCAATGGACTTGGAAGCAGAGAAGCTTCGCTTCGGTTCAGTAAACCTTCAAAGAAAACCTCCTCCGGCTGCCCAAAATGACCATCAATTGCAAAAGACCACTACAATTGCAAACTTCTCCCAGGTAAGAGACTCTGACAATTCCCCATATAGAGAGCAAATTCGACTTTTCAGCGAAGGGTCGGCTGTCTCTTCCTCAAGGTCCTTCAGCTCCGTTGAAGAGGCTGTTCGTGGTCGACTGGTGTCCGATTTCAGACGAGGGTTTGGCAATTTTCCTAACAAGGACGAAAGTGTGGTGGCAGAATCTGATTCTGAGTCCACTTCTGCATCGTACTCCGAGTCAGAAAATAGCTCCATTACAGCGAGCTCAGCATCTTGGGACTCGCTCCAGAACAGTGTCGATATTACTATTGGTGATGGTAAGTCCATGGTAGCAGAAGAGTCAGCTGAAGATTCTCAAATAGAATCTGAAGGCGAAGATTCATGGACAGACTCCAGTGTGGAAAATGCGTCCGAAACAAATAAGAATACCGTCGTCAATAGCCTTTACTTGTCCAATGTCGACCTTCCAATATCTGTTGAGCGGAAAGCGACACTGGAAAGTGAAAAGCTGAAGAAACCAGACGACGACGTCACCTCACAACCAATCTTGAGCCACGGAAATAATGGCGCAGGAAGAGAGTTCAGCTTTCCGAATAATACCACTAATATCACCAACAGCCCTTCTATAAAGTCCCGCAAGGACCCATATGAGAACAAGTCCACAAAATTCAATTTCTCCACCTCTGCTGGACAGATTGAAATTCCTGATATTGATAACCTTAGTTCCAACTACAATTGGAGTGAGAGTTCTCAATACTTAGCTGTATATCAAGGCACTAAAGAGGACGCTCGAGAAACTAAAGATGAATCAAGTTCCAAGTCAGAGGCTGGACTGCTGGTATTGGAGCCCATAGGATTTCCTAGTCAAGCTGCCAAACAGGTGGTTCAACTTCAATTTCAAAACATGTACCATGGCTCCGATGCTGATTCGGACAGTGGTATGGAATCAATTACCTATTCCGCATACTCAACTACTCCAAAATCTAAATCAACTCCATGTCTTTCGTCAGGAACCCAGAAGTCTCTTCCTCCATTACCTCAAGAAGTTACCGAAACTCAACCACAATTGCAGCCTCCTGTCAACATGAGAGCAATGGGCCACAGACGGGGCCATACCAGATCCAAGTCTGTCGACCTAGACAGTTTGTTCTCAATGAATATGAGAGAATCAGTGAGAACGAACGAGCCTTCAAAATTTGAAAGTGTGAAAGATACTGAAGAAACGGAAAACATTATCGTCAACGAGCCTCCGAAAAAGATCTCCTACGAGGTAGACTTTACAGAGGTCGAGAAGGGTGATGACGAAATGCAGACTCCACATGGATTGGACCGCACATTCACTGAACATCTCAGAAAGACGTTAGGAAAAATGGAGAAGCTTGACTTGAAGGGTAAAGCTACCAATGACATCTATATTCCCCCACGACTGTCTGAGAAAACGGTTCCATCTTTCGAGCGTCAAATGTTCAGGCTCCCTCCAAAGCCAAGATTTGACGACAATTCGTCGAATTCTGCTACCAGCTATCAGTCGAGTAGATCAGCTATTAGCAATGACTCTACTGCTGCTTCAGACACAGAAAGTGTGGTAATAGATTTGACAGAAGACAAATTCGACATATGCACTGTGAAGAGAAATAACTCCACCGCATCTTATATGTCAATCACAGAGAAGACAAAGGAAGGTAAGCCAGTTGAAGTTGTCTTGGTCGACGACGACCAAAAGGATGAGTTGGAGAGTATCTACTCCAAATATCGCAACGACAATTGGTTATTCAGAACCAACTCTACAACCTCATCATCAGCTTCTTTCTCCAGCGGTGCTTCTTTCGACTCGAATGCCAGATCTGAAACAGCCTTGAAGCTCAAACCGAGAGACCAATTAGCGGCAATTGGCCGTCCTCTGATATCTCAGAGATACCAGAAGAGTTTGGCTGTTCCTGGAAGGGAACTTTCAAAATCAAGCAGCCGCTATTCCAATCGTCGTTACTCCAAATTGCAGACCATTCGCCAAGCTGAAGGACAGAATCAACTCCCGATTGTTCAAGAGAAATAGATTTAATACATTAATATTAAAATAGTTGTGCTTAAGGCACATATGCAATTTACTCATTCATTCAAATTCAGCTCTCGTTGGAACGCCTGGGACTATCGGACTCACAGATGGTTCCTAGTAACGAAGGAGTTCTCTCAACGTCGAAATTATCGTCCCTACGCACCGTAAGCTTAAAGGTGGGTCGGTTCGCCAGACTAGACTTTTCAGCTCTTGAAAGAATATCGTCCAATTTTTCCTCGTTGTTCGAAGCTTCTTCATTTTCAGGTTCCTCATTCATGGACACGAAAGACCTCATTGAGCGGGTCGATGGTGCACGGCTTACGCTTCTGCTTCTAGATATATCGAGGTTCAACGAGTTGCTTCGGTAAAACGTTACAGTTTTTCTACCGGTTTCGATCTTATTGTTTGCAAACTTGTAGTCCATCATAACCTTTAAAGGCCTCTTTTTGAATGAGTTGGACCTTAAAAATGCTCCTTCGAGATAATTAGCGCTCAAGTGATTGTTACCACCTTTTTGACTTTCAAAATCATAATCCTCTGGTATCTGGTTAACTTCATCTAAAAGTTCCTCGTCACTATTGCGACGTTCCATTGGGGCATTTTCATCGTCTATGTGAATAGATGGCGCTTCATCATCATGGAAACTCTCGCTCTCGCACCATGAATACCTCTTTCCACTTACCGTCCTCTTGGTTTGAAACAGATTTGGTTCTGTAGTATGCTTCATCTGATTGTTCCTGTTTCTTGTATCTTTTTCCTCGCGGTCAGGTTTCTCCGAATGATTAGACTCTAGAATAGCAAGTCGTTTCATCATGTCGTCTACAGACTCACGCTTGTTCTTAGGAGCCACTTCTTGGCCAATTCCGCTCAAAATGTCCATCATCTGAGTGATTGAGCTTCTCACTTGATGATTGGGCTTCGTGACCTCTGAGTCTTTGCCATTACGACTTCCGCTAGCCTCAAAACTCAAAGACAGGTCGTTCGATTCCTGAACCGAACTGGGCAAGATTCCCAAACCCACATGCTCCAGAGGCTCTGGAGTCTCTTCTCTCAGATTATTGACCTTTGATGAAAGCTCTAAGCGTTTCTTCTGAAAGCTTTCAAACTCTTTCACCTTTTCTTCGAGAGCTGAGTTCAAGCCATGATCGACTGATCCGTGAAATGCACGAATCTTTTTGAGGCTATGATCTTTATTCTCATTGGTTGCAATATTTCTTGCTTTGTCGTGTTCGTTCAGACGTTGGGAGTCGTGCCTATGAATGAACATCTTATTAGCACTGCTCTCCAACCTTTTTCCGTCGGTATCGCTTCGGATACTTCCAAAGCGGTGAAACAAGTTGTTTCCAATTGTAACGCCGTTGATTAATGGTGAATTAAGGTCGAATAGCTCAAGGGAAGGAGAACTTGTTGGTTCGGGGGTAGCCTCGTAAATACTGTGTTGTGAATAGGGTTCATAAGGCAGCTCTAGGTAGTTTTCTAGAATATCCTCACCCAAATCCGAAGCAGATTGAATGTCCAGTTCCTCGAACCCATCGATCGATAAATGATAGCTTTTGTTGTATATGCGACGGCTGTCTTGATTTGAAGATAACGATGCCAGCTTGCGTCTCGAAGTGTCTTTAGCTTCATCATCTTTATGTCGCTCTGCTAGCGGACCCCACAATAGTTCTGAACTGCTATGATTTTTGTAATTTGATTGAAAACTGAAGACAGGAACGGCACTAGGTTCAAGTGCATGAGATTCGATAGGATGACTAGCAGGAGCGTCATCGTCATCAAAGAGCTTGTTATAGTTAACTTCTTCTTCTTCTTCACCACCGGAGTCGAACATGTCTTCGTCGTCCATACCATTATTCTCAAAGTCGTAATCAGAGTAAGCATCGTCTTCAAAGCCAAAGTCTCGTGGGTTCAAAGTGTTCAGGGTTTCGAGATTTGTATGAGGAGTCTTGTAATATTTTACCGAAGTATTTCTGCCACCTCGTTTATCTCTGACAAATGAGAATTGCGATGAGTTGTCAGATACATCGTCATCATCGTCTTCTGTTTCTGCTGATTCATTTTCGTGTGCCTCCTCTGAGGTCAAACTCTGCCTCACAAACTTGGGTGTCAGAAACGATACGCCCTCAGTACGAAAGTTTTCCACGCTATCCACGAGCGAGCTGTTTGAGTCATTCGCAGTTTCCTCATTCATTTGAAGTGGTTGTAGTAGCTGGCCATCCACAGCGTAGCGTGAAGAAGGATCGTTTTTTCCAATGCTACTTGTAAATGGGTCTTGTTTCGAGTTGATCGAGCTTTGCTGCTGCGATACTGAAGTCTTTGAAGTCTTATCGTCGAATAATGAGCCAGATGAAGAAGATATTCGATAGCTGGGACGGCTCTTGCTATCTATATGGTTTCTTGGAATGTAGTCTGATAATGCATCTTCATCGTGTTCTTGGGGCTTGTTTGCAAACCTCGACAAATTGGTGAACGAGGAGTGTCCCTGGACATTGAATTGGTCCTTTTCTGACCGATGCTTAGAAGGTAAAGCAGAAGGTGGTCCCGATTGGATCACATCAGTCAATCGATCTGAAGCAGAAGAGATTGAATTTGTCTTACTGTGGTGTCCCAGCGAGGAAAACAAGTTTCTGATGGGAGTCAATAGCTTTTTGGGTGAACTTCGGGAATGGGTACTCGGTTGGAATGGAGGTGTAAATTGCGGATTGTAGGGGAACTGAGATGAAGTTGGAGTTTTTGCTTGGTTCTGGTTGAAATCATCGGAGATTTCCGAGCTAAATGAGTCATTCTTTCGATGTGATTTGATAAAAGATCGCATTTGGGACCCTAAGTCATGCTAGTGGAGTATTGGTATACCTTGGATCGTGGCTGGTATTCTGAGGCTCTGCGCTGTATGCAGGATCTTTGGGTGGTGATAATGTAACTCTGCAGGATCACCGGTATCTGATAGAAACTGGGATCAAAGGTGTAATGAAAATTGAATTAAAAAGGAATGAACAACAGGGTTTTCAAACCAGTAAATAATGACTTTGGTGTCAATGCAATCTTTTATGTTTTTTTTGCTGATTGTTTAACACATTGCCTCACTAGGCTGTGTTTATAAATCTTGTCACCTATGCAACACTTCTGTAACAAGTGACAATGCCCCTAACACTAGCTATTATTAGATGTTGGTGATGGTGGTCTAGGGCACCAGCCCCGTGCATCACGTGCCTGGCATTCGCGGGTTTTCGAGACTGACTAAGCAATTAACAATCATCAAATTTTCGCAGTGAAAAAAATTCGAGATTCAGAACTCTACTTGTCAGTGATTCATCAATATGCTTATTCCAAGGGAAGAAAGAAAGAAGATCCACCAATACCTCTTTCAAGGTATGTAAACACGTGTGGTTACGCCAGTAACCTTTATCAATTTAAATGTAGCCCGTGTCATTCAAATATGGCATATTGAAAATTGGGCCAATTCCAACTTGAATACTAACTTTCAGAGGGTGTTGTCGTCGCCAAGAAGGACTTCGACCAACCAAAGCACGAAGAAATTGACACCAGAAACTTGTACGTCATCAAGGCTTTGCAATCCTTGACCTCCAAGGGTTACGTTCAGACTCAATTCTCCTGGCAATACTACTACTACACCTTGACCGACGAGGGTGTAGAGTTCTTGAGACATGAGTTGAACATTCCAGAGGGAATCTTGCCTTTGACCAGATTGAAGGGTGCTCCAGCTGAGAGAACTTCTCGTTTCCCATCTCGTGGTGGTCCAAGAGGAGGTGCTGACGGCTACAGAAGAAGAGCTCGTGATTAATTGCGATCTGTAAACTACATACGGTGTGGAATACTCGATATACATACACGATCATAATAAAATATCGATAAAACGGTGTAGACTAGGAAGTGAGGAGGAATTGAAGAAGTTGAAAAAATTGTAGAACCGGTGAAAAAAATAGGATGAAATTTCTAAGTTCTCAAGTTGAAAAAATCGAAAAGGAATCATTTACGATATCTATCGTTGCGTTCCATTTCAATCATGTTTTCTCTTCCCTTTCTCCTCCACAATTGCTCCACAATTCGTACCTCTCGAGTTACCCTTTCTTGCTCGTTTCGTCTCTTTTCCTGCACACATCCCGTCACGGTCGCATCGTATTTTTAGCTCATTTAAAAACGGTCCTCACCATCTAGTCAACATGCCGGTTGACGATCTTCCAATGTATCCCACGCCCCAGCAGGCGGCCTACGTTGTCCATGATAGTCCTCCAAGAAGCTCCAGAAAACATCAACCAATCCAGAAACATTCTAACCATGGATACGCTCCACCACAGCAACAGAGCTCCAATCTGTATCATCATTTACAGCCTCATATTACCCAGAGTGGCTACTCCCAGCAACATTCCCTGCATGCCCCTCCTCCTAGTGCTCCACAGCAACATCAACCTAGTCCTTATCAGCAACCTACTCACTATCTGCACCAACTGGGAGTTCAAAACAATCAACCACAACTGTACTATAGCCAACCGCCAGGTGCGTACTCTCAACAGTATAATACTCCCGCGGCTGCCCCGACTCCGCAACAGCAGTATTATCAATCCCAGCAGGCTCCAGTAGCCCCAAAGGTTTCCAATCCTCCACAACAGGTGTACCAATCCCAGCAAAGATATCATTCTCAGGAGCATATTGCTCCACAACACGGAGCGCCCGTGCAACAGGCTCCTTCTCAGCAGCGATACCAGTCTCTGTCGCAAGCCCAACCGCTGCCCTACTCGTCTTCTGCTCCTCTGTCAAATTCGGGCCACTTGCAAAAGAAGCCGCCAGCAATGGTAAACCGCTCCAAGGAGTCGTTGCCTGATAGTAGTTCTGGTGGCAGGCAGGTTTCGTCGTCGAGACAGAAACTCGAAGTGGAATTGCGTTCTGTGTTCGAAAAGGTTGACATCAATCGTTCAGGACGCATATCCGCAAAGGAACTTTCCATGGCTCTCGTCAACTTTGATCACACCAGATTCCAGGACTCAACCATCGGGCTAATGATTAATTTGTTCAGCTCACCCACAGGCAACGCTGGCTCTCCATCAAACTCATTAACGTTCGACCAGTTTGTGTCCTTGTGGAAGTATTTATCCGCTTATAAAAAGCTCTTCCTTGCTGCTGACTCAAACAAATCTGGAGATATCTCATTCGGAGAGCTTCAAAAAATCATCGAACAGATCGGCTATAATCTCAACATCGATTTGGTTTTACATCTTTTCCAAAAGTTTTCGCAAAAGGGCCGCGAAAACAGTACGGTGAACGGAATATCGGTCGGTAAACTCAAGTTCGATGCATTTATCGAACTCTTGGTTTACTTGAGAAAGTTGACCGATGTATTTAAGAAATACGATAAGGACTTGTCAGGAGTGGCCACCATTGGCTTTCTGGACTTTTTGTTCGAGGTAAGTAATCTCACATAAATGTACACTTTGTCCACTACGACAACATCGTATCAATAGGCCCAAGAGCCAAACTCGATTTTAGTATCAGAGCTCTTGCCATGTACGTTGTGTACGTACATACTTCAAGTTTTACTCGTAAAAGTCCGAGATAGTTTAGTGGCTAGAATTACCGCTTGTCGCGTGGTAGACCGGGGTTCAATTCCCCGTCTCGGAGTTCTTTTTTTTTCAATCAGAGTACGCTTTATCAGAGTAACTGCTTGCTAGTAGGTATACCGTCTACTCATTGTCTTTCGTTATAAATTTCGTTATGAATTTCGTTCAGATATAATAACTTCGCCAAAGAACACCTTCAAGATCTTGGATCTGATCCTCGTTGAAAACCTTACTGTCAACATGCCAAGTATCTTGTCTTGTCTTCTTAAATCGTCCCAAGGTGTCTCTGGATGTTTTACCAACAACCCCAGGAATTCCAGAAGCCTTATTAGCAAGAATTGACAAGACCTTTGGCACCCAAGGAGGTGGAGGTGATTGAAACAGGAAAGCGTGAACTAGTGCGCCCAAGCCTAGGCACGCACCATGAATAGCTACCGTCTCTTCTGTTGTCATTTGCTTGTATCCTGACTTTCTATGCTTTTTCCTAACATCATCAAGCTCCTTTTCGTATTTTGCGCATGAGCTCTTAACTATCTCATCAACCTCCTTCGGTGGAGAAAGATGGATAAGTCCAGCAAAAGTTGATGCTTCAGATTCTCGGACCTCGACGTTTTTGTGATAGAGCAATTCACTTGTCACGGCAATGATTCTATATCTCTGCGACGGAGAAAGCTCGAAAAGATTTTTGAAGAAAAATGTCTCTGTGAACTCGCCCATAATAAAGCACTGAACTGCATTCAAATCTTCCTTGGCGTACAACTCAATAGCCTTGACAATCCGTTCAAGCATGTGGGGAAGGTATTGAATCTGGGAAGCGTGTTTGAAGACAGATATTGGATCAATATCGCCCAATTGACACACCTCTTTCATGTTAATCAAATCCAACAAGAAAGGCATGATATAAGTATCGATGAACTCTTGGTAAAGTGCTGCTACGCTGGTGTTCAAGACTTGTCCCAACCAGGTTAACAAAGTAGTAGCAGCGGCAATGTAAGGCGACTTCAAGATGACTTGTGTTCCTTGACCACGTACCTCTTGTTTCATTTCTCCCACTTCTTTGAATAGTTTTGGAATACGCTCAAACATTACATTGTTCTTCAACCGCTCAAGTAAATATTTGGGACCCTCCTTGTTGCAAAGCTCAATGAACTCTGTTGATGATCCGATTGAGTCGGCAAATGAACCAAAGGATAATACTGCTAATATAGAGCCTGTTTGGTCTCTGATTGCCCGGTATTTGTTCGTAAGGTTATCGAGGCTGGCGCTGAATATTTCCTCACTCATACCAAAGCCCCATGTAACAGCTGCTATATGTGACCTGATATAACTGAGTCTAGTTGCTTCCTTCAAAGCAGAGGCGGAGTCTGGTTGAACTTTAAATTTGACAATCACATCATTGATGAGCGGGAATCTTCTGCAATCAATGTGAGCCGGAATCCACCAGGAAAAAATGTTCCATATTCCTCGAGTATCAGGAGACAAATCATTGTCCAATATGTTGGTCAAAAGCTCGGAGATATGCTTGTCACGCTTCTCACATAATGCTGGGTGCAAAGTTTTTGAACACACTAAGATCCCTGCGATTAGTTCACAGGTAACAATGTGTGTGCTCTTTTCATCTCCAACATAAATCTGCTCTACTAGGGACAACAATTCGTCAAAAGTAAAGTTTTTGGTGTAGCCACATGATATAAGATGGGTAATGGTCGTTGTCACAAACACATCGCTGCCCTGAAATGCAAAATTTGCTTCATTATCTGAGATCCATAGGTTTACTATATTCAAGAACCAGTCTCTCGTCATTCGGCTGCCTAGTTCTCGGAGAGCTTCATCTTCCGATTTGGAAAGATTCATGGAGTAGCTTGCTTTATTCGAAACAGCTACCATAGAGTCTCCCCAGAAGAGCCAACCCGTGTTTGCTTTGTGATCAATAAAGTAGGATGGATGTTCACGCTCTTTCATCTCATTATGCCAGGTTGAACTGTAAGATTGCCCCACTGGTGAGGTGGTAGGGATAATTTTGAAATCCGGGGGTAAGTAATCAAAGTCATAACCATTCATAAGCTTGTGATCTAGCAGTGCCATGACATTCAACTTTGTGACAATCTTTGTTATTCCCCGTAGTGATAAGCGCGATGTAATAGGGTGATCACTTGCGCTTCTTTCCCATAAAATTTGGAGCGCATCCTTATTAATTTCCATTTCCAGGTCAGATTGTAAATCCACTAATAAATGCAAATTCAATGATGACACTTTCCAGTGGGTTGTAGTTTTCTCGCTGGCTATCACGAAATTCTCGAGGCTCTTTAAACGTTCAAAATAGGATTTCCGTTTCCGTTCTTTGGCAAGACATACTGCCTTGATTTCCAAGTCAATGAACTGATCTGGTGGTCTAATTGTATCGATTTGCTCCAAGTCAATTAAGCAAACACTGCTCGGGAGAGATATACCCTCGTGAATTCCCTGATATAGCTTTTGGGCAATTGAATTAACCTCTAGATTACCTACCTCCAACAGGGCAAGTAATACGGAAACAAATTTTTGAAGGTTGTAGTAATCGTTTTGAATTCTGGTTTTTATTCTTTTGATGGCAAAGACTCTCAAGGCACTTTCTACTTTCTTGTAGTCCTTTTTGTGGAGAGCATTTTCCAAATGCTTGAAAATTGAGCGAACTAAAACGTTGTAGGAGCCGTTGAGTCTACCCATGGCATCAACGAGCGTGGCTTGTGCTGGCTTTGCAATTGATGAATAAGTGGATACTGCCAATTTGATCACATCTTCCAACAAAACTTTGTCGAGGTCCGTTTGAGTTCTTGAAGTTGCATGTAAGGCGACCCGTAAGTGGTGGTATGACTCGATTCGACTTCCAAACGCCATTCTTGTGAATGGTTTTCTCACTCTATTGACGTTCTGGAGAGTTTTGAAGTAGCCGTAACTCACACATGCCTCACTGCTGTCGAGTTTCCTTTCCCGACCCAAATCCGAGAACCACATATTCACTGCAAATAAGTAGTGCTTGAATAGCTGGGTGTTGTCAGTAAAGTTCAGATTCAAAAACTTTCCTATGACATGCAAGGCCCGTCCAATTAAAATTCTGATTTTATGCAACTTCAAGTATGATGGGTTGGCTCGCCGGGTTTCAATGTCGTCCCCAAAGTAATATTTGGAGGTATACAACTTTCGCTCTCTGAATGTCAAGGAGGGATTCATGCTAGACATATTCATACCCTCAATAGTTGGAGTCGCCCGGGCCGATTCGTCTGGCGGAGCAGGACTTGTTGAGTGTGACTTTACTCCTGACCGCTCGTCAAACGAAAGAATAGCAGTTTTAGATTCTGGTGTGTCTTCCTCTTTTTCCTTGGGTTCTTCGGCATCAATCATTAAAAAGTCACTCATTTTGTCGACGTCCATGAGATAATTGATGCTGTCGTCGCTGTCCAAGTCTTGCACAATTCGCTCTAAATTTTCATGGAGGTTATCAATTCGAAGCTCCCCCTCCTTGTTTTTTCCCAGTCCAACACCTCTGATTTGTTTTAACAAGTATAATCTTTGTTGAACCGATTGATACAGCAGCTGGCCAAGCTGTGGTATATCTTCATCAAACGATGGGTCCAATAAAAACGAGATTCCACTTAAAGAGTAGCTCAAGTATAAGAAGCAAGTGGTCAATTTGTCTGACATTTGCAACAGCAGACTATGAACCTGTGAAGATGTGGTGTTTTCTCTCATTAATTCCAGTACTTTTTCCAAAACGTGGCTCACATGTGAGCTGAAAGTGTCTATTGCAAAAGTTATCTCTTTCTCGCCCGGGATAAACCAGTCAAAGGTCAAGTTTTCCTTCAGGAAGCGGGAGTTTTCCGTCAGAAAGCCACCCCAACAACTCTCTGACATCCCATGTTCCTCCTGGTATTTTGGTGAGATGAGTCGCTGCTCATTCAACCGTATCTTGGTTGTAGCCTGTAAGAGTTGGTTTAAGAGATATGAGCTCGCAAAAACGGTCGGACCTTTGATGCGTTCCATCAAGTAGAAGGAGAGGTCATTGAGCTCAGTCTGACATTTGAGTACTTGACTGCCAGCATTGCCTATGCACTCGTTTAAAATCAACAAATTCCAGAATAAAACCTGGTCTCTTGGTAAAACATCAAACCCAGTCCGCGTAGAGCCTGCACCATTGTCATCCACTTCGTTCCTAATCTTTTCAATCAACTCTATGCAAAAGTGTTCAAATGCAGTGGGATCTCTCTTGATTATTCCTCCGCAGATTTCAGCCACTATATCACCGATACCTTCAATAGTGTTCTCAAGTGCAAACGTAAAAAAGTCATCTCTAAAACTTTTCAAGATATCGTCCGATATGGCCTCCAAGAGAACGTACATAAACTTTGGCAAAGAACTCTCTAGGGCCTGTTCAAGTCCCGTACTCTTCGATGGGTCTGGCACATTCTCAAGAAGAATGAAAACACGTTGATTGAGTGACTTGAGGAGCAGCTTGAAACTAGATGATGAAGACACCAATGCATTGCGCTCTAAATCGTCGTCAACTTGAAAGGTTTCAAATTCTGTTTCTTGGTATATTCTCTGCTGAAGTGTCTCCAAATGCTGCTGGGTGAATTCAAAGGCCATCGTAGGATCGCCCTCTCCATTCGAGAGGTCATAGAAGGGAACATAATTTGCAAAGCTAGCAAACACATTTAATGTGAGCAACGTCTTCTCTAGGTCATTTGAGTCGATTCCGGGAAGTGCAAGCAGTAACAATCTAGCAACGTGAACTCGAAAAATTGGTGTTGAGGCAAAGTATCTTGCAAGCTCTTCCAAACTGCGAAGCGCAACAACTACTCTATGAGTAGATAATGTACCTTCCAACGATTCATAGATGTCTAATAGAACAAACTCCAACACCTTGGGAGGGTTTAGTTGAGCAATAAGGGATAATGCAGCAAGATAGTCATCAGTAACATTAGGTTTTTTGGACTGTAATCCAATTCGAATTTTGGGAAGAAATATATCGATCATCGTGTCTTTCATTTTCTGAGTGAGTTTCATGTGCTGGGGCAAGTTGTAGAGCAAAGCGTCCTTCTCATTTTCTAAATTGACTCGCTTTTGAAATTGGTATACGAGGGCCAAAATAGTCTTAGAAATTGAACGAGACCATTCGCCACTGTTGGAAGGATGGACGTAACTTTCAATTGCATTACCAAGACTTTCAAGCTGTTCAAAGATACCACCTCTCTCTAGAGCTGCGTCGCCGTTGATGCTGAAAATGATTGCCGATGCAAACCCATGAAAAAACTTTGTCTTTGCAGAGGAGTACTTTTCCTTTCTGATGCTGAGACTGTTGAGAAGTATGTTGAAGATAGTTCTAATCTGGTCATCACTGAACACCTTGCCAGGATTGAGTACGCTTTTGCCATTGGTTATGACGATGTAGTGTTCCATGGCTATAGCCCCAAGTCTCGTTGTCATGTGGGCATCCACGCCAGGACTCTTGTTCATCTTGATCCAGATATAAAACAACAGTGATAAGTAATGGCGAATGTCACGGTCATCTTCAACTTTGTCAGTGAAATTAAGAGGGAGCAAAGCCGTGGCGGAAAGTACAAGTGAAATGTTCGGCATTGAAAAGTGTGATCCCAACTTTTGGAAAATTATAGGGAGGGAAGATGGGTCAAAGAAATTTGATGCTCGTTCAGCCAACCTAAGGAGTTGCTTGTGATCTTTCTTCTCAAAACGCTCTTGCGAAGAATCAACGGAGGGAAAATGGTGGGCGAGCTCGTTGTACATGTCTTCCCATGGTAAGGAGAACTGCTGGGATCGCAAGAATTGGATATCTTTCGTCAACAACTCGAATGTTCGAACGTAGATTTTAAGGCTGATATGCTGTCCCCTCGATAAGCAAACTGCGTAGTAAACACGAGCCAAGTTCATTCTGAGAGACACCGGCATCTCATACTTCATTTTGAGCCACACAAGAAGTTCCTGGGTCCATATGCGAACGCCAACGACGGCCGCTGACTTGGGCGATTTTTTGTGCTGTACGGTATTTTCATGGTCCTTAGCGTCGTCGTTTTCGTTATCGTATTCGTCGTCTTCGTCTTCCTCGTCAAGGCTTTCGCTTGCGGAATCGATATCATCTTGGAAGTAAGTATTGTCCTCTTCATGGTCGGCTTCGGTGCCCTTTTCGGGTCCTCCAGATTCGAAAAGATTGGTCTCAAGAGCAATGTCGATGTCCGAGAACCCACTAACGTCTCGGAGCAGCGCCAAATCCCGAGCACTCACCGACAAACTTCCCTGGATGTCCAACGTCTTAATAGCGATGTACAAATGAGACACAATATGACTGAGAAACTTGGCCTGGTTTTGGGGGTTTTCCACTTCGTATGGAAGAAGCCGAGGGAGGTTCAAAGTTCGTGGGCGACTACGGGCGTAGAATCTGGAATTGGGGTCCAATTGCAATCTGTCGAGCTCGTCTCTGTCAGCAACATAGTCCAAATTATAATGAGACTCCCGGCTGGTTTCAATGGTGCTATAAGATGCTCTTCTAGCACTGGCCCTGGGAGCCCTTTTCTGAGCATTTGGTGTGAAACTACGGTAAGAATCTTCAAAGCTGGCTTGGGGGTTCGAAGCCGAATCGATGGCCGCGGATGCTGCTCTGTCAATTTGGTTCAATTGAGTACCACGAATGGGTATCGGAGTGTTGAGGTTGACCTGATTGGCTTGGTTACCTGCTCCCGTGGAGCGAGTGTCTTTTGCCATCAATGGTATGATTTGTTTTTGGAAACTGGGGTAGATGGCTCGCCACTGTGCGACTGTTACACAAAGAGCGAAACCCCGACAGCGAGAAATGAGAAATGAGAAATGAAAAAGTGCAGAGAAATGGACAACAACAAAATTGCACAGAGTTGGCTATGGGTTATATAGTGTTTCTGTACGTATGAGAGGATTAAGAGCCAATTAAAAACTAAAGGTTAATTTCAGTCGAAAGTTCATTTGCAACCATTGGCTGCAACTAGGTTGCAAATTGCGGCTCGACAGACACTAAAATTCAAACTGAAAAATTGGCTTTCGAAGTTATTGGTCACTTTACCTCTAGTGTCTTCTCTGTTTATCTCGCCGCACTCTTTCCCCGGTACCATTCGCTACTTGCATATGTGTCCCAACAGCAATTCACCAGTGTGTCTGTGCCAAAAAAATTTCTCATCGCAGTGAAAAAAATCCAGGCACATTTGCAACGCTCAAACTAGGTCAAAATGTCTGTTTCCGCTTCCAAAGCTAAAAGAGAACAAAAGCGTGCTGAGAGAGAGGCCAAGAAGGCCGAGAGTGGCAAGACAACAAAGAAGACCAAGAAACAAGCTGCCAAAGACGCCGAAGAAAAGGAAGAAGACGATGAAGCAGCTCAGATTGCCAGACTTAAATTGCAAGCTGATGACGATGGTATTTCCGACAGAGTGGTCACTGGTGTGTTGGAGTCATTGCCCGCTTCCAGAGATGTCAAGTTGTCGTCTGTCAGTTTGTTGTTCCATGGTAAAGTGTTGATCCAGGACTCCACATTGGAGTTGAACTATGGTCGTAGATACGGTTTATTGGGAGAAAATGGATGTGGTAAATCTACATTGTTGAAATCCATTGCTGCCAGAGAGTTCCCCATTCCAGAACACATCGATATTTACTTGTTGAACGAGCCTGCCGAGGCTACTGAATGGTCTGCTCTTGAGTACGTTGTCAGAGAAGCCGAACACGAGTTGAAAAGATTGGAGGATTTGGTTGAGGATATTATTGTAAAGGAGGGACCAGAGGACCCCACATTGGATGGTATCTATGAAAAAATCGACACAATGGACCCATCAACTTTTGAGTCGAGAGCCGCCATTATCTTGACCGGTTTGGGTTTCAACTCGGTGACCATTAAAAAGAAGACTAAAGACATGTCTGGTGGATGGAGAATGCGTGTGGCTTTGGCCAAGGCTCTTTTCGTCAAGCCTACCTTGTTGTTGTTGGACGACCCTACTGCTCACTTGGATTTGGCTGCGTGTGTGTGGTTGGAAGAATACTTGAAGAGATGGGAAAGAACATTGATTTTGGTTTCTCACTCGCAAGATTTCTTGAACGGAGTGTGTACCAACATGATCGACATGAGATTGAAGGGTATCCAATTGTACGGTGGTAACTACGATTCTTACGTCAAGACCAGAGCTGAATTGGAAACTAATCAAATGAAACAATACGCCAAACAACAAGAAGAAATTCAACACATCAAGAAGTTCATTGCTTCCGCTGGTACTTACGCCAACTTGGTCAAGCAAGCTAAATCCAAGCAAAAGATTTTGGATAAAATGGAAGCCGATGGTTTGATTCAACCAGTGGTTCCTGACAAGGTTTTCACCTTCAGATTCCCAGAGGTCGAGAAGTTGCCTCCTCCAGTTTTGGCATTCGACAACATGTCGTTCTCTTACTCCGGCAATCCAGAAGACAACTTGTATGAAAACTTGGACATTGGTATCGATATGGATTCTAGAGTTGCCTTGGTTGGTCCCAATGGTGTGGGTAAGTCAACCTTGTTGAAACTTTTCCAAGGTAAATTACAACCTCAAGCCGGTAGAGTTATCCAGCACACTCACATCAAATTGGGAGTCTACTCTCAACATTCGGCTGATCAGTTAGATTTGACCAAAACTCCATTGGAATTTGTCCGTGACAAGTTCTCCCATATCTCTCAAGATTACCAATACTGGAGATCTCAATTGGGCCGTTACGGTTTGACTGGTGAAGGACAGACCTCCCAGATGGCCACATTATCTGAAGGTCAAAGATCTCGTGTTGTCTTTGCATTGTTGGCATTGGAATCTCCCAACTTGATTTTGTTGGATGAGCCTACTAACGGTTTGGATTTGACTACGATCGATTCCTTAGCAGAGGCCATTAACTCATTTAATGGAGGTGTGGTTGTTGTGTCGCATGATTTCAGATTGTTGGATAAAGTCGCTAAGGATATTTTCGTGATCGAAAACAAGACTGCAACAAGATGGGAAGGAGGCATTCTTGACTACAAGAAGAAATTGGCATCCAATGTTGTGCTTTGATTGTAAGTTCATTTATAGTGTATTTTTATCCATTTTAGCTTGAAATAACTCGACGTTATAGATTAGAATAAGATATTAGATATTTTAGTGGTATCTTGCAGAAAAGTTGCAAAAAAGAATGGACGAGTCCGGAGTCGAACCGGAGACCTTTCGCATGCTAAGCGAACGCGCTACCAACTACGCCACACGCCCTTTTGTATGGGTGTCTTGAAGAGCCAGTAACTATACGAATCGGAATTGCACTTTCACGAAGACGATACCGGAATATAATGACCAAGAAAGTTGTGAAGTATGGGTAAACATATAAAAGTCATACACGATCTTATTGGAGCGAGCACCGGCAAATCGCCAAAAATGAAAGGTTGAATAAAAATAAATGGTCCCTGGCGGGATCGAACCGCCGATCTTGGCGTTATTAGCACCACGCCTTAACCAACTGGGCCAAGGGACCTTTTCTGTATGTTTTCCTTTCCTGACTTGTTAAGAGCAGGTTGCAGCAATGGGCCCCTAGAGTTAATGATTATTGGTGGTTATATATTATACATGCAATTACTCTTCTTCGTCAACTTCCTCCTCTGAATCAGACTCATCATCAAGCCCGCCTGCATCAACAGTCATAATCGTTTCCTCTTTGGTTTCACCTGTATACTTTCTTGCAATTCTTGAAGCTCTTCCTTGCTCTTTTGCAGCTTCTCTAGCTCTCGTACGCAAGTCTTTCAACTCGTCGCGGAAGCTGCCTCGAACAGTTCTATTGGACAAAACATCCCATACCTTCAATGCTCCGCTAACACCACCAACGCATAAATGACCAGAGACTTCGATGTCAGGAGCAAATGAAGATGTCAAGACATTTCCAAGACCAAAATCTCTCGACAACACCATTGAGGGACCAGACTCGGTAGTTGGTGATTTCCAGAGCTTGACAACTTTCTCTCCCATTGCGGAAGTAGCTAACATTCCGTGGATATTCTTATTTACAGATAATGAAGAAATGCCTGCATCATGAGCATGCAAAGTCCAAAGTGGTTTTTCTGCGACTCTGATGTCAAAGCAGTAGACGTTTCCGCTATCGGTACCTCCGTAGAAAATCTCGGGAGTAGCGCCCCAAGCGACATTCTCAACCTCTTCGCCTTGACCCACTTTATAGTTTCTTGAAATTTTACTCTCATCCGATATTCTCACATCCGAAACAGCACAAGTGCCGTCGTATCCTCCGGTAAGTAAGATAGAGGCCTCTTGCGAATGCCATTGTGAAGACGAAACAGTGTTGTTGGAATGGATAGAGTTGAAGGACCTCACTGCTGTGCCGTGGTTCAAATCCCACAACTTGATAGTTTTATCGGCCGAAGTCGAAGCCAAGACTGAGCGTTGGTTCTGGTTGTGTGCTAAGGAAAGCACAGCATCGGTATGATGTGTGGTTGTATGCTGAGACTTCTTCTTCTTCTTTTTGTTCTTTTTCTTAATTCCTGCAAGCGAGTTAGCTTCCGGTTCTCCCAAAATCATGTCAGGAAATGCCTTGTCAATGCAGTCCAAGTTCCATATTTCAATCTGAGGGTCAAATGTTCCAATGGCTGCAAAGTTACCAATCTTATCACTGGCATCCGGTCTGAAATTAATCCACTCAACACACAATGGAAATGCTGGAAGCATCAAGTCGTGATGCACATACAAACTTGACTCTCTCACCAAGCCCTTGGCCACGTCTTGGTCAAATTTGTCTTCTTCTTCCTCGGTAGCACCCTCTGGTGCGCCTGCTCCATCGTCGTAAATGTACACATCGAGATACGAAATATCGTCCTCGGTTCTCGTGGCAAGAACCAAGTTGTCTGTGGGGTAGATTTGTGATTCCTGTTTTTCTTCTTGCATGTCTTCCTCGGTAGGCAATGTCAAGTATGTTCCATCTTCACCGTTGTCTTGAATAGTGGCATCCATTCCGGGAAACATGGTGGCTGCCTCGGACTCTCCTTCTTCTTCATCGTAGTTCTCCAAGTCATACTCCTTCAAATCATCGTCTATATCGATTTGGGAGCCCAACTTGGCTTGTTTTTTGGATACTTGTTCGGCGGAATCGTCTTCTTCATCGCCGTTTTCCGTGGCTTCCTCCAATTGAAGTTTTGCCATTGCAGTGATTCTCTCCATTTCCGAGTCATCGAGTTCGTACTTTTCGGGAAATTCAGAAGCAAATCCACGCGGGACCCATCCGCTAGCAGATATCATTGTTTCTTAACTAGAATTGGCATCGCGATGAGCTGAAATTTTTCACCATCTGCAGGATTTTTATTAACTATGCTAAAGTAACACCACACCGACACCACTGGTTTTGTAGTCTTCCACTTCCTTCGTAGTAGGGTCAATTCCTCCGTGGAGAGGCCATACCTTATAATTGAACAAGTAGTAGTTGAGATAGCCATCTCCACTGCCAAACTTGAGGTCCTTAATAAAATATGGATTGTCTTGTGACGTCAAACAATTGAACACATCAACGTTGAATTGCTTGGCGGTGACAAGAGCATCGCCTATAAGCTGTTGTAAACGCTTTTTGTAGACGCTTTCCTCTTTCTTGTAGGAGTCGGTAGCATAGTAGTAAAGATAAGCAATGCCCAATTCGTCATGGTTGACATCATTGAGAACTGTAAATGGCAAAAGATAGTACGAGAAAAAGTCGGTGATCTTGCCCCCTTGCTCAACAACGTATGTCTTGATGACGGGAGATTGGCCATTGGCCGCACTCTCACCGCCGAGAAACCAATGGGCAGCTTCTTCCTTGGTGAACACTTGAACAATATCGAACCGTTTTTGATATTCGTTAAGAAGTTCGAGAACTTGATCAACGTCTTCTTCCCTCATTAAACGAAGACCCTCGGTCTTGGTGACATTTGCAAGACTATACCGAGCAACCATGGAAGCTTTGGTCTGTTTGGGAGGCAAATGGGAGAATCCCACATCGTAGAGTTTGGACCAGTTTAGTGGGCGGTGAGTGTAGCGACAAGTAGCAATGGGCAGCGGCAATACAGCACCCACAGTGTACAATGCCTGCCAGATATCGTCCTTGTTGACTCTTCTGGTGATCTCCTTGATCAAAACCGGCGCCAATCTCTTGGCTCGGAGCTTTTTGTGGATGCACAAAAAATTAATTTCCACACTGGGTATCAATTTACCCGATTTGTTGAGTTTTAACGTCACAGGCACTGCAGAAATAAACGCCACCAATTTTCCCGTAGCCTTGACTCGGACACCGGCGTGCCACACCTTTTTCCATCCTGGAGGCTTTAATGCCCATTTGAAGAAATCGTGGGAATATTTGAATCTAAAAGTCGAGTCTTTATCTTCGACGTAGTGTTCATACAAAAGCTGGTACAACTCCTCAAGTTCGCTATTCGCGGTAATGTCGATGGTGGACCACTCAAACTCGGAAATGAGCGGTAAGGGGGTATCGGGGATATCATCTGGAGTTTTGGAAGAATCGATAGGTCCCTCAGACTCTATCTTTTCGTCAAGCAGTGGAACAGGTTGAGTTTTCCAGAACTTGTAGTCCTTCATTTGCTTCTGCTGCTGTTCATCCAACGGTTCTCCCGCCGTGAGACGCTTCAAAAGCTCCTCAATTGCCTTGGGTGTGTTATCGGCCATATTCGGTACTTGTAAAAGTAAAATAAATCACCGCCGCGAAGCGAGGTACCGAAAAATGCGTGCCGCGGAAATGGAGAGGAGGAAGAGTGTAGAGGGAGATATAGGAGTAAAATGTGAAATAATTGCCATTGCAGCTTGTGGTTTTGTATATATCACAAAGACCTCACAATGGTTTGAGTTTTGCATTTCTTTTACTTGTCACTCGTTTGACACTTATTTTCTGTCTCTACTCTTTGGCCCTGTTCGCTCCATTTTGCGCATTTTTGAAATTTCGCAGTATTTATCATTTATAAAATTATTCTCGTCTTACACTAAAGCTTACAAGTATGGTGCTTAAAGACTCCAAATGGGACCGCAAAGCCAAATCACAGTACCTCCGTAAACACGGGCTCAATAAATCAAAGGAAGAAGCCGTCATAAGGCCCAAATGGAGCTCCAAAAAAGAGGTTGCAAAGAAGGTTCCTCTTCTTGAAGACTCTGATGATTCCGACGACGAGTTCCTAAAGCTCCATTACCCACAACTCGGCGAAGAGCTCACCAAGGAACAGAAGGAAAAAGTCAAAAAACAGATTCTTGTGGATCTTCAAAACGAGGTAAATGACATCTCTGATCATGAACCAACCGAAAATAACAGTGAACATGGACGCGGCGGCGAGGCAATAGATGGCATATATTTAGGCTCAGACGAAGCCAAGCAACAATTTATGGAGAAGAATTCTGAAACTTCACGGCTCGATGAGTTCATCTCCCATGATATGGCTGGCGCCGATGTCAGCGTCATACCCAAAAAGAACCGAAAACTACTTAAAAATAAACTTTCAGAGGATCTCCTTCTGGAATATGGTCTAGAGGATTACAAGCAAATAGTAAACAATGACCAGGATTACTCAAAACCGTTCATGGAGAAGCAGCTGCAGCGGAACATCGATAGAATTTCCGACGAAGATCTCATTGGTTTTGAGATCGGACAAGACTCTATCGCCTCTAGAAAGAGCCACAACACCAAGAATAATGTGACCGAGCTTACGGACGAAGAAAAGAAAGAAATGCACGAGAGATTGATAGCGTCGGAGCAGGCTAGACTTCACCGCCAAATGAAAGAAAAATTTGGAAAAACCGCTAACAAGGCTCCTACCTTGGAAATCAACAATATCAACGAAAACGACCCACAACAGATGCAAATGCTCAATTCTCGGCTTACACACCTGGGGAATGACGAAGGGAATGTCGACGACGAGTTGGACTTGCTTCTAGGTGAAAATTCGAAATCTAAAAGTGAAACCGACAAAACAAAGATCGCAGGTTCGACTGACATCGACGACTTTCTCTCCAGCTTAACTGTCAATGATAGCAAAACCGGCAAAACCAGTTCTGTTGTTCCAAAAAAAAGAGTGTATAAACCGTCACAAAGCGACGACAAGTTTCTTGATGAATTGTTGGGATAAACAACTTTCTCAAGTTTACATTGGAATCAGATTGACTGGTATACTGCCTTTTCTGTCTACAACTAGTACCGATTTTGCAGCCTGAGCGCACGTGACTTCTTACTAATTTGTTCACTGATAACCTCAGTTCAACTAATGGTCCTTGTTGCACTTCAAATTCAGCACAATGAGCACCTCACTCATTAGCAGTCGAAGCTCCAATACGGAAGATATCCGCGACTCCAGCATGATAGAACCAGAAAATGGCGACATTGGTCAACTTTCAGAGAACGACGCCCAGGCCATTCTCCTCTTCGAAGAAGCTATTGAGAAGGAAAGTCATGGAAAAATGGCAGATGCAGTGGAGAAGTATAGAAGTGCATTTCGACTTAATGATCAGGTCGACTTGTTATACCGCAATGAAAAGGTGCCTCACAACATCCACAAGCTAAAACAGAAACATGGCAAAAACACAGCCAGACGAATAGATGAGGCAGCCTTGAAAGACATGGACGTAGACAAGCTTATTGAGAGCTACGAGCATATTGAGGCACAGGCATTTGATCCTAGTAATCCCTCGCATATTCATGATGGTTTAACTATCAAGTTCAGTGGATTGGGACTCGATAACCATGAAGAAATTGCCGATGTTTCGCCAATATCACCGTTGATGAACATGCTGGCATTCATATGGGAGCAGATCTTGGAGATTTTGTTGGTAACTAGCCCTCAGTCGTGGTTCAATTTTTCTATCACCTGTCGTCACAATGCATTTCTCGGTTTTGGCAACAAGGCGATGTGGCGAAAATTGTGCTTTTTGGTGTATTCAAAGCAAGTTTATCAAGAAAATGTCGAGTATCTAGAAAATCTCACTCTTGAAGACCGCTTGAAAGTTCAAGACTGCGACTTGCCTATTCCCAACAACCAACACTTGGTGGTTCCACAATATAACAATTCATGGAAATACATGCTTCGTCACCGGCCGTTCATCAAGTACGACGGTTGTTACATCAGCGTGGTGAACTACTATCTGGAGGGAGGAAAAGGAGAATTTTCCAGCAGTTGGTCGAACCCAGTCCGCACCATAACTTATTTCCGCTATCTTCGGTTCTATCCTGACGGTACCTGTATCAAGGTTTTGTCGGTGGAAGACCCAAAAAACATCGTGCCGTATCTACTGAAGCATACAGAGCTGGGTTTAATTCCGTCTACTACGGAGTCTGTGACGAAAGACAGCCAGAAGATATATACTGGAAAATGGACGATATCTTCCAGCGGCGAAATCACCATAGAAATCGCAAACGGATCGGTGCCGTACTATAGGTTTTTCTACCAACTACAAATCAAGCCTTTGGGCGGAATCTACAGGCACAATAAACTCGCATGGGTCAACTACTATGCGGTTAGAAAGCGCATGAGTGATAATGATGATAGAGAAGGAGAGATCACCAACTTTTCGTTAAAGAAGGAGAAAGCATTCAAGTTTCTGCGCGTGCGCAGTTATACAGTAGACAACTAGCATTACAATCGATACCATTACCGTTATCATCAATACTCATGTGTAGGTTAACGGCGCGCGTATTTTCCAGCACCCCGCGTATATTGCAGACCCAGATTTTTTGTGCCTCACTGAAAATTTGATCGACAACCTACGAGCCCATCACCACCCTATAACGGTAATATGTCTCGGTTCTTTGTGTCAGGGTATGATTCGGAACTGTCCTCCGAAGAGGAGGACTTGTTGACTTCCTCCGAGGAGGAGTTGATGTCTTCTGAACAAGAATCCGACAGTGAATTTGACGATGAATTTGCCAACGATGACGACTCCGATTCCTCCGATTCCGATTCAGATGGCAGACCCTCGGGACCCGCTTACTTCTTAAAAAGCAGTTTCCGTAAGGGTGCCGGCGGAGACTCGGACTCAGACAGCGAAGATGAGGGAAGACGTGTGGTGAAATCTGCTAAAGAAAAACTCACCGATGACATGAAAGACGCCGTAGAAGCGGTCAACAGTGCTAAGCGTCAAGAGAACTGGATATCAGCTTTAACTGAGTTTGAAAGATTGGGCCGTTTGCTCGTGAGGGCTGGCCAACAAGGCTTTGGAACTCCTAATTTTTACATCAAGTGTTTGGTAGACTTGGAAGCTTATTTGATTGAGACCACCGCCAACGAGAAGGAGTCGACCAGAAAAATGAATGCCAATTTGGCAAGAGCGTTCACCTCTCTCAAGCAAAGAGTCAAGAAGCAAGTAAAGGAGTTCAGTCACCTCGTAGAATTATACAAGTCTGAACCTGAATTGTTCGACAAAGAAGAACCAGTCGAGACCATCGAAAAGGATGCAGAGATACAAGCAACTCCTTTGGCTAGCAGCACCGGTAGAGCGTTGAGTCCTGTCTTTGCTACGTTGAAGCTGGTAGCTGAAACTCGTGGTAAAAAGAATATCGACAAGTTTGAACAAGTGCAAATTTTGGAGGACTTGTTGGAGGAGGTTTCGCCCAAGGGCTCCCCATTCGAGATCATTTCCATCTACCAAATGTTGTTATCTATAAGATTTGATGCCAGCTCTCACCATGCTTTCATGCCTCTCGACCAATGGCAGAAGAACAAGGATACTCTCAATGACCTCTTGGACTTTTTGGAGAAGCACAGCAATGAATATCAAGTGTCTGAATTGGGAACTGCATCTGACGATATCGACTTGGAACCTCCAGCAAATGCTGATGGGATTAGAATTTTGCCAGGTTCGGTCACTTCTCATATTGAGAGATTGGATGATGAGTTTATCCGTTACTTGCAAAATACCGACCCTCATTCGCTCGAGTATATCGACAGATTGAAGGACGAAAAAGATACCTACAACTTGGTTGTCAGGGGCCAGTTGTATGTCGAAAAGACAACTCCAGACCATGTTAGAGGTACTTATCAAGGTGAACAGTTGGCCCGTATCGTGATGAGAAGAATGAACCATATCTACTACAAACCTGACCAACTCATCAAAGCCAACGAAAGTGAAGCATGGAGACATCTTTCTGGAGACTCTCAAATAGTAGCCAAGAACTCGGAGCCCAAGGACGTCATTAATGGATTGGCTGAGTTTTTGTCGAAGCAAGATGGAGCCATTTACCCTAAAGGTGCTCTCTTGTTCAGTGTCTACTATCACGCTGTGAACAACGACTACTCGGTGGCACGAGACATGTTCTTGTCGTCACAGGTTCACCAAGGTATTAACAACGCCGATTCTAGTATACAAGTTTTGTATAACAGAGCGATGGTCCAATTAGGATTGAGTGCCTTCAGATATGGTAACATTGAAGAGTCTCATCAGGCGTTGAACGAAATTGCCAACTCTCAAAGATTGAAAGAATTATTGGGACAAGGTTTTAACTCCAAGTATCCAAGTCAAGCTACCGTTGCAGAGAAACAAAGATTGTTGCCATTCCATATGCATATCAACTTAGAATTATTGGAGTGTGTGTTCATGACATGTTCTTTGTTGATTGAGATTCCTCAGTTGGCGGCTGCCTCCAATTCCACCAAAGAGTCTAGAAGAAAGACCAACATCAAGTCGTTCAAGAGTAAGTTGGAGTTCCATGATAGACAATATTTTACTGGACCTCCAGAGAGTATTAAAGATCATATCGTCCACGCATCTATTAGCTTACAAAAGGGCGACTGGCATAATGCTTACAAGTTATTGTCCACCATCAAGATCTGGAAGTTGCTTCCCAATAATGATCAATTGCTTGAAATGATGAGAGGAAAATTGCAAGTCGAAGGGTTGAGAACTTATATTTTCACCTACAAGTCCATATACACCAAGTTATCTGTTGTCAAGTTGGCCAAGATTTTCGACATCAATGAAGAAGAAGTGCTTCTGATTGTCGACAAGATGATCTCCAGTGGAGAAGTATCGGCTTCTTTGAGTGACGATAAAAAATCGATCAACTTTGTGAGCTCGGAGCACCTTCAAAGAACGAGATTGCAAGAATTGGCCATCGTTATGAATGAGAAGATAGGTTTACTCACCGATAAGAATGAAAAGACCGCCAGCAATGGCCACGGGAGAAAGACGACACAGCAGCAACAACAGCAGCAGCAAAAGGAGCAGAGAGAACAGACCCACGATGAGAACATCAAATTCAGATACGCAAATGTCAACACCAATAACGACGAGTTCCAGACTATTGCATAAGATAAAGATGGTGCATTACCTAGCTCTTCCACGACGACGTGTATAAACGTAATATACAGTAATTGATACGCCTTTATAGTGAGATAGACTCTCTGTAGAGAGAGTCTCTCGATTTAAAATTCGCGAATGCGATGCGATGAGACTTGAACTTTTTGAGAACTTGATCTTTTGCTAACTAATCTTTTTAGATGGAAGAAAAAAAAATAAGAAAGGTCACGTTGTGTGACATATGTCACCAGTCAAAGGCTGTTATGAAGCGTCCGAAGAACCTCCAAAAGCTATGTAAAGAGTGCTTTTATCACGTTTTCGAAACAGAAATCCACAACACTATAGTCGATGCTCAGCTATTCAAACCAGGCGATAAGGTCGCCATAGGAGCTTCTGGGGGCAAAGATTCTACTGTACTTGCCTCTGTGCTCAAGACATTAAACGAGAAGTATAACTACGGATTAACGCTTGTTTTACTCTCTATTGATGAAGGTATAGTGGGTTACAGAGATGATTCATTAGCTACCGTGAAGAGAAATCAAATTCAATACGAAATGCCCCTTGAGATCATCTCGTATAAAGACTTGTACAACTGGTCTATGGACGAAATCGTATCATGTGCTGGCATACGATCATCATGTACTTACTGTGGGGTGTTGAGAAGACAAGCCCTCGACAGAGGTGCTGCTAAACTCGAGATAGATCATGTCGTAACGGGCCACAATGCTGATGACATGGCAGAAACCGTCTTGATGAACCTTCTTCGGGGCGATATTGCCAGGTTGGAGAGATCTTGCAGCATCCTTACACTGTCTGAAGGAAGTCCCATCAAACGATCCAAACCTTTCAAGTACACCTACCAAAAGGAAATTGTTCTTTATGCTCATTACAAGAAGCTTGACTATTTCTCCACCGAATGCTCATATGCCCCAGAAGCTTTCCGAGGTACAGCCCGAGAACTTTTGAAGGCATTGGAGTCTGTCCGTCCATCTTGCATTATGGACATCATATATAGTGGAGAACATTTGGTGGTGGCCCACAAGAAGAAGAGAACAACAGAAAAGTATAAGAATAAGCCCAAGAAGAACATTGAGACAGAGGTGAATTCTGACGGTTCCGTGAACTTGACGAAGAAAACAGACGGTAGCCGTTGTGAGAAATGCGGCTATCTTTCCTCGAATAAAATATGCAAGGCTTGTGTATTGCTAGCGGGCTTGGAAATGAACAGGCCAAAGGTTAACATCGAGAACAATACTGCGGTTGAAGGTTCAGCTAAGGTGATGAAGACTTTAGAGCAGCTCAGTTTTTGAGTTTCTGATTGTGTTTCTGATTCACTTTCTAATTCAGTCTACTTAATCTCTCAGTCCTTGAACAGATTCAATCAAGAAACCCAAACTTGAGTCAGTTTAACGCTTTCTACTTCGAATCTACATTTCACTCAAGCGGCCCTCTATGAACATGAACTGCTCCAGCCTGATGGGTAGGAAACACCAAAGTTTCCGCAATGACAGTTTTGGCTTTTCTCGACACAGCAAACACAATGATTTCCGCAATATCTTCTGGGCCCAAAGGCTCGGTTCCCTCATACACCTTTTTCGCAGCCTCGGCATCACCGCCAAAACGAACCAACGAGAACTCTGTCTCTACTGCCCCAGGATCCACCTCCATGACCCTGATTTTGGAATTGATAGTTTCCTTTCTCAAAGAATGAGAAAAGTAGTTAACTGCTGCCTTTGAAGCACAGTATACTGCACCTCCAGGGTAAGGTTCTCTACCGGCCACTGAGCCAATGTTCACAATATCTCCAGCATTTTTCTTTTTGAAGATGGGTAACACCTCCTGAGTTAAGTTTATCAACCCAAGAACATTGGTATGGAACATGCCATTGATTTCCTCTTGGGAAATTTCACCAACATTGGCTCTTCCCAATGCTTTCCCCGCATTATTCACCAAAACGTCGATGCTAGCAAAATCCTTTGGCAACCCAGTAATGAACGGCTTAAGTGACGAAAACTCAGAGACATCAAGACGAGCAGAATGGATTTTAATTTGCGGGTAAATGAGGCTCAATTGTTGCGAGAGAGACTTGAGTTTGTCTTCTCTCCGAGCGGTCAAAATCAACAGAATTTTTCCATTGGCAGCAGCAGCGAATTCTCTGGCGGTAGCCTCGCCTATACCAGACGATGCCCCAG
Source organism: Meyerozyma guilliermondii ATCC 6260 (assembly GCF_000149425.1). Classification (NCBI taxonomy): domain Eukaryota; kingdom Fungi; phylum Ascomycota; class Pichiomycetes; order Serinales; family Debaryomycetaceae; genus Meyerozyma; species Meyerozyma guilliermondii. The sequence goes on along the minus strand of NW_001809794.1, from coordinate 149,261 downwards.
TGATCAATATGATCTTGTTGGCAAGGCGTTCAGCGGCTTTGGCACCGAAAGACATGAAGATTGAGGATTTAATCTCCACACTCACTACTGGGTGATGACATAATACAGTGCTACCGGCTGGTAAGAGGCACATTACTGACGATGGGTATGGAGCTTGTATGTGTACTTGACAAGCGGAATTAAGTTAAATTTTTACTGAAATGCTTTCATTGACAATTTGAAGAAAAGTAGTAATTAGCATTCTTCATCAATCTGAAGAACTCCGAGAGTGTGTTTAGTAACTACGAATCTCTACAACTAGACAATAATCTAATATGAACAGTTATGCTTAAAAACAATTGACAGTATTCTAATAGCAACAGACAGTTCCTCTTAAGGCCGAAAAACTTATCTTTTCAACGCTCCAAAAGCACTAAGACTGTTCTCTATACAAATGCGAGGCAGAGGCCTGGTTAGTGGAGAACACCAATGTCTCAGCGATCACGGTCTTTTGCTTTCTTGTGACTCCAAATACAATGATCTCGGCAATGTCTTCAGCAAGCAATGGCTCTGTACCCGCATAAACGGCCTTGGCTTTATCCTTATCACCACGGAACCTGATTTGCGAAAACTCGGTTTCAACATTGCCTGGATCCACTTCCAAAACTCTAATTTTGGTGCTGATAAGTTCCTTCCTCAACACATGAGAAAATGACTTGACACTGGCCTTGGTAGCACAGTAGATACCTCCACCAGGGTATGGGTCTCTGCCAGCAATGGAACCCAAATTGACAATATCACCGGAATTTTTAGCCTTGTAGATTCTCAAAACCGCCTGTGTCAACGTGATGAGTCCCAATACATTGGTGTTGAACATGGTAGCAATATCTTTTGCGTCAATGCTGCCCACTTCGTCTCTGCCCAATGCAAGACCAGCATTGTTGATCAACACATCAATATCGGCAAATTCGGTAGGAAGACCATTCACAAACGGCTCAATTGACAGCACATCAGACACGTCGAGGGTCACAGGCAACACTTTGATATTGGAGTATTCCAGTTTCAAACTTTCAGCCAATGAGTCAAGTTTCTCCTTTCTACGAGCAGTGAGTACAAGCTTTACATTGCCGTTAGCGGCGGCAGCAAACTCACGAGCAGTTGCTTCTCCGAATACCGGCACGATGCGCCCGGTGATCAAATATAGTCTTACCCCGAAAAGACGGTTCAGCAGCTTTTCCTCCGTATAGACATGGATTGCGAAAGATAAGAAAGAAAATACGATAAAAGTGAGAAATGCGACAGAAAGTAAAATTAAAAGTGAGAAAATTAAAAGTGCGACACTACAACAATCAACCTTTCGATTAATTACACATACTTAGCCTAGTAAAAAAGTGGTTGGAGCGTTACGTTGGTACAAAGCCTTGGTCTTTTGCACTCTGTGGGGCAATGGGAATTTCAAGTCCTTGGACAAGAACTGCTTGACGTATTGTCTCTTGACATCGTCGGTCTTCTCTAATTCAACGACCTTCAAGATGTGGATGCTTCTAAATCTGGCTCTGTGTCTAGCAGCCAAATCTTGGTACATGGTCTCAACAGCACCAACTCTAGTCAACATCACGGTACTCCTTGTACATGTTGTGGATACCGGATCTGGAGTCGTATCTAATCCAGATACCAAAGTTCTTGACCTTGGTTGGGTGAGCCTCAGAGACGACGTTAACGGACACAATCTCACCGGAAGCCTTCTTTACCTTGTGCAATTTCTGTAAAAAGTACCAGTAACGAGACTTGGCCACAACAGTGTTGGGAGCAAAGATTCTCATACGGTACAACTTTGGCTCTGGCGCAGAGTCGGTGGGAAGACGACGGCCAATCACTTGATATTCGTTCAATCTAGACATCTGGATGTTAGTACTCGCAATGACTTTGGAATATTTTCGGCCTAGTTTGCTGCCTGTGTTTATTTCCGGCTTGGTAAGATGGTCCACAAACTACGAATTGTCCGTTGGAAGAACAATTTTTTGACGGGTCTTACTTACTTCAAAGTATCAAATATCAACTATTTTCAGTTTTTTCAAACGCACTTTTTTCCGAGCATCGAAATTTTCCTGACACAAAAACCGCGCACGTGAACCAGGGTACAGCCCTAACACTGACATATATGGGAACCATTCATTAGTATTCAACTGATGTATACTACACTCCAGAAAGACAAATCATCAGTAGGACGTTTATTTCCGTTACTATATATGCTGGTCATTACCTCTTTCATTCGCTTACCCTTCTATTTTTTTATTTCGTTTTCGCAGCCATGTTGAGCTTCCTTTCAGCACGTTGACGCTGCATCTTTTCTCTATATGCTTTAGCCACAGGTCCGCTCTCTGTTTGGAGTAAGTAGTCTGTCCATCTGAAAGAGCTGGCATAGTTTCCAATGAAAAAATGATGGTGCTCATCATGGTGATCTGCACCTGCCCAGAATGGTAGAAAATGGTGCAACGACCATGGGAACTCATAGCCAGAATGAGAGTCTACAGCCTGTAATAATCTCAAGGAGATCCAAACCGTCAAGGTGAACAAATGTAAATCTGGAAGGGCATACTGGGGCCAATTTTTGGCCGACCAAGCATACAAGATGGGAAACCCAACGGTTCCAAATCCAAGGGCCATAACCTCCACAGGATGAGCATATTCTGCAGCTAACCCAAAGGGAGCAGCATACCGATGGTGCTGTTTGTGGATATACTTGTAAAAGATTCCCCAATGGAATGCACGGTGGGACCAGTAATGCCACTGGTCTTCCAATACGAAGAACATTGCAATCTGCGCAGCCATCACTTTAATCAGCGGAAAAGGTACCAGCACAGAAATATTCAAGCTGGCACAAAGAGGGTGAAACAACCAGATTGGAAGCGCTTCCACGAGAAAGTGCAGCTTTATTACCGACTTGAAACATTCCCATTGTTCACGGTCCAGTGGAAGTTTGGTGGGTTGAATTTTCCATTGCTGAAAGTAAGCAATTCTATCAATTATCAACCATGGCAAACATCTTCCGAAATACATCACTTCATGCGTAAGGAAGAACAAGAGCCCAGTAGCCAAGATATCGTTATTCATATAAATATACCATGAAGCCCATGCTCGCTCGAGCCAATTGAGGTGCCCTATTACTGGATTATCAAGCAGCCGAAAAACCTCTCCAACCAGATTATAGGATGTTGTCAGATTCACCAAATACTGAAGAGAACTCATATACAACAACACATATTCATCACTTGGGTTATATAGCAATTCGTATTCTCGTTTAAAATCACACCACTAAATTTCGCAACCATGCAACCGAATGCATCTCGTACCACCCGAGCCGCACAAACGTCAAGATGGCTAAAATTGTCGTATAGTCGTATAATGGAGCTATTCTAACATTGTAGATTCACTATTATCTATTAATGCTTGTCTCTTCTAGTAGACTCTTTCTTTTGGCAAAATGTCAACCAATAAATTATCCTGGGCCCAGGTCATTCCAGTCTTGCTCTTGTAGTCTTGAATATGTCCAAAGAACTTGTCAAACAAAAATGCTGTATCTAAGGGACCACCCTTGGCTTCTGGGTGGAATTGGGTAGAGAAAATAGGGCGATATTTGTGAGCCATACCTTCGTTAGACAAATCGTTGAGATTCGTGAAATATGGTTCCCATTCGTTGGGGTCAAGAGATGAAGCATCAACAGCGTATCCGTGGTTCTGCGATGTAATATGGCACTTTCCAGTGAGCAAATCTAAAGCAGGAATGTTGTGAGCTCTGTTTCCGTATTTCAACTTGATGGACTTGGCACCGGATGCGAGAGCCAAGAGTTGATGGCCCAAGCAGATTCCAAAGATTGGCAAGTCCTTGTTCTCCTGCATTGTTTGCTTGAGGTTTTCGATGGTGGCAGAACAGTGGGTTGGATCTCCTGGTCCGTTACTGATGAAAATACCATCGAATTTGTTGGCAATCTTATGAATAGGATAATTGTATGGGAACACAGTAAGCGATGCACCTCTTTGAACAAGACACCTCAAGATGTTTTCCTTGGCTCCGCAGTCCAATACGGCAACGTGAATGCCTTTGGAGTGCGATGGAGGACATGAAACGTGGAATGGAGCCTTGGTAGTAACCTTATGAACCAAGTTCACCGATCCAGGATCTTCAAAAGCAGCATCTTCGTCAGCGTCATATTCCTCTCCAATGGTTATCTTGGCCAACGAAGAACCCTTGTCCCTTAAATAAGACACCAATTGTCTGGTATCAACACCGGTGATAGCGGCTACTTCTCGAACGCTTACATCATTGCTGAGAGGACTCGACAGCAGTCTATGAGATGTTCCAAGGCAACGTTCCGCAACGACAATTCCAATACATTGAATGGAAGGAGATTCCATATACTTCAACAAGTTGAATTCGTCACGCACAGTGTCTGAAGGCACACCATAATTACCAATCAATGGCTGAGTAAAACACAAAATTTGGCCCTTGTAACTAGGGTCCGTCATCGATTCTGGATACCCAACGAGCGACGTGGTGAAAACGGCTTCACCACTGATGTTTTTGTTGGCTCCGAAAGAATATCCGTTGAAAACTGGGCCGTCCTTTATGGTCAACGTAGCTCTGTCTAATTGAGATGTCCTGTTGAAGCCAGAAGCATTGGTAGCTAAGCACCGGTGGAAGGCAGCTGGACTTATCGCCTTGGGTTTCGCGAAAACCTTGATGAAAGTTCCCAACATGATGTATGTAAAAAAACTTCTGTCTTTCTGATTGAAAATTACTGATTGCGAATCGCGGCTAATGAGTCGTGCAAGAAAAAATTACCCGTTTCTGACTCATTGGTAGAACGCACGACCTGGACATGCAGGATTTTTCACTTTCTACCCTACCACCAAGGGAACTTCAGATTTGATGATGTTGTCGGCAAATTCATTCTGATCTCCACCGCTGCCTTTGTACTTGACCACCACCTGAAGACAGTACGATCTTCCAACCAAACAACTTTGAAAGTTGGGTATTAATGTGATATTATTCTTGTTAATTGTAGAAAGCGGCACCGTTATGTCTTTGGTCCAAATTATCTTTTTACCTCTTTGTTCTGCTTTCCATCCCAGCTCGTTTGAAAGAAGCTGTGGGTGACTGGAATGGGTCACTGTCTTGAAAAAATCTTTCACGGTGTCCTTTTTGATTCCCAACGTCTGCATTGCTTTCATGTAGAGATACGAATCTCGTGAGATATATGTCTTGTTAGCCTTTAAGAAGGAAATGTAGTGGGAAACCTGGTCCTTAACCCACTGGAGGTTTGACCTTGTGATTTCGACTTCATCAACTTCCAGATATTCATCTTCGGGTTTTCTGCACGGTGGGGCATAGTAGAAATCATACAACAATTTCACAGGTAATGGGTACTCAGAATTGTAGGACCAACATACCACATTAGCCTCAATGTAGCTTATTGGCGGCGGTCTGGTGGCACTGTCATTGGCTGTGAACTGAAGTGTGATATTTACCGAACGTAACAAGTCTTCTTCATTTCGATTGTAGAGCTCCAGGATTTCCCTGGTGCTACTCACGGGAGTTAACGAAGTCATGGAGCCATCCTTGTCATCTGAATTTGAGGAGTTATACTTCATCAAGAGCCGTGGAGAAGTGTATGGTATTACGCCGTCTGGAACCTGGACGTATAATTTCAGTCTTCCGATCAAAGTCAACGACGACAAAATGCTCTTTTTTTTCTTTCCATAGATGGCATTAGAGTATCCTCCAATCATTCTTTGGTCTTGATAGTAGAGATAGTCTCGCTGTTCGCTCCACTGGTGCAGCAACTGGGGCTTGAAATTAGGTTGCTCTGCAAACTTATTGTGATTGGAATGAACCACCAAATTCAATTCTTTGAGCTCATCTTGGGTGGCTTCTTTGTTAAGCTTAGTATCAATTTCTTTCTCTATCTGGTGGTTGAGATCTTTGATAGCTTGCCAGGTGCTTTGGTGGATGTAATCATGGAACAATTTTCCACCAATTCCAAGAGTACCAAACGTCTCAAATCCATATTGATAACCCTGATTGTAATAGTCGAGGATTTGCTCCTTGATATCAGGAATGAACCGCAAGAAATATTGCTGGCTGCGAGATATGGTATAGCTGGAATCGGAACTGGGGTCGTTGATTTCATGCTCGAAAACTGCTTCGTTCTGATCCTTGGCATCGATCTTGTCAATGAATTTCGCTTCGATGGCATAACTGACACTAATATCATCAAAGCTGTAATCTCTGGTGAGAAGTGGAGTTCCACGAATATCCAAATAGCCATAACCAAGAGCTTTGTTCAAGCTGACATTTTCTCCACGATGGTAGAAACTGCTCTTGTCAAAGCCAAAGCTCGGAGGAGGAAGAACATGGGGTAGGATCAGGTGCATACAGTTATTGTCGAGAAGTTTTTCAGGGAAAGTAAAGGTGAAGAATTTCTTGTACTTTTGATGAGGTTGAAGAATTCGCTCATTCGGCAATCCCAAGATACACCCTTCGTTATCCCGAGTGTATTCCTTGTACTCTACACCGACACTGCTAGGAATGTGGGTGTAGCCATACGAAGCATTCAAATCATACATCTTTAAGAACTTTTTCATCAACACTTTCTTGTACCTATGGGGACTTTGGGTGCCATCGTTGTCCATTCTTTCTGTAGCCTTGATGGTTCCCTCCAAGGAGACGGTAAAAAGACCAAAATTGACCACTGAATCGGAAGTATTCGTAATTATAATGTATCCATTGACCACATCTCCACTTGAATATTCTTTGAGTCTTGTCTCTAATTCGTTCTTTTGGTTCGGCAGAGGAACCTTCTTTGTCACATAGATCTGAACATCAATGGGTGAAGAATGGCTTTTAGGCAAGCGATCAATATTGTCGAGAACAGTGTGTCCATAAGTATCTGTTGGTTCGTTGATACCACGGTACCTAGGGGTTGAAGAAGCAGGACCAGGCTGGTCGTTTGAGTCGTCAAAGTAGAAGTTTTGCTCTTGGTAGGCCGAGTCGTTCATCTGATACTCATTGAGTCGATCAGCCGTAGACAGAAGAAGACCATCGATATGGTTTTCATGGCCCGATTGTGACGTTGCAGACGTCTGAGGCGAAAGAGATGGCGAAAGTACTGGAGATGCGCTTCTGGAGTCCTCGTATGTGGGAGGTTCACCACTTAAACTTTCGTTGAACTGAGCATCGTCTCGTTTTAAAATTGACTGGAACATTTGAAATGAGGGTAGAACATGGAAATATTCTGTCCTTGTACCGGACAAGGTAGTGGTCAAATCTGCGTTCACATTCACGTCTGTACCGAGTTTATCGATGTGTTTTTGAAGCTCTTTCGATGGTTTATAGGGGACATTACGCTGGGGTGTCTTCTTTCCACCAGACGAAGATCCAGACAGGGGTGCTGCCATTGCACGCAAAACATTACTGCTGCTTCTCCGCGAGACTGGGGCTCTCCGAGAGGAAGGCTGTGAGCTGGAAACACTTTCCAAGTCCGAATTGGAATTAATAGCTTCTGAATACTGAGGCGGATTTTGGTCTGGTTGAGCTGATTTAGTTACATTATGAGAAGCGGCTTGAGTGCTCAGAGGTTTCTTCACTTCCTTCAGGTCATTGTGGCCGAGTTTGGGAACTGGAAGTCTCATACCACAAACAATACCTTATCTAGGCAGAAGCTATGATGCGTAGAATTTGAGAAATCGAAGCGCCGCGCACCTAAATAGGAACAAATGCCGTCGATAGCCGATGCGAGGTATCGATGCAAAGTTTAAAAGATGGCTAATTGAGGCTCTAAATTGCAATTGAACCATACTACATAGAGGGCGGGCGTTGTCTATTCCACAACAAGTGCCAAGTTTCAGGAACCACGGCCGGTCAAGGCCGAGAATATCATCAAGGTAAGGGAATTACAAGTTCCCAAACGCAGTAGACCGTCGTGAAATGTGGTAAATCATCATATACTTGGCACTCGGTGTGTTGGACATATAGTTCTTACATAACACCTACACCAGGTGAGCGTAGAGATCATGGAAAAATCTTATATATCTTCTTGTTGATATCAGATCGAAAATTTTCTTCCTAAGAATCAGACATATGCTTGTCAAAAAATTTCAGTTCATCTTGTATCGTTAGAAGATATCGATCTTCACATTAGAGAGAAAAAAATATGACTGTTGTTAGCATTCATTATAGCATTTTGGTATCAGAAAGGCATGAATGGTATTAAAATAAGTGTTGTCATCAGCGGGTATCCCGGATCTGACTCGTCATCTTAGAGATCATCTTGTACCAAATGGAAAAAAATTGGACTTACCTTACAATAAATCTTCGTTAAGAAATTTGTATTGACTTGTGGTTAGTTGGTCCCATAGAAAAAATATAGTTCCACTCAGTCACGGTGAGTTTCTGAGGCTCACCTTAATGCGTTATCACTCATGGCTTTCAGTGCCCAGTGCAATAATTCCTCATTGTGCGTTGGAAGCAAACTTACCTATTGTTAGTTTTGTGTTTTGTTTAAATTTGGTAAATCAGAAATAGTGCAAAAACTTGTCAATCATAGAGATTCAGCCAGTAATTCCAGCTTTGTTTTTGTTAAGTCATCATCTAAAGTTGTCGTTATCACATACCTATTGAACAACTCAAATGAGTTTTCGTCTACCTATTGCGTTAGTCCAGAATCCAAGAAAATGAGCAACTCAGTTAACCATGCATATGGCGCTGTGATCATTCCGTAGTCACAAACTCTAGTTTGAAAATTTTTGGATCATCCTCATTGCAACTGGAAGACTTACAAGAAATAAAAATTTTGTAGGAGAAACATCGTCAAGATGCTCTGAAAAATTACTCGCGAATTTTGGTTTTTATATGAAAAATTTTCGGTAGTGCTAGTACCAACGGCTGCAACGACAGAATGATGTAAGTATTGTACTTCTATAGCTATTTACTTTGGGGCATTGGAGGCATACCAAACATCATTGGTGGAGGCATTGGCATATTAGGGTTCATCATCATGGGCATGCCATAGGGCATTGCTGGAGCAGGCATAGAACCTGCTGGGCGTTGTCGTTTAGGATCCAGTCCATTTTCTTCAGATTTCCTCTTGTAAGGGTTTTCGAGACCCAATTCCTTTTCTTTTTCTTCGACGTAAGCCTCGATTTCTTTTTCCAACTCTTCGTTTCGAATCAACGAGTCTATAAATACATCTTCCAGATCACAGTTGGGACAGTGGAAATCGTTGTCAATAAGCGTCAGCTCAAGAGAAGGCTGATGGTAGTTGAAATTACGCAACTTTTTGAGCTTGCTGACATCCTGACAACACGGCGTCATGACAATGGGTGGTGCCAACAACTTGCGACTACTAGTCAGCAATGGGTCCACATACAAAGGATGTTGGTCTTTTTCCGCAGCAATTACCATTTTTTCATCATATTCTCGCCTGGCTTTCATGGCTGCACTTTGTTGCTTTTCTTGATATGTCAGCCATGTCTTGGTATCAGCCATCGTGAGAACGTATTCTCCTGTCTCTGAAATCATATAAGTATTACCCTGTTGGTCCACCAAGTCTCCATTCTCGTTCGTGGTCACTGAACTGTCACTGCTTTGTAGTCTTTCAACCGCTTCCTTGGACAATGTCTTCAAATACGACCGAGGAATACCGGTTGTTCTCTTGATCTTCTTTCCTTCAAAGTTCGGATCAGTATTGGTGGGGCAGTTTTTGATCCAGTGGTCCCTTGCCACCACATCTGTAGCACATGTATCCTGGCGGAGGAACGTCTTCAGGATTGGTGGGGCCAGCAGCAGGCTTGTTGTAGATGACTTTATGTGTAGAGAGATCGTCTTGAATTTGTGCCCAAACATTGGATTGGTTTTCAAACATAGCCTTTGTTCTTTCCTCCTCAGTCATATTCTCGTTGACAGGTACAGTGTTCACAGGGTTTACAGGGGCAGCAGCAGCTCCTTGGATGGCTTTCTTGTTGACTCTGGGCTTTCCACTGACGTACCTGGAAGCGTTTCCTATGAACCCGATCTTCAGACCGGGAGGCGACCGCCTTGCCAACACAAAAGACGATCTCGTGATAACATCCTGGTCGTTTTCATATTCCAAATCCGGTTGTTCTGAATGGTAGAGTCGCAAGTTGAAGTCTGTTCCCAGCCCCAACAGGTTTTGTTCGATGATTTCGTGCTTTAGATCAAAGACACTGATACCAGTACCGTCGAAATGCACGGTGGACTGCTCCTTTTGGTGGAGAAACCGATAGAACACAGTCGATGACATATGCGCCTTTAATGGAAATGTTTCTCGCCTGTTGAGAAATTCAAAAATTCGAGTCGCGAACGAAAAACAACTTCTCAACTTGTTTGTCACAAGTACAGATTTAGGAGTGGTGCCATCATGTCCCAGGCTTCTACTGTATGTGCTCTCAACGACCACTTGCCCAATACGGTCTTGAGACTTCCACTCAAATACCCAAGTACAAATAAAGAGTTGAAAAGCCATGAATACTTCGAGAGCCAAATTGCATATACCGGCTGTTTAATTGCAACAACTACTCACATGGTGGACCACATCTCGTGGAGATTGAACAATGACTTGAAAACCATCACCTTGACCCCCATCTGCATCTCCAATCCTTTCCAACTCGAGTGTCGTACCATCTCATTGCTACTACCAAGCCAGGTTTATCCCCATTGTATCGATGCCGTTTACCATGGTGAGGAAGGAGGTTACTTGGTCGTTGACGTGATTGACGAGAATTACCTTTGGATAACTTTGAGGATCGAAATGAATGACTTTCTTCACAACACCAAAAATTTCAGACCTCTCACGTTGGACCAGTTTGAGTCCTGGGGTCACATATCCGTTCCTTACTCTTTCGAGTTGCGGTCGAATCCATATTGCTTGCGTGTGTTGGACGAGCGCAATGTGGTGGTCTCGTTGAAAGATGGGGGCCTTCTACATTTCCAGAGGTCGTCGGTGCTCGCCGATTTCAATGTCTTCAACTGTGAGGAAAGCGCTCATTTTCACTTGGGAGGTATTCTCGATGGCATTTTCAAGAGCGGAAGGGCAGACTTGACTGTCGATGGGGTTTCCTCCAATGCGGCTATAGACGCTACCATAGTCCCAGATCCATCTAAATCTCTCATTGCGACGCTCACAGTCAGCAAGACCATCAAGTTTTGGGACTTGAAGGAACATTCGCTCTTGAGAGAACGTACAATTCACCCACAAGACACAAACACATGGCTCTCATTTGGTCCAGCTCGATATTTGCAGTGTTATGGTAATGTTCTCGGCGTACACTCATTACTGCAAACTAAACACTCAACTTCCATTGACTTTTGGGACGTAAGCCCGTTGAAAGAAGACCAAAAGAGCTACAAAATCTTACATACAGTTGAACTCCTGTCCCCCACAATCAATGGAGCCCCGTCAGATAGTCCTTTTTCCAATGATATCTGGTTTATTCAGGACTTCACACTCAAGTTTGAAAAAGGAAACTTTACTGTTTTGTGGAAATCTAATAACTCATCTATATTGACGATATACGACCTGAAGAACTTGGCAGAAAATGACAAACCCCCCAAACTTTCGCAGTGGACATTGAGCGGTTCCGAAACAGTAGCATTGACCACTTCGTTCCAAGACACCGAATTCTTTGAAAATCAAATTTTCAATACCGGAAAATACAACTGCCTTATACTTCGTACAGCTATGAATGTGCTTCGGGAACATGCTAATCTAGACATCGTTTATGGGGGAAGAGCCATTAGACAGCTGATTTACGAAACCGTCGATACAATATCTGCCATGGAGGGCGTTGATAAAAAGGCAACATGGCTCAAGTTGATTTCTTTATGTGACCAGTTTCGCAAGACGGGTCAAGAGAGCTTATCGCTTGCTGAATATACTGAAGATTTTAATTTTGAATCAATTGCCCTTCAGGTGGATGCATTCAGTCTTTTCGCAAAACCTCATGATTTCCAAGTCTTTTCAGTTTTCCTGGAAGATTCTGAGAAAGGAAAATTGGCCACAATTCTTTCATCTTTGACGCAGAAATTTTCCAACAAGTCAAGATTCAAAATTTGCCAGGCATTGTTAGAGCGAGGACAGATTAGCTCTTCCTCGGCCACAGAACTCTATGATGAATTCATACAGAGTAAAGTCGACGACACTGAGGCTATAGACTTTCAGAACAGGTTGGCTGAAGTATCTTTAAAGACTATTCGGGAGATGATTTTTTCCAAAACCAGAGAAGAAGACACAGAAATGCGAACTGCTTCAGACTCTAGCGTATCACCTTTCTTAAGGCTTAATGCCATATCATCCTTAAGAGATATCAAGGATGCGCACGAAAAGATTCTTATAGACATGGCAATAATCTTTCTACTTTTTGATCCTCGAGAAGAGACAGTCGAATTGCTCAATGCCATCGTCAAAAGATTATCGTCATACGCCATGCTTGAGCATATATTCTGCACCTGCTTCAACGACCAAGGTACTGAACTAGAAAGCCACAGTCTCAGCAAACCAGAAAATTCTGTATTCTGGATTTCTGTGGCAGACAAGTTTCCAGCATTAAAACAACTCATAAATGGGGGTGACATGGCTGGAGCATTCGATTACCTTGTCGAGAAACTAGACAAATCTTACGATGAAGTCATATTAAATGTGGTTATCGAATTACTCAATCGTGGTAATGGTGAGGTGGTAAGGAAGAACTATATCAAAAGCTTGAATCCGAATCGCCTAATTGACCGCATCTTGATCGGATTGGTTTACTTGCTTACAGATGATGTTGACAACTTTCGTGCGACTTTTGAAGACTTTGCTGAAACGCTGCTTCTTCAAAATGAGCAGAACAAAACAGACGCTCCACTTGAGGACCGTCTAAACTACAAAAAAGAGGTATCTGATCTCTTAAATGCAGTTTTCGCTTCGTCTTCAAATCCCGCGGCACAGAAGTCCAACTACTATCATACCCTCTTCGCTTTGGCAAAGTCACAAGCCAAGGTTCTTCGTCATCGCTCTCACGAGAATATCATCTCGCCCAATTCCACTTCGTCAGCTGAAGCGAAGTTTATAAAAGCAGCATTACTGTTTGAGCAGAAGGCTATTTCCTACCTGAAGCAAGTTGTGAAATCTGAGCATCTCAAGTTCAACTTGGATGATGCATACTTGAACGTCTACGAGTTGGGTCTTTACTTGCAAGATTACAAGTCTGTTTATGAAAGTTTGCAGAATTTGTCTCCTGTTGCTGACGAATACGATTACAACTATTTGATGAAACGGTACCTCAGCAGACTTATTTCCCAGGGTTCCATTTCAACTATCTTTCCACCAAACGACAACAAATTGTATCGCGACAACTACTTGTTGATTGACTCTGTGCTCTTGGACTTGGCAAATAATGAGCTTGTGTTGGCATCTGCTCTCACCTTTTACGAATACTTGTATTCTTGGAGGCTACTTGGATCCGCAACAAAAGTTGATCCTACGGAACTAACCGATAAACGAGGAGCAGCAGAAGCGCTCTATATGTTTATCACCCGCTTTAAACTCGAACAGCCAGACCTTTTGAGCAGTACCAGTGAACAATCAGAAGATATAAAGCAGTATAAACTCAAAGTGTTGGAACTCTACTTGATGATCTTGAACTGTCTTCAAAGTTTTGAGAGCATTGAAGATCAATGGTTGGTTAAATCACAAACCAATGATTCCTTGGCAGTGGTCAAGTTAAACGAGATTACTTTGGAATACTACAATTGGTTGAAAGAGATAAAAGACGAGCTTTAGGTATATCATAGTTAATACAGACCATAAAATAACGCTGGCGTGTGTGCAGTACCACCTTGTATTTCTCATATTTCAGGAGTATAAAAGGGTCGGCTATAATATGAGTGCGCCAGTATACTATGAAATATATCGTAGAGCGACCATTGGGACGACTTTGGCAGATGCTTTAGACTCGTTGATTACCGATCAACAAATCCAGCCCCAACTTGCTAACAAAATTTTGAATAATTTTGATAGAGTAATTTCTGATTTGCTCAAAAGCGAGCTGGGAATTGCCAAGTCCAAGTTGACTTTTAAAGGAGATTTACACACTTATAGATTCTGCGATGATGTATGGACATTCATCATCAAAAATGTGTTGATTAAATTGACTGATGTGTCTAATTCTGGTGACATGTTGAATGACAATGAACTCTCGGTAGATCGGTTTAAGATTGTGGCCTGTAATGCTAGAAAGGCAGGAGAGTTGTAATTTAGTGTATTTAAGTAATGGACATGAATGAGATGAAGAGTAGAAGAGAAGAGTAGAAGAGCTCTGAAAATAAGGTGCCATGAAAGACATGACTCAAAATTCAATGTTGGCACAAACAGTCCTAGAATAGATCTCAACTTATGCTCTATTTCACTTGTTGAAGCTGACCACAGCCCATTTACCGGAAGAGCTCCAGAACTCTCCAACTTCGTTTCCCATACTTTTATACGTTTCGATCAACTGCTCATCGACACCTTGGGGCAAGCCCACTACAACGTCAGCCTTACAAGTACGCAAACTCAAGATTGGAAGACCCGAGGTAGCCAAGTCTTGGATGGCGGTTCTGAAAGGAGTAGTTTTGTCCCAGTGGATATCGCCTGTCAATTTACGATAATTCAAGTCTCCTTTGAAAATGATCAAGTCAGATTTTTTCAACTCGGCAAATAAATCGTCTTCTCTGACGATGTCCCAGAAGTTGGCGTCGGTGGTCCAGAATGGATGGGATTGCACTCTGATTTTGCCATCTTTATAGTACTTCTTCAATGCTGAGGAAAACTTGGTGAGTGCTTCGTCTCCATGAAGTTCTTTGAAGAAAGATGGATCCTCGAGTTGAGATACGAGAGCATCAAAGTCTTTAGGCATGGTGTCACTAACAAACCAAGGAATCTCTTTGCAATGAATATCGATTTCTTGGACCAAACCTGAATCCAATGCGAACAATGCCAATACTAAATCGGTGAAAAGTTCAAAACCAGAGTTGTCAAGAACAAAGTCGATCCTTTGAGACTTGGAGGACTTCAAGTGAGCCCAAGCACTTTCAAAATCGTTGACTAAAATGTTCTTTTCGTTCTTTTTTCTGGCCTCTGCTCCTTGCACAGACTTGATATCATCTGCTGTAACATTTCCAGCAAGCAAAGAAAGGTCTGTGGCATTGCCCCACAAAGACACGTCAATGAGCTCTTTGAACACAAGCTTGAAAGCATCTTCATCGAGATTTCCGGTGTTAATTTCTCCATTGAGTTTCTGGTAGAGCTTACACAATTCAATCACTCCGTCCGAAGATTGGCGGAAAGTTTCGGTCTTGAGACGCTCAAAAATATCATAAGTGTGCCAGTGACTTTCGTCAGAAGACCACATTTGCAAATGAATCCATTGGTACAAGTAACATTCCAAGTATAACCAGGGACCAGTCAACCAAGTTACTTTTTTCATTTCGTTCAAACGACGAAGAGATTTGTTATAGCGGGCCAAGATCTCTTTCGGAGTGCCCTTCGAAGTCTCATCGAATGGCTCGACAACTTTATCACTCTTAAAATCATCCAACAATTGCTTAAAGGAATCTATGAGTTTTTCACCTGAAGACTGAAGAGTAGAATTATTATCTATTTCTTTCTTGATATCCTCAATGCAGCCCTCTATGATTGTGGGCCATCTGTTGTGTACTGTGGGATACGCAAACGACTTGGGATCGTCGTTGTAGTAGGGGAGTGGTAACATTAGGAGTAGAGGATGGAAACGGCCCGGCTGACATAAGGTAGGGGACTAGAGTGCGAAAGTGAGACAGAGAGACAAAAAGGGCAGGCCCAAACTACTGATAGAAGGGTTCAACAATATATGACTCGCCAGGACTGTAGTACTCAGCGGGTCGCTTGAAGACTCATACTCTTGTTGTAAGTTGCTATCGAAATAGTCTACTTTGATTTTGCATTCAAATCAATTTGACGTATGATTATTTGAAAACAATACTTTAGTGCTTAAAAACCTGTCCACGGGAGAGCTGGCTAACGATAGAATGAGACTAGGATCACTAGGGGAATTAGGGGTAATCAGATGAAAAAAGCCCCAGTGCCTGCATCTAATGCGAATGGATGCGAAATTTAATCTTTGATTTCAACTCAATCAAGGTATTATCATGAACTACGGCCGAGATCCAGATGCTCTAGAGCGCTATTACATCTGTAGGGGCACCAAGAAGTTTTATACAAACTTCAACATCTCGGTAGAGCTTAATCGAAAAACAGATTCCACACAATTGTCAAATGCTCTCAGAGCCATGATTTTAAAGACGCCTAATCTTTCGTCTAATGCGTTTAGAGATGATAATTCGGACGATGAAAAGTGCAAGGGACTCAACTTTAAGGTTAATTACCTCAAGAAAATTGAATTTGAAACGGCAGTCTCGTTTGAAAAGTTTGATAAATTGGACGGTGAGTTCTTTACCCTGCTTGACCAAAGATACTGTCCAATAGGTGACCAGCTCCCGTTATGGAGATTGGTGGTGTTTGAGAATTCCAAAACCCAGATTCTCAGTTTCTATTGTGATCACACGTTTTTTGATGGAACAAGTGGTGTTCTATTCATGAAGGACTTGGTTAAGGAATTGAACGAATGCTGGAAATCGCCCAATCTTTCTTATCAGCCAGTCTTGTTTGACTTTGAGAAAGATGCCCCCAGCTTGGGTAGGATCCCTCGTGGAGCTTTCTCGGGCCTGTCTTTGTATAAGCTTTCCATTCTTGAAGCGGTTCGGATCGCATTTTATGAATTGTGCGTGCCTTCTTTTGTGAAGAAATTTCTTCAATCCTACATTTGGGGTGGCCCAAATTTGTTCCAAAACCCCTTGTTTGTATCTGGGTGTCGAGGTACGGCAGTCCCCAAAACTTGCGTCCGACCAGTTTCTTTAACGAAGGATTTGGCTGGACCACTTCTCCAACTTTGCAAAGCCCACAAAGTGACATTTACGCCTCTTTTAACCACCTTGACGTTGTACTCGTTTCAGCAGACAGTGAAGAAGAAATTGAGTTTGGAGAACACCTCGTCAAGAATCAACATTGATATCAATGGAAGAAGGTACCTACCAGAATATGTGAACAGATATGGCCTTTGCATGTCCACATCTATAAGTTTGGTTGCTCCAATATCATCCACTGGTAAGTGGTTTGACAAAAATTCACCGCTCAGAAAGACAAGCAAAACGTTACTTGACGATATCGCTTCCAGATACCCTTTCAGGTTTGGAGGTATTTTGAACTACGTCAACCCTTGGAGTTTTGTGGAGAAGCAGCGAGACCTGACTGATTGGAAGACTTTGGACTGTTCCAACGTTGGCGTTCAGGATATCTCTTGTGGAGACTGGTCTGCTACTTCTGCTTGGTTTAGTCAATCAACTGGAATGACACTGAACTTGGTACTTTCATGCATCTCCGTTAATGGAGTGATCAACATATGCTTTGGATTTGCGTCTGGTTTAGTAGACTTGGTCGGAGAAGAAACCATCGATGCCTTCGAGGCTCACTTTAAAAGGACCATTCATGAATTGATAGAGACTTGATCGACATAATATGCACAGGTGACTACATTCAACAACACATGATATGATAAGATGACACATTATATGACTCACCAATGGATAATGATCTGGATGGTCCATGATCTATTAATAAGAAACCATGTTATCCATTGGTCTATGTACTAATAAATTTTATGCATTTCGCAGCCAATTCATATTCTGGCATTCATCCAGGTGATGAAGCAGACAAGGTCCAGTACGCTGTACTGATGGTTAGTGAGGCTCTCAGCACCAGTTCATTGAATGAAAGAGATATGGAATAAAAAATAATTTCCTTCAAATTTAACGGGCTTGATAACCTCGCATTGTTCCAGTCACCATTCTTCAACGGGCTCAGTATGACCAGTATGACGACGTGGGAAAGATGCTCAACCGCTGCGTATCCTGCTATGGTGTGTGTGTGGCTACATTCTGAACGAAAACATTCAACTAACTAATACAAACATACTGAACACTTAGTATACACGGTAAACATCACTGCCTAGGCACTGTTTCTCTTAGCGTACTCTGCCTTTTCCTTCTCGTATCTCTTCTTGTCAGCCTCGGCCTTAGTCTCGTAAGGAACCTTTTCGTCGGCATTCATTGCCTTCCACTTCTCTCCTAATAATTTACCAACTTGGCCAAAGGCAATACCAGGGTTTTCGGCTCTAATAATGTCTCTGTTCTCGTTGGCAAAGAACATGTAGGCAGACAACGACCTCTTGGGTGCGTCTGGGTCCTTCTTCTTTCTGGTGGTTTTTCTCTTCTCAGCCATGGTAAACTATGTTAGTTTGTTGTTGTTTGTTTACGCGTTTCTCGTGGGCTGGCTGGTACACCCGGTGCACCCACCCCTAATTTGCGGCACATGAAATTGCCGCCTCAGTGGTGAGCCAGCCGGGGCAATTTGCGGTAATCCACTGTTTGTGAGAATAGGGGTTGGTGTAGCACGTAGAAGAAACACCATAAACTTGTAGGCCACTATTGTGGTACTTGTGTGGTAGCTTGACACGCGAAAGTTGTTTTTGTACAATCTCACCATTTTTCTCGAAAACACGGTGTCAACCACAAATACCACTCGAACCGTTCAGCACGACAAGTAGACGGTGTAAGTTCATTCAAAGGTGCTAGTAGGAACCACAATTGCCAATTTAGTAGTTGCAGCCATTTTTACCAGCCGCGCGCATAATCGAAATTCTCATACATACTTAACTATGTGCTAACAAATTTGTGTGTAAAATAACTAGGGGCGGTTTTAATATGGGGCGGATAATTATGAGGTTGCTGTACTGACATATATTTGTTAGTGCTGGGATGTACGCGCGCACGCCGGTGGACAGTGCGGGAATTTACTGAGGGGAAGTTGGTGCAGGCGAGCCGCACAATGCAACAGTGAGGTGAAAGTGAAGGTGAACAGTGAAGATGAACAGTAAAGAGATGAAAATGAACATGAACAGGTGAAAATGAAGAGTTCTCATAACCCATGCATTCGCTAGTCTAGTACCATCCACGGTATTGTGAATTGTCCTGGTATCCGTACTGAGGATATTGTTGGTAAGCACCATACTGAGGCATTGGAGGCTGTGGTTGCGGCTGGCCACTTGGAACTTGTTCGTTGTCCTTTGCTTGACCAGGTTGTTGGGGTTGCGAGGGTTGCAATTGAGGTTGCTGTGGTTGTTGCTGTTGAGGGTAGTTGTATGGATATCTGTTTCCAAATTGATTGGGTTGGTAATATTGCGAGTTACCAAATCCATTGACAAATCCACCAGCAGCAGCACCGGCACCACTAGCCACTCCCGCGGCGGCTCCAGAAACTGAACCAGAAGAGCCGCTTACACCTTGAGCGTTGGAACCGGTACCATTGGCACCAATAGCTCCGAAACCGGTTTGTTGCAATCCAGCACCGTTACCGTAGAATGGAGTGTTGTAGTAGTAATTGTAGTAAGGGTAACCATATGGGGCAGCAGGAACTTGCTGTTGCTGCTGAAGAACCGAGGGATTGACCACGGGTGATTGGGTGCTCACATTACCTTCTTGACTAGTGGGTTGACCTTGACCACCTTGGGCGTATTGGTACGAAGCAGCCGAAACATGGCTGGCAGCAGGCGAAGCCACCGACTGTTGAGTGTAGTTGTAGTCCATACCAGGGTATACGAACTGAGCTCCAGGCATACTTTGGGTGGTTTGCTGGGGAAACTGTTGTTGGAATTGCGAGTAGTAGTCGTATTGAGGATGGGGCTGTTGCTTGGGGAGTTCTTCTTGCTGTTGAGGTTGTTGTTGAGGTTGTTGAGGTTGCTGTTGAGCTTGAGACTGTTGAACTGGTTGGCTTTGAGTCTGGCTTTGAACTGGTTGAGTGTGAACTGGAGCCTGCGCTTGAGCCTGTTGAGCCTGAGCCTGTTGGCTTTGCTGAGCCTGTTGGCTTTGGCTTTGCTGGGTCTGCTGTTGCTGATACTCAAACGAAGACTCGTCTAAAGCCAACGAGCCAAAAGAAAACACCAACATTGTCCAACTTTCGGCATTTTGTGGTAATAACTACATTGTGCAGCGGGTTACAGGAAATTGGAGCCTCTTTTTTGGACAACCGGTTCTCGAAGTTTCCTCAACGGGCTCATCAACAGCCATGGGACTGTTCTTCCAAGTGTGACTCAGACGCAGCAGGTGCAGCCTTCATTGGGCTTTGGGCATTAGGCTTGGATTTTGGCGCAATGGCACTGGCACCATGAAGATGTCTTGTACTGGTAGCGGGTTCGCTCCACAACCGTATCCTTTTACTTGCTCTGGTGCCGTCTCCTGTCTTGGCTGGTGCTTGGTGCCAGTCTTTTTATTATGCGACTTGGGTTCTCTTTGTTCTTTTGGTTCTTTTTCTTTGGGTTCTTCCTTAACTTCCTTGGTTTCCTTAGTAGCAGTTTTGGGCTTGGGCTTATCCTTTGCCAAGGCAGCTGCCCACGAATTGCCTGGTGGTGCACTGGCAGAAGTAGATGACGCTTCCCTCTTCACTGGGGTTTGTGATTGCTGCGTGGAAGTATGACTGGAAGGTTGAGACGATGTCTGGGATGGAGGATTTTGCGTCCGTTTTCTCACTGTTTTTTTGGGAATGGGATCCTTGGGACGGTGCTGGTGTTCTACAACCGTGGTTTGACCATTGGAATCTTCTTCTTTGTCCTTCTTCTTGTTCTTCACTTCCTTTCTACTAGGCTCCCATTTCGAAACCTTATTGTTTACGATCAAATCAATCACCACTTCCACAAGGTTGTTGTGCTCACTCAAGAGTGATGCCAAATCATCAGATTCCCAGTCTGGGAACATTTCCACCAAATTACCAAGTTCATCTGGGGTAGTGCTGGTGCCATTGGAGGAGCGCTTCAGCTGGTTTCTATTATTTCTTCGCTGTGACATGATGGATGTAAATGATATTTACGCGGGCAAAGCCAAAGAATGCGACTCCTACTTTGTCCCTGGAAAAAAAAGTTAACTATACTATCAACGAAGTTGGATGTCGAGTCGGGGACGTTAAATTTTCATTAGCGGCGCACGACCGTAATCCGTGACCGAACCACCGCGACATTATTGCGACATTTTGGTTGGTTGCAACACCAGTATCAACTTGGTCAGTGTTCCGCCACCAGTTTGGGAGATTAAGGGTCCTACCAATGTGGTAAGAGTTTGCTCAAAGAGAGTGTCAATTATGGTTTTCAATTCTCGTCCGGTTTGCTTGAAATCAGGGTATGCATTGACCTCCAAGAGTGAAACTTGGTTATCATTTGCAACCAAAAAATCTATGCCATAAATTTCAATTGCGTTGTCGAGCGGCTGGAAGTTCATTCTGTCGACGTTGACGGCGGCCTTGAACAAGTCTGCTGTGATTTCCTTGACTTGGTCAAAAATGACATCTTTCTTTTGATACTCAAGATCCCAAAACGGAACCACCAAGGGCTCGTTTCCTTGAATACAAGTATTGGTCAAATGACCATCCATGGCTACTTCTGTCTCTGAACCGTCTGGCTGTGTGTAGGGGGAATCAGCAAACAAACACAAGATATCTTTGTAAACATATACCAGAAGATTTCCCGCACAAACCACATAGGTGCGAAGATGGAACTTTCTATTATTGCATTGGCCCAATAGCAATGGATTGGAAATGTACTTTTGTACAATGAAATGACGAAGCTGTGAAACAATCACTCCATTTTCTTCTTCGTCATCACTTTCCAGTTCGAAAGAATCGAAAATTGCTTGCAATTGTTTCACCGTTTTGAAAAGTCTTATTCCTTGGCCCTTATCGGACATACTGGGCTTTAATATCCATGTATCTTTCCCTGTTTCCAACTCCTGGCGCAACTCGTAGCATTCATCTAGGGCATCATCGAGAAACTCAGCATAATCAACTTCAAGTTGGAAGGTTTCTGGAACAGCTTTCGTCAATACCAGCAGCGGGTTCTTGGCCACATAATGGTGCACTGTGTTGGCAAGAAAGTGCTTGCGAATAAGCGACTTTCTGTAAATGTATGAGCATACAAAATACCGTTCTGGGTGTTCCTGGAGCAAGTCAATGTCCAAGTCTTCGTATTCACCGTAATGGAAAACTTTCTCTGTCAGACTTAAAATATTTTTGTCCGTTGTAAAGGGTATTTTGTTCCTTTTGCAAGCCTCAACGATGGAGTCATACACATAAGAAGTCTGAGGAATGGTGACAAGACAAGTCCAGTTAGCTTTTTCAAAACTAATTTCTGTTTTGTCTTCAAGAACAATTTCTCCTTCAAGAGGATGGGTCACCGTGAATGCAGCACGCAACGGAGTCACACTGATGCCCTCGTTGAGCAAGACCCTGCTATCTGTATGGCTGGTATCTAACAAACCGTCTTTGTAAACTTTTTTGAAATCAGGATTCCACAAGAATTGTTTGCGTCCATTATCGTCGACATTTGGAGCATAAATTGAATTCCACAGGTTCTGGAGAATTGGAGCATAATGGATTCTTGTCGTACCCAATTTCAACGACTCCACAAGCGGAATATTGACAGAAAACAAGTCTACTTGTGGCTGAATTTGCAACTGGTGATACAATTTTTCAATCAATTTCACGGAAATCTTGGCAGCTTCTTTCAAAATTTGGTAGTCGTGGTCCAAACTGTTAAACGCATACGACAAGGCTATCGACTTGACGCCGTGGGTCACCGCTTCCATGGCAGCACCTACCGTACCACTGGTGAGGATGTACAAGTTCAGAGAATTTTTGCCGAAATTTGGTCCACTGACCACCAAGTCTATGGGAGTCTCGTACATGTGGTGAATGCCTATATCGGCACAGGCAGCCGGTGTGGAGTCTATAAGACACCATTCTTGGTAGTCAGAGGACCGATTTTGGGGGGTATCGTATGGGCCATCGTAGGAGTTTATATCGGGGTTTTTGACGGTTGTCGACGTCTTGGTGTATATATAGGTGGTGGAGAGAGTTCTTCCAGCAAAATGGGCCTTTCCTATCCAAGAGCGTTGTTGATTCGGGATGACGATGGACAACTGCCAGTCTGTAGCAGTGTTGATTTCATCCACCAAATATTTGATGTATGGACAAGTTTTGTCGTCCAACGGCCCATCGTCGTTTGTGAGAAGAATATGCATCTTTTTGATGTGGATATCAACTGTGAATCAACTGCGATTCAACTGCACCAGTTGCAACTATCTTCAATTTGGTGCGAAACTTTTGAAAAATTCCCAATTTGTTTCTCGCCTGTGATCAGAGTGTTCCCGAGCCACAGTAAAAAATCCCATCCCAGGTACCATTTGGGTCATTTTATGGCTATTTCCTGCTATCACAACCCTAAAAACCATATATAATCCACCACTTTACAGCCATGTCGTTTTTTTTAGGAAATACTTCCCAGTACTCCAACTCGATTGTCGATGAGACCAAGATCCAATTGGCCAAAATTCAACATGAGGCCATGTCTTTGACTTTCAATTCCATGCTCGATACCTGTAAAGAAAAATGCATTGCCCACGAATACGGAGAGTCCGATTTGAACACCGGAGAAATGTGTTGCGTTGATCGCTGTGTAGCGAAATATGTCAAAGCCAATTTGGAGGTTGGCACCGCACTTCAAAGTAAAGGGTTTACGCCGGAAGGCATCGTTGCCACAGTATAAGAAGATTAATAGCATGCGTGGGCAGAGTTGAAGTGAAACCAGAGTACATGTATATACGAGAAATCAGTTTTGAGGGCTGTGAATGTAGATTACTTTTTAATTCATTGACTCACAAGTATACACTTAGATTTGTCCCTTGGTGTGGAAGATCTCCAAAGCCTCGTTGATTCTGGCAGTCATGGTCTTCTCACCTTCTCTGACCCACACTCTAGGGTCAAAGTATTTCTTGTTGGGCTTGTCTTCTCCATCTGGGTTTCCGACTGGGGTCTTGAGGTAGTCTTGCTTCTTCAAAACGTAGTCACGAACACCGCTGAGGTAGGCGTATTGACAGTCAGTGTCCAAGTTGACCTTGACCACACCGTGGGTGATGGCGGTGTCGAATTCCTGTTTGCGACGAACCGGATCCACCATGGAAAACCAAAAACAATGGCTTGTCGTTCTTGGAGCCAGATTGTTCCTTAGCGTACTTTTGGTGCTCACCCAAGATTTCTGGCTTCAATTGCACATTACCAGGCTTGTAGACACCGTGCACGTTACCGAAAGCAGCGGCAATGGAAAAGTTTGGACCAATTGGGGAAAGGGCCTCGTAAACCTTGTATACGGTTTCTGGCAAGGTGTACAACGATTCCTTTTGTACGTGTTCGTTGTTGACACCATCTTCTTCACCACCGGTAATACCGATTTCCATCTCCAAGAATTGGCCCATTTTGTGCATACGCTCAAAGTATTTCACGCAAGTACCAATGTTCTCCTCGTCAGATTCTTCAGACAAGTCCAACATGTGCGACGAGAACAATGGCTCACCAGTCTTCTTGAAGAATTCCTCATCGGCATCCAACATTCCATCGAACCATGGCAACAATTTCTTGGCACAGTGATCGGTGTGCAAAACCACGGGAACACCGTAGGTTGGAGCAATTGATCTAATATAGTGAGCAGCAGCCACGGCACCAGCAATTGAAGCTTCCTGGTTCTTGTTGTCTACTCCCTTACCAGCAAAGAAAGCAGCACCACCTTGCGAAGTTTGCAAGATAATTGGTGACTTGTTATCACGAGCAGCTTCCAAAGCAGCGACAACAGTGGAGGAGGAAGTCACGTTAATGGCAGGAATTGCAAATCCCTTCTTTTGAGCATAAAGGAACAATTGACGAACATCATCACCGTAGATGACACCGCTCTTTCTAGAAAGTACGTCTTGGACTGACATTGTAAAATTAAATAATTAATCGAATCGCACTGCGTTGGCCTCCACTTTATATAAACTTGTGCAAGGAACACTAACGCCCGGCCACACAGGAATGGCGTGCGGGTAAATGTTGGATGACGTTACGATCACGGGATAAAACCGGCGGGATGCATGAAAGGACCACAGCAATTGCGGTGCAAAATGCGCGGAACACGGTCTAGGCTGTAGTTCCGGGGGCACGCGGTGGACATGGCTGCAATAATGGGACAGGTGGAGATGGTTGACCCGGCGGTTGGCGCGGACAACCGGAGGCCGGCGATGCGTGCAGGATCTCACCAGACGAGCACCAGGTGATCGCAATTCATCTTTTCCTGCACGCGCGATCGATCGCACCAGGTTTATTCTTTCATTCGCAATTGGTTTTTAGCACAAACTGATCAATTCGCACTAAATCCGCACTCATTACTTTCCTGCACGGCTCATTTCATTTCATGCCCTTTCGCTACGACCGCTTCCAGGTCAAACCCCGCGAGTTCGACGCCATCACTCGTTTGATCAGTGACCATCTTTCAGAACCTTATTCCATCTATGTCTATTGGTACTTTCTCAACACTTGGCCCCAGTACTGCTTCGTGGTGCGGAGCACCCAAACACCAGCTTCCAACGACGACGACGATGACGATATAATTGGCGTAATAATATCCAAAGTGGAACCTCATCGAGACGTGCGAATGCGCGGATACATCGGCATGCTAGTAATTGAGCCGGAATTTCGCGGCCAGGGAATCGCATCGGAACTTGTACGCCGGTCAATCAATGCGATGATTACCCAAGATGATGTCGATGAGGTAATGCTCGAAACCGAGGTGATAAATGATGGGGCATTGCGACTATACGAGTCCATGGGATTCATGAGGACAAAGAGGTTGTACCGGTACTATTTGAACACCCACGATGCGTTCCGGTTGGTATTACCTTTGCATGAAAAATCCGGTACTCGTATCGCATTTCTTCCCCCACTTTAATCCTGAAATTGTATATTAGTATTTAATCATCTTCATCGAATTTGGGTGCCAAGTAGAATCTCAAGTAGCCGCCCGCGTCCAACTTGTATTCAAACAATGCTGGGGTCTTGTCGGCCAACTTGATGCTGATGGATCCCGACAAACTAGTAGCCTTGATAATATCATTCAAGTACTTCAATCCAAACGTCAAGTCGACAGGATTCTCCAAATTCACGTTGATGCTCTCCTCAGGGTGGTCCATGTCGGTGTATGGCTTCAAAACCACCGATCCAGTACCGCTTTCACCCTCGGAAGTAAATTTCACCGAATCCTTGGTGACAATGATGTTCAACGATTCACTCAAATTCTTCAAATCACGAACAATCTTGGCAAATTCGCTCGAGGGCATATTTATCACACTATCGTACTCCATGTCGTCGATTTTCAAGAACTCCGAGTCGATATCCATCAATTTCAACGAATATTCACTAACCCTCTCCTTCTTCTTGTCCTCGAAAATCGTCATCACGTTGTCGGGATTGTCCTCAGCCAACAACGTCAAGTAGTCCTCGTTGTTTCCGCATCGAATAATCTTGGAAAAACTCTCCAAGTCAATTCCCAATGTAATATTGCGGTCACAACGATACTCGCTGAACGCGGTTTGACCCACCAACAAAGAAACCAACAAAACTCTGGAATCGTCCACCGCTTGCACGGTAATTCCGTGTTCTGTGCAGTTGAAATTGCATAGTTTGACGCAATCCTTGATGGAATCTACGATTTTTTTCAAGAGAGACGCTTCGTCAAATTTTCCTTCAAGCATGGTTGATGAAAAAAGACGCGCCGCGACTTTTGAAGGCTGGTGGTGTGTGCAGGAACGAGCCTGCAAGTAACCACTGTTACGTAGACTTCTTGTCGTGCATCTCTTTCGCCCACTTGAGCAAGTCCTGCTTGAGCCGGTCGGCCCGAACCAACCCATTGCGGAGCTGGGTCAAATTTTTAATGTATTCGTGCTGTCGCTGGATGCTCACCTGGAGATAGTTGATCAACTCTTCCCGAGCAGGATCTTCAGGTTCTTCTGTCAGGCGGGTCTGGAACGCCTCGTAGCGCTTAAACGTCTCTGGGAGAGCAAAGAACGGGTCATTGACCTCCAGCAGGTTGGTGCTTCTTGTAATTCTTTTGTCATCGCCCTGGTCGTCGTTGCCATTTTCCGTCGATTTTCCATCGTCGTTAAGCCCATGGTCGTATTTTTCGAGACCCATCTTGTCCTCGAGCACATAGTACCAGTCTTCTCCGTTCAAGACTTGCAAAAGCTTGTTGAGCCAGTTCAAGTTGTTCTGTTCCACCTCAATGAGATGGATGAGATTATTGGCCAAATTGGTAAACACCGGCAGTTTGTAAGTCTTCAGGATTGCAGTATGTGTCACCAACTCGGACGGGTGTGTCAATGGTGCCAAAATTTCCGAAAGTCGGATCTTTTTAAGTGGATGGTCATCGTCTGAGCCGGGGTCCGAGTCACTGGTTTCTGACTCGTTATCGTCGTCATTTACTCCATGTTCCGCATTCCACTTGCGCTTGCTCCGTCGATTACTGCGCTCTAGTTCGTCATTAGTATACACCACCTGTGAGGTGTTATCGTATTCGACAAGTTTTGTTCGAAGGTCGCCGTCAGCCGGTCCGCCCAAACCGGAACTTGAGAGTTTGTTTCCCCGGTTTGAAACGACCAATGCCGGGGGCTGGACAGCTGTCCGGCGCTGGAACAACGACTGTTTGAACTGGGAGATGATCTCCAACGACTGGGGATCTAGCATGGAGAATGAGTGTTGAGTGCGATGAATGAAGTACTGGTGGTGTGTGCAGGAACGGCCTGAACGAGCCAAGACGGCAGGACAGAAACTTCCATGTCCAATTGACTACAGAAACTAAAATTTCTTATCTGTTCCAAATCGGCGTCTTGCATTGATCTTCTAACTTCAGTAATCTTTCTAATTTTATGCAAACTTCAACTTAAGCAAACTTTTTCAACGTCTCAATTGCAGCAATATGGTCGTCGGTTTGGGCCAATCCACTGATGGTCAATGCCCCGATAACGACATCGCTTCCTTTCAAACGAATTGGCACACAGCCTCCGTGACAAGCATAATCTTCAATGGAAACATACAATGCTTCGGTCATCGACACACCCTTACTTCTCACCTTTGCACCCAAGAACAAACTGGATTTTCCAAACTTGAAAACAGCGTTACGCTTTCTACGAACCCAGTCGTCGTTGTCTAATGCGGTGCCATTGCCAGAAGTAGCATGGAAAAGCACCTGGCCAGATGTTAACGTGATATCAATCACCACTGGTTGATTTGGAAATTTTTCAATTGCAAGATTTCTAGCAGAGTTGCCTATTTCCCAAGCCAAATTGGAATCAAATTTGGGCAATGCAATTGATTCACCTTCTAAAGGTGTAAGCTGATCCGTGGTCCAGCCCAGGATACCTGAATACTTTTCTCCCCAAACCATGGTGAGGAATTGTCGAGCGCGAATTTGAGTTCAGTGTGGGGTTGGCAGTTGCACGACAAGGTCGAGATCTGGTAATTTTTGAATTTTTTATTAGCTGAGGTTGTAGGGATGGATTTGCAGGCTAGTAGCTGGTTAGTTGCTGCTGCTTTGTGTTTAAGTGGTCTTGGCATAATTTGAACTCGTGAATATAGAATTTGCAGCCATTGATTGTGAATGAAAGTAAGCCTATTCTTTTCAACTTGTTCATGTACTCACTTTTTCCTCTTTTCTTAACTTCATTCTTCATTAACATTGGTTTTTTTTACTCTATTTTTATTATTTTGTGGTTTCACCTCCATCTTCATCACTTCCAATTGTAGTGATTTTCAACTTATTTAACGAAAAATGGCTCTCATGACTTCAATTACCTCCTGTTTGCATTAGTGAACAGTAACTTTGCACAATTATTCTTTTGCTAATTCAATTTCGAATTTAAGTGATTTTTGAAAGTTTCATGCTAACTTATAATTGTCCACAATAGTCCATCGTAGTGTCATAATGAAAGTCAATGGAACTCTCTAGTTCTTAAGAGTTGAGGAGTAGCAAGATCCATATCATTTTAAGGTGGTTTACTCTGGTAATTAATGGTTCCGTCTTGTGCGAAAATGGCTGCGAAAAACCACCTCAAATCTACCAACTGCGGTATATACCTACTGGTCATAATAAGCTACTAGGGTCATATTGAGCCATTCTATATTCCGCTAACTATATCTACATCTAAGCCTAAGTAGATTTTTGGTTCTTTTGAGCAAACCTATGGAGCGTTTCAATGGCTACCCAGTGATCGCGTTCGTCACGAGTCGCCCGGATGGTCAATGCTCCCACAATTGACTTGCTTTCCTTCAAACGTATGGGTACACCGCCTGCATTGTAAAGGGTGTTCTCCACAAGAATACCATTCTCTTTGTTGTACTTTGACACGTAGGTTGTCAAGATATACGTTGAAAAGCCACGTTTGATAGCGGTGTTACAATTCTTACGAACCCATTCTTCATCGTCCAACATGATTTTACTGCCAGACATAGCATGGAAAAGTATTTGACCAGATTCCAGCGTAATATCAATCACAAAATTATTGGCTCCTAAATCTTCTGCTAAGGATTTCGCGCAACAACCTATTTCCCATGCCAAGGTACGATCAAAATTGGATAAAGCAATTGCTTCTCCTTCGGCATTTCTAATCTGGGATAACTCTTGGATCTTTTGGTACCGTTTGAGCCAACTCATTACAATTTGTGATAAATTTGCTTCTGTGGATTTTCTTGTCTTTTGCACTTCTTTTTCGCAGCCATGCAAAATGCGCAAATAAAAAATATGGAGAGTGTTTCCACTAAACGGAATCAATGTCGATTTCTGAGAAAATTTATGCAATAAGACACTGGAATTTTACTCCACAATCAGCTAACTGTACACGAAATGTGATAAGTGTATGCTTAGCAAGTAAAATTTTATGGGATTCCTAGCAATGGATATACGGTGATTTCTGCCTAGTTTCACCACTAGTCGAGCCTTCGTCTGAGTTTCTTAAATTGCTTTATTCTCTATTCTCTATGCTTCTAGAACTCAACGTAAAAGTTTAATATTGCTTTCATCATCATTATCATCCACCACAGGCATACACCGCTAGATCCTGCATTCATCTCACCTGCAACAATGCTGCGAATAAAATGGGTGCAAAAAATCAACTAATTGCAGCAAACGCCAAAGAATCACTTAGCTAATAAGAGAAAATGGTAATGAAGCTTCTTTTGGCTTATTTCCCTCCTTGACTTGAGCAAACCTACTCAACGTATCAATGGCTGCCCAATGGTCTATCGCGGGATCACTCTTGTGCGTTCCACAAGCCGTCCTGATGGTCAATGCTCCAATCACTATGTTGCTCCCTTTGAAACGAATAGGTACACTGCCTCCGCTGAAATTTTCATCATGAGGAAATTATTTTAGAGAATAGAGATCTAAATCTCTCTCCCAATTTCTATTACTAGGGTCCATAATGTGACTCGACTTGGCAAACCTGAATACGACTTCACGATTCTTGCGAACCCATTCTTCGTCATCCAAAGTGACATCGCTGCCAAAGGCGGCATGGAAAAGGACTTGACCGGATATCAAAGTGATATCGACCACCACAGAATGGACTGAATACAAACCATGTGCCAAGTCCTTGGCGAAACAGCCTATTTCCCACGCTAATCTGAGATCTAATTTGGATAAGGCGATTGAGTCACCTTCAAAAGACAAGATATGAGACGTTGATGGATGGTTAGTTTCGTAACGTGGTAACCAACTCATTGAAATTTGATAATAACCGAAGCCGACTGAAATAATACTCTTGCGACTACTTTTTAGTGGTCCAGACTGTGCCAACGCTGAAGCGAATTGTTCTTCATTCGTTCTGCTGATTTTAAAGGTACAGCGACCGTGGTACGCCTGCTTTTTCAAAGTTGCGGCTCCATTTGTGGGCTTGTGTTGTATACGTCAATTCTTGCCTTATGAAAGAAATCTCGGTTCCTCACTCTTTAACACAAAGTTGTCGGTGAATCCCCTAATTTTGTTGATACCTAGTCGTGTTCATAAATGCTGTCTAGGACCAAGTGAAGGTTCATTTTGCGGCTAATTGCTCACTTCTTCCAGACATTTATAAAACTGCTTCATGTCCTCTCAAGTACCAAACATTTTTTGAATATTTTTTGAATGAGAAAATTGTCCAAGTTAGTCTCTTTTGCATTAACCGAGAAAATAACCGTAGAAACGTAAACCCAAGTAAGTAGTCAGAAGTGTTTTGAACTGAACTGTGGTTGGGTGTTCAGTGCAGACTTCAGTAGATAAATTTCAATCTCACTTGACAAAGATTAAAAGCAATTTCTTCACGAGATTATCTTCGGTAAACAAGTCTTGATATCGCTTGGTGGTCTTACCTGTCATTTTCAAATTTTCTCTTCTCCTTTCTTAACGTTCGCAGCTATTCAATACTGCGAAAACTGCAAGTGAAACAGTTTTTAAAGTTGTCTTAAAGACATGGCATCAATTGCGCTTCAGAACTGCCCAAATCATTGTAGTAAGTTCATACCAAAACCAAGAGCAACTCAAAAACGGCAAAAATATCAAATAAAGCAAACCAGCAAATTTCAAGTGTTAAATCAGTTATTCAGACCTTCTGCCACTCAATCATAAACATTTTATAATCAAGATCCCACGACCATACGAATCTAATCACTCCCCAATTCATTCAAGTTTCTCATTTCTCTCCAGTTTAGTGCGGCACTCTATACAGGTCTCACTAGCGGCAAATATAGCATACTCCACATAAATTTCTGGCGTATCATTTACACCATCAGTGGCGGAATTTGCTAGTAACCGTCAACTTTTAGGGTCAGCATGCATCTAACAATCCATAATGCTCATAATGGCTTAACCACGTCGATCCAAAAACCCATACGATATCATTCCTATCAAAGCTTCAAAGAGTATATTGTGGAGTCGTTTACAAATTACATACTAGATGATGCCAATAATGTGTTTTTGTTGACTCAGTTTGGCATGAGAGTCGACTTCAACATAATCAACGAACTAAATGATATTTATTTTTTCGACAAACGACTATTTGTCAACGAAAACCCAGCCTCCATTTTAAAGGATTATGCCACCCAAACTATGCGAGATATCCCTCCTCCCAAGCATCCCCTGCTTGCTCCATATAGTCGGGGACTCAATATCCGGCAAATGAGTAGCAGTTTGCGGTCGAATGCTGGATGGTCTATGTCTGTCAAAGTAGACGCAGCATTGGCCGATGAACAAGTTCGAGCATATAAGCGGCAAATCAGCGTGATGTTCCGCTGCCTTAGCATTATGTTTGAGTTTATCGCCAGCTTTACGTCGGATATCGAAAACTCATTCACAAAGTTTTACAATCACATCAACCAATTGAGCCTCAAGACCCTTCATGAACATTGGAAATCTCACTACAAAACGCTTGCGAGCAGGCCCCAGTTCACATTCAAGAACGGTAAGTCTGTTCGTCTTGCGGATATGCTCAACTACGATGCTTTAGTTGAAGCGTCGCAGTTTGTAGAAAGAAACTTGCTGACTGTGATCGACCAGTTCAACCAGCTATCGGCCACCATTAACGAGGTGAATAAGTCCAAAATAGATATCGATGGTGAAATTCAGGTTTTGAGAGACGAGTCGATTGCTGAATTTGCATCTTTAAAGGCTCTGGAATCACTTGTCGAAGACATCAAGTCCATCGGCACCGCAATCTCGACAGAAATTGACCTGATAGCATCGTCTGAAAGCCGTGTTTTGGGCGATATATACACAAAACATGTTGAGCTGTCCAAAAAATTGGACGAAAAGTACGTCCAACTTTACAATGATCTCACGAAACTCGACCAGTTCAAGGACAAATTGGCTGAAAAGGGAACCGCCTTGTTTCGGCATTGCGCTCGGTTGCAGATGCAAATGGTTAACGTCAAGCTAGCATTGAACGAGTTTGATTCTAGAAAGCAAGAAGGCAAGCAACGCAGCGCTATGCAAAAAGTTCAAGAGATCAAAAAGAAGGAAGAGTATTTATCGTTGACCATAGACTTGCCATTGCTTTTTGGGTTTGCAATTATCGAAATGCGGCGCCAATATGAATGGTATGACTTCTTTGCCTCGGGTGCAGTCAGTAACGTTACTGAACAGCTCCAGGTAATTATAAACCAAGAACGTGTGTTCCGCAAAATCTGGGCTAAGAAAATCGGATCTTTTCTCTCCATCTTGGACTCTTTGCCGTCCGATTTATCCCAGACTCTTCCATCTCTCGATGTGACAGTGGTCAAGGGTCGAGAAGACTTTTTCGGAAAGTTTTGGATTCATGATATTCAAAGGGAAGATATCGACAAGTACATCAAGTGGGTCGGTAGTATCGATGCCGGGAAGCATGCCAATTTCTCCATGCTTCTTGAAAGAAATTTCGAAGACTTGATCAAGTCCACCAATGCCATGAAGCTGGTTACAAAGGCAATAGGGACGCTCTCCTCGTACACTTCTCCTGAAAATATCGATGCTGTACAACCCAACGACAAAAAGGAAGATCAGGACTTGATCCAGGGCTACAAGAATAGAATTCGAAAGCTAGAAAACTTGCTTCACCAACAGCAGTTCAAAGATCTTTCAACCTGGCCTGTGATCAAGGGAGCCACTCAGGATCAAAGTATAATATTCAATCCTAAGCGAAATTCCGGCGTTGGCTCGGATAATGTCTTGGTACATCTGCAGCACGACGCAAAAATCCTATTGCAGAACCACCGATCGTCCATCAAAGACGAACTGTCATCCAGGACCGACCACTTAAAACTTGCAAAAGAAAACGAGGATTTGAGAAAACGTTTGCAGGAGCTTCAAATTGGCGGTGAGAGAAGAGTCGAAGCCAAAGTTCCATTTGAAGCGAGCCTTTCGGGAACTAAGATATTGGCTCAACAAAACACTGAAATCTTGGCGCAAAAGAAGGCACTAGAGATGAAAGTTGACAGTCAGCTCCAGGTTATTGAAAAAATACAAAAAGAGTCGAGTGAAAAAGATAACGAGATATTTGCTCTCAAAAAGCAGATTCAAGATCTCACGGGAGAAGCCAATGAATTCTACGCAAGGAATGAAGAACTCAAGAAGAACGCTGAGGTGAAATATGATCATTTGGTGCAAGAGTTAAATGAAGAAAAGGACAAGTCTTCTAGCTTGTCGTCGGAGCTAGATGCAATGAAAAGAGGTGCCAATGATCGAAAAGACGCCGAGAAGGCTATAGCCGAATTGACGAGTGTCGCTTCAGATTTGTACGGCAAGCTCGTTGACCACTCGCATATTACGTTTGATTATGTTCTCACGCTTTCGTATATTCTTGAGAAGATGGGGTTGATGCTTACCAACGAAGAAGGCAAGAACAACGTCTTCAAGATCAGAAGAGTGAAAGGTTTGCGATCAAGGAAACAGGACGGTGAGAACTCACAAACCGATGTTGGTTCGCCTGTGCCCGGTGCAATCAAAAACATGATGGTTTGGTCTCACACAGATATCAATGTGAATCCAGCAGACATGATAGAGTCTGCGAAAGAAATCATCAATGTGTGTCGCAACAAGATGGATGAAACATTTGATAAGTATAATCAAGTTGTGGCTTTCAGGTCGAATGTGAGTATCGAGCAGGTGAGTGAGCACGACATAAGAACCATCGAATTCTTTCTGAATGCTGTAGTCAAGAGATTCAAGGACGTGGAAGGACTTGCCAAAAAATTGGCTAAGGAAAAGAAAACCTATGAGACTCAACTACAAAAGCTCACTCGAAAGATGAGTGCAAAAGTCACCTTGAGTAACTTTCAAACCAATGATTTAGTTCTCTTTCTTCCGACCAGGCTAGAGACAAAGGAACCTCAGGAGGTGATACAGCCGTGGACAGCGTTCAATATAGGGACTCCTCACTACTTTTTGAAGAGCCAACCGAGCGTCGAAAGAGAGTGGATAGTGGCTCGGATTGTCAGTATTGTGGAACACACGGTGACAGCCACCAACAAAAACGACACCTCTTTAAATCCGTACAGGTTGAGCGAAGGTATTACTTGGTTTCTGGTCGAGGCGAAAGAGGTAAGTCAGTAAAATTAATATATAGGGTCTAAGATGGAGCATTATTAAACAAGTAAGATACACTCTCTCCGTGGTGTAGTCTTCGGATCGCTTCCGCCAATATCGGGCTTATATCTATGATTTCTAGTTTGGGGCATTTTTGGAGCTTGTCAGCCAACGGCATGGAGTTGGTGCACACGATCTTGTCGAGCCGAGACAGGTTGAGTTTCTCAATGGCATTGCTGGAAAAAATTCCATGGGTAACTATAGCGATGACTTTCTGGGCTCCATTATCCATCAAGATGTCTGCTGCCTTGCAAAGAGTGCCACAAGTGTCTGCCATATCATCGATGAGTATGCATACATTATCTTTAACATCTCCAACAAGCACCATTCGAGACACTTCATTGGCTCGTTGTCTTTCTTTGTGTATCAAGGCAAATCTGACATCTAGCTTGTCGGCAATAGAAGCCACTCTCTTTGCTCCGCCAGCATCGGGTGAAACAATAACTAAATCGTCCTTATTATACTTCTCTTTGATGTATCGCAACACCAATGGTTCCGCATACAAATTGTCCACTGGAACCCGGAAAAAGCCTTGGATTTGGGATGCGTGGAGATCCATGGTGATGACGTGGTTACATCCAGCGGTTTGGAGCAAATTAGCAATAAGTTTGGCAGTAATCGGTGCTCGGGACCGGTCTTTTTTATCTTGTCTGGCGTATGGAAAATTCGGTATCACGGCCGTTATTCTTCTGGCACTCGAGGTACGCAAAGCGTTCATAATCACCATCATTTCCATGAGGTAATCGTTAATATTTTGTTCTCCACAGCCAGTCTGTATGACATAGACGTCCTCATCTCGAACCGACTCGCCAACAATTACGGCAGTTTCTCTGTTTGTGTATTGGAAAGCGGTCACGTTGGCCAAGCCTATGTTTAGCTTCTCAGATATGAGGTGGGAAAGCTCGACATGGGAGTTTCCCGTGAGCAATTTGATGTTGTTCTGACTAGCAGGCATCAGTTGAGATGAAAATTAAACGTGCGAAGATAAGAATGAGATGGAGAGATTATATAATTCCAGAGATACTGAAAGCGACCTTTCAAGTTCATATAGATTACAGAGAATGGAGTTTAAGAGTCAAAGTATGAGATATGGATACTATGAACTTTGCAAATAATGACTTAGCCGATAGAGTGTAGAGTCAAAGATGTAATTTTAACTCACTCTCTGGCCTATCTTCTTCTATTAATGAGTGTAAAGCAATGCCAATGCTTAATGCAAATGCTAATGGTGGGTAATCAAACCTGACAATTCCCCGGTAAAACTTAAATATTCATGAATGAGTGTGGTAATGGACCATAGTTGATCGTTTTCGGCTTTTTGTCGATTTAGTGCAAACCGCACTCTGGACTGGGCATCTCGAAAAAACGTTTGCACAAAATCTATCATCACCCTGGTTGGAAGTCGCATGACAGGAGTTGTCATGAGATGGGTATTGACGAGCTGCAACAATTTTTGTTTTT
The DNA here is from genome assembly GCF_000149425.1 of Meyerozyma guilliermondii ATCC 6260. Classification (NCBI taxonomy): domain Eukaryota; kingdom Fungi; phylum Ascomycota; class Pichiomycetes; order Serinales; family Debaryomycetaceae; genus Meyerozyma; species Meyerozyma guilliermondii. The sequence goes on along the minus strand of NW_001809794.1, from coordinate 112,640 downwards.
GAAAGTCAACAGAGTCGTTTTCGCTCCTGCTCATTTTCTGAAATTCATTGAGTAGATTCACTACCAGTGTAGCTATAGTAGCCAAGAACTCTTGAAGCTGGCTAACGCTATAGTCTTGACATTCTCGGGGAATGTAGTCGTATGCAAGAAGGACCTTGACCAAGCTTTTCTTGGCCAAACCAATGCCGATTCCTGAATCAATGTCCAGCGGTGAAACTTCGGTTTTTAGTAGTCCAGTTAAAGTCTCGTGGTAGCTCTCGTCATAAGCTACCTTTTCTGCCAACAGCGTCAAAGATGAACTCATGTGTAGCCAGTGATGCAAAAGCGATCGAAAGACCTTCATATTCCAAGTGTCTTTATCTTCGACAAACTTGTTCCGAAGAAAGTATCGAATATTGGAATGGGTATTATTGGTGTCAATGTCGGTCATAGTCCACGATTCAAGTGCAATTTCAAGAATGAGCGCGAGATAAAATGCTCTTTGTTCTTCTTCGCCCATCTTGAAGATCTGCTCGATTTCGCTGCTGAGATACTGCTGGTCCGACGAGAGCCTTGTATTTTCGAAGATGGTTTTAACTCTTGTCCTGAGCAGAAATGAAAGTCTCTCATCTAACGAATCATACAACCGGTCCAAGAAAGTCTGAAGCTCAATATTGTCACTATAGAACCCTTCTGCCAACCAGGGTACATAGTGAGTGTTAGCTTTTATAGCAGATGCTTTTGCTACTGGAAACGTTTCTGGTTTAGCCATTGGAGTTACTGACTTGCTCTCAGAATTAGTGCTTGGTTTTTTGGGTGGTCGAGGTGCCAGAGATGAATGCTTTGGTGCCATATTAGTGAATAGAAATTTCAAGTCTGAGATCTCCTTTTCTTCACATAGATTAATGGTGTCGCTAGAGACCAATGCTGGGTTCCATTTGACTCCGAGAAAATGGTACTTTGAGTCGCCTCGGGAGCCCAAACGCTTGATGTTAACCAGAGGAAATGCAATTTTTAAGAGTTTTCCAAACTTCGATTGGCCCAAAAGAAGGTTCTGTTCTTCGTCTCGATCATGCGAGAAGGGGTATTTGGCAATGCAGTGTTGGCAAAGAATGTAGTACACTTTGTATATGAACGGCCTGGGAATGGTGTAGGTTTGCGAGTTGCGGTCGCCAGGAACAATGACGAGGATCTCATCTAGGATCTTGAATGCTAAGAATGTTCGTTGGAGCTCGTGGAAGTTAATACTAGAAAGGTGGGTGGAGGACACCGGTAAATATTTTGCAAGCAAAGGTGGATTTTTGAAGAACTGAAGAAGGAGATCCAAAGCTTGGGATGTGCGTTGCAAATTTTCCAGGTCCACAGAGGAATGGTCGATTTTGTTGTTTGTGTCGATAATTGGGTGGCCGTCGTTAAACAAAAGGTTGTAGAACTCATCGATAGGAAGGCTCAATGCGAGTTTTCTTGTCACCTCCAAGAGGTAGGTATTGATGTTGGAATTGTCCACGTTTTGCAACTGTTTGATAAGTGACTGTACCAACGGGTTAGCCACGGCATCCGGAACCGCTGTGGGAGGCGGAGGAGCCGGTGGAGCCAGAGAAACGTCAAATGGAGAATCAAGCGAAACGGTATTAAAGTGGGACGAAATGGAAAGATTATTGCGAGTGTGGCGCAAATGGTGGAGTTGTCGAGCCAGCGACGGAGCCGGGGGCGGCGAGTAGACTGCCGGAACCAAATGGGTGGGATAAGAATAGATGGGAGGTTGCTTTTCGTGGGATTCATCGGGATCGGCAAAGGCGAAGTTTGGATTCAGGACCGACAGTTTCTGTCGCTTGTGGCCCTTGCGATGCGAGCCAGACGGGTGCGGGTGCATTTTATGATACTCATGGGTGAAAAGGAAAAACAAAAATGTGATGTTGACGGATGCAAGGCTATGCGATGTGCGAGATTAAGACGTGAAATTGAAATGCTAGGGAAGTAATTTTTTGTGGCAAAAATCAACTTGCGGCAGTTTTAGGGGTGGAAAAGAAACTACCGCCGAAACAACCACTGAGTTTATCCGTGACTTGCCGCGGAGTTGTTTGCAACCTATTTTGTGGAAGTCGTGTAATAGCTTTCGTCTTGCCTGTTCCATTAATAGTGCGGTGTCTGGGTGTAGGGATCAGGATTCGGAGGCCAGGATTTGGCGGAGATGGCCCTCAGAAATAGATAAAGATTTTGAAGAATTGAAGAACAGTGGTTTTAATGGTTTAGATGGTAATTTCGGTCACTATATGTACTCTTGTTTTTCCTTTCTCTCTTCTTTTCTTTCTTTCTTTCTTTCTTTTCTTTTTTTGCTTAATTTCTAAATTTTGCAGTAATAAAAATAAATTCATAGAATTCTAACTCTACTCATACTTAAATAAAATGCACATTGCATAATTTTTCCTTACAACTTGGCCTTGGGCGCGAGTTGGGTGCTCAACACCTCCTTCATCTCGTTCGCAGAGTCGGTAAGGTACCATTTCAACGCATCGGAACGCAATCCATTTCCTTTCTTACATGAAATGTGGGTGTGGATCCAATCTTTGTTAACAAGGTATGCCAACCCAAAACCTTCGTCAATAACTTGCGACCATCCCCAAGATTGGAGGTGCTCGGAAGGCACTTGAGAAGTGGAAATATACCATGTACCACTGTAGGAGAAAACAGGGTCTTGGAAAATAGCTGGAACAGGTTCACCGGGTTGCAACATTTGCTTGAGACCAAAAAGGTGACGGTCGACTCCACGTCCATCGGCGGCTTCAGTCAAGTAGGTAACATGTTGCTTACAAGCCTTGTTAAAGGTGTCGATTTTTTCCTCGATGGTGGATCCAGGATTGGTCCACGTCTTGACAAAAGCAGCGGATTCCTTGGAAACAGATCTACCGGTTTCGGTTCTACCCTTCAAGTATTTTCTCGTAGCGGCCGATTCGTAGGTTGGTCTGATCTTTCCAGTCAACTTGTAGTAGGCCAATTGAATCATCATTTGCACGTAAGCATCGGGAGACACCTTGAACTGCTTGATGAGGTTCTTACCGTATCCGTGGTACTGGAAGAGTTCCTCATCGAGCGAATTGACGGTTTCGTTGAACTTGACAATGGCATCGGCAATATCCTGGCGAACCACAGGGCTGATGTCGAAAGCCAAAGCGGTGGGGAGAGCTTCGACGTCAACTTCAGCTACACTTTTGTTATTTGCGGTTAACTCAGCCACCAACGCCGTTGGGTCTTCCTTGGAGATAGAATCCATAATGTAGTTGTTCATCTGCACCGTAGGAGTAGCATCCATTCTAGAGTGCTCACCCAAGAAACCCGAGTTTCCGTTGGCGGCTACAAAAAATTCCAAAGGCTTATCGAACCACCGGTTCTGGCCGTCTCCGTGCCAGCAGTTACGCAGCTTTTCTTCGATGGTGATGGGGCTGTGGTCATCGAGACACAACACAAACGACGAGGCAAAGATGGTCTCGAGCGAAGCTTCGTTGACGGGCGATTTGATCAACGACTGGTAGCTCTTTAACCACTCGTCACGGTTCAACGACGTCAATGCACCAATACCAAGACCTCTGGGTTTGATAGATGCATCGTACTGGATGAAAGCCAATTGCTTGAAAATATCAGGCTTCAGCAACGCCTGACCACTCTTGGTGTGGTGATAAACCTTGTAGAAGTGGTTCTTGTGGATCACCACGAAATAGCGGTGGTCGGCACCTTCGTACTTCTTGGTGATGTCCAGACCGGCAGCGGGGACCCTGGAGTTGTTGAACATGTAGTGGAACGCATTCATACAGTATGGGTTTCCCTTAATAATTTCCGGCTCAAGGGTCTCATTTTGAACATCTTCCATAAACTTGAGGGTGTAATACGAGATCAAAGTAGCCTTCAACAATTGATCGTGGCCAATTGGATTGCGGATATCCTTGTGCGACAAAAAGTAAGACACGTAGGGAACCACAGGATCCCTGTACAGCATATAAGCATAATCATCCCACCATTCTGCCAACCAATTATCTTTGTCTTTAGCAAACAGAGTCAATCTCGATTGAAGAGTTTCCCCAGCTCCTCCGGGCTTCACAAACTCTTCCACCTTGGCAGTAGTTGCCTTTAACTGCTCAGGAGTCAAATATGGCTCAACCGACCTTAAATATTTGGCGGTGGTTTCTGCCAAACTGGGCACCGGTAACCGGGGAAGGTCTTTTTGGTATTTGAAAAGATCACCTTTAAGAGCTGACGTGGAAAATTGTTTAATTCCAGCTACTTGTTTCATTGCTCTTAGCATTTGCGCGCAATTCAAAATGAGTATTCAATCTCACAAAGAAAGAATCTTGCCACAATTAAGAGGATGCTAACTCCTATAAGTAGTGTTCCCAACATCCGAGGGTTTGTGCGCTTACATCAGCACCCCCACATGATTCGCATGCGCTTACGACGCAGGCGCTGGTCCGAGGGTCCGTATTGTAAGCCGGGGGCGCTCGTAAACGGGGGCGGGCAATAACCGGGGTCAGGCAAACCGGCGATAAGCCGGAAATGAGCCAAAAATCATCCAAATTGATATAAAGCGGCCGGTCAGTGGACTTCAATGTCCGTCGGAGTCGGCTCATACCGGGCGCTTATGTAAAAATCTGGGGTCGGTGCCCGACCCAAACACCACTCATAATCCCATACATCCATACACCAGTTAAAGCCACCCAAACCTCAAGCCCGGTGCTTGCTTACGTACATCGCTGTCTTCTTCTGCTGCTTACGTACTCGAGTTCTCTTCTGCTTACATATTCGCGTTTTCATACATTTTCACAGTTCTTCGCGAGATCTTTTCATTTGCAGCATTTGCATCCACTCTTTACTGCATCTCTAATACCCTTTTGCATGGTTTTGTGCCCCGAATCCGCCACCGGTCTTGAGTATGATCGACTTTAGCTTTCGCGAAGCGTCTGCTATTTTTCTTCTAATATGGTACATTGTGATTCTAGTGGCCGCGTACTCCGGTTTTTTTGCCCTCATGAATCGGTACCGGAAACCGCCCAGTTTTCCGTTGAATGAACGTGACATGGAACCGGTGCTGATTATCCGGCCATTGAAAGGCATTGAGCCAGAAATGTACTCGTGTTTGGAATCGTCATTTCTTCAAAACTACCCACAGAACAAGTTTGAAATTTTGTTTTGTGTTGACGAGACCAATGATGCGGCGATTCCCGTGGTCCAGAGCCTCATACAACGGTACCCGCTGGTCAGAGCTCAAATATTGGTGTCGAAACATGACCCTGAAACCAACCAGTCAACGCAGCATTTTGGCCCGAATCCCAAAGTCAATAATCTTGCCAAAGGGTTCCGCGCCGCCAAACACGACATTTTGTGGGTGATGGATTCGAATGTGTGGGCGTCGCCTAATGTTCTTCGAAATTCTGTTAAAACGCTCAACTATAATACTAATAATGGAGTAGCAGTGCTGGGCTCGCGGCGCAACAAATTGGTCCACCATGTCCCGCTCGCGCTCAGTGTGAGTCCACAGGCACCGACCGACTCGGAGTATGTAACAAACTCGACACCGAACTCGTCAAGTTCATCGAGTCTTTCAATTTCGGAGCCAAAATCAACCTCAAAGCTAATTTCTCCAAATTCAACTTCAACCTCAAGTTCAAGCTCAATACCGCTGGCACAGCTGTCCCTGTCAATACCGCTCCTGTCAATATCGCTGCCGCTGTCTATTTCGCCGCCGCGGCGGCGGCTTCTCAAAAAATTCGGCGCCAAACTCGACGAAATGTTTCTTCTCACATCGCATCTGAAATTCTATGTTTCTCTCAATAATCTCGCCGTGGCGCCCTGCGTCAACGGCAAGTCCAACATCTACCGTCGCTCCGACTTGGACTTGGCGGTGGCAGCCATTCCCATCAAGCACTCGCCGTTCTTCAATACTCCAGCCGTGCGCAACGACGCTCTTCAATTAACTCGAGAAGCCAAACCGGGAAACTCCATCAAGTTTTTCTCCAAATATATTGGCGAAGACAACATGATTGGAATTGCCTTATGGGAAAATCTTCATGGCCGTACCGGACTCACGTCCGATGTAGTGATTCAGCCGCTCAGTGGAACAGACAACACCATCAGCAATTACGCCGAAAGAAGAGTGCGGTGGCTCCGCGTGCGCAAGTATATGGTGCTTGCGGCCACATTGATCGAACCCACCACCGAATCCATCATTTGTGGGGTGTACGGAACTTATGCCGTTTCTACACTTTTCTTCAACCAGTGGTTCAACTGGAAATATTTCGCATTTCATCTCGCAATATGGATCCTCACCGACTACTGCCAGTACTACACATTGATCTACAACATTGCTAGCTTCGAACACCCGCCAAAATGGCTCGCTAGACACAACCTCCCACCATTGAAAAGACCATTTTTCAGCTGGATCCAGGTGTGGTTTATGCGTGAACTCTTGGCGCTCCCCATATGGATTTCCGCCATGTGCGGCCACGAAATCGACTGGAGAGGCCGCCCGTTCAAAATCAAACCGGACTTGTCGGCGGAAGAGCTCTAGTACACCCGCCGTGCTTCTGTATATAAAATTCCAGGCTTCAAGTGTGCGCCGCGCCCTGCTTATGTAACCGGCACATGTTTCAGCCAAATATTCATAAATAGCATTTTGTACGGATAAAGTGTCCTGGACAAAGATCTGACGTTTCACGTTCATTCTTTCACCTGAAAACTTGCATAGACATTCGTCGTAGCCGGCACGACCACACTACACCTCTGACCGGTGTTCATAGTGCCGTAGGGCTAAAAATCTCATTTCCAACACTTTTCGTTTAACGTGTACAAATTGCAAAAAACTCATTTTTGGCCCTAATTTTCGCCACCAAATTCATCCCTGCTATCACAGACTGCTAATACCCCAATATGGTAGCCGAAGAGTCGGTTCCAGGTTCATTCGACATACCTATCCAGACCTGTAAGCGATGCGGAGAGCCGATATTTGAAGGTCATGCGTATGAATTAGGAGAAGATCGGTGGCATATCCACTGTTTCAAGTGCTCCAAATGTGAAACATCGCTTGGGTGCAACTCCAACTTTTTGGTGCTTGGAAACGGGAATCTTATCTGCTCTAATTGCTCGTATAACTGCAAGCAATGTGGAAAGAAAATCGACGATTTGGCTATTTTGACAGGCGACCAAGCTTATTGCTCGTCGTGCTTCAAGTGTCGTTCCTGTAAGCTCAAAATCGAGGATTTACGGTACGCAAGAACATCCAAAGGACTCTTTTGTATGAGTTGTCATGAAAAACTTATCGCCAAGAAGAAGAAACACGACTCAAAAAAGAAGTTGATGGCCCAAGATGGACTGCAAAATTCCACTCCCTCCGAGCTAAATACCCCCGAGATGAAACCAAGAGACAGAAGCAATTCCAGATTGGACCTGTTACGGTCAGAATCTTCATCTTTATCGAGATCCAACTCACGGAAAAACGTCCGTCCTCCTCCGCCAGAGCTTCCCGTGGAGCAGATCTACAACAGGTCTCTCGCGCTGGACGTTTTCACTGCATCTAACCGATCTGGCTCGAGCATCAGTACCAAAGACAAAAATCTTCCACCTCCCCCAACCGAAGCTAAAACCCCCAACTCGCAGCCATTGCCTCAGGACTCCTTCCATTTGACAAAATCAGCCGTCTCTTCGTACTCACAGTCCACCGCTACTCAGTCCTCCGAAAAGCCATGGGACAGAATCTCGCCAGCCAACAGTAATACCTCTTCAATTGAAGAAGTGGTTGACAGTGACGACGAACTCAACCAGAAAACGACGTCGCCCCTTGACAGGCAGCTCCACACACCTCCTATAAACGGACAATCCAGCAATCAGCTCCAGCCAGCTGCGCAAATCAGCTCGTTGGATTCACATTCCTCAATGAGCCAGAGAATCGAATCTCCTTCATTCGTCTCAAAACGAAACTTCCAGGGCAAAGACCTTCTAATTCTCTCTCCCAACCAGTACTATGACCAAGCTCCGTCCGCCAACTCGCCTCTGGTTTCTGTTTCTTCCGAAGGCAGCAGCAAGTATAGCGGTGACAGAACCGGGTTGGAACCTGGTACTATGGACCGTCAGCGTGGAAATGCTTCGCCGTTTGCTCGAGCCAATCGTCAAGCTCGGGTTCTAGAGACGTCACCGGAGCATAGCAAGGACGATAGTACTGGCATTGAAGAATGGCCTGAACAAAGAAACGCAGCAAATGTAACGCCAGTCAAGAGAACGAAAAATATCGACTCTCCCTCAACGGTTGCGTCTCCACCGCCTCGACTTCCATTGCCAAATGTTCCTTTAACACCAAACGAGAGCAATAACAAAAGTTCTGACAAGGTACCCCCAAGACATATCAACAGGTCGCCATTCAAGGATTTCAACAGGAGTCCCCAGGGCTTGGGATTGGAAGGTATGGAGTACTACGATCCTGAGAAAATAGGATCTAAGGATAGCGATAGCCCCGAGAAGAAAAACGGTCATAAAAGACAACCCGTGGACCACAAAGTGCCCAAGGCTAAAATTATTGGGAACCAAACCCCGGTGGTGACCAATCTCGAGGACTCATACGGAGACCAAGTCAACGAGCAGGAAGATTTGACGAGAAAATACTCGTTGAGAAGCACAAAATTCTCATTGAAGCACAAGAGATCGGTTTCGGGAGGCAGTGGAAGTGGACTCAGCATCAAACTCAATCCGTTCAAAGGAAGAGACGATCGTGGACATGCCAGACATGTATCTGATGGTTCCATCAATGGCAATTCCGCGTATACTACACCACCTTTACCACGAACTTCACCGATGAATCACCCCTCCTCGTTCACCTACAGCCCCAACAACTACAACGGACACAACAGATCGACTTCTGACACTCCATTTGTGTCCAACTTGGAAAGCTACAACACTGGAAACGAGTACCACAAGAACGAACTTGAGTTGCGAGGGATGAAGCTCGAAATGTACCAAATGGATAGTCAGCGGAGTTCATTACAGACAGAAATCAGCACCTTATCAGAGCAAAAGACAAAGATTGCCAGTGCTGTTGAAGCCATCAAGGACAAATTCTCTAAGGAAACCACCAACTACGAGATTCTCATGAGAGAAATCGCAGACCTAGAAAAGGTCAAGTATGGTCTTGCCGAGGAAAACCGTCGTCTTCGCATGGAAAACGACCAATTGGACTCGTCCTTGAGAGTTCCCAGAAACAGCGACATTGGGTCCACGGCCGAGACTACTTTGGCAGCAAGCTTGGGCAGTACCATGCCGTTGACGAAGCTGACGTCGTCGTCGTCGTACATCAACGAAACTCCCAACTACACAAATTACGACGACCAAAACGTGGAAACGAACAAGGCGACAAAATTGAAATTCTGGAGACGAGCCAAGCTTGGGTCCAGCAGCTCGCCGTCGTCGGCGCCGGTGCCTATACAAGTTTCCAGTCCTCAGCTAGTGAGTCAGAATAGACTGGCCAACGGAAGCAATGGCATGAAAATGAGCCAGAGCCATAGTTCCACCACCATCAACCCAGCGGAAAACGGTACACATTCTCATGCCAATTCAGGGAGCGGAAGTGATTTTTTGAGTGTTGAAAAACCGAAAAAGACATCGTCCAACCAAGGGTCGTTTTTCACTCGAAGCAAGTCTTCGAATATTTTGGACTCATTCATCGGAAACAATTCGGCCAGCGAAAAAGCCGATGGAAATGCTCCACTTTTCTCGTCTACCATTCAGCAGCGGGCCACTTTCGAGAACGAACTGGTGCCGTTCATAGTCACAAAATGCATCCAAGAGGTGGAGGTCCGCGGGTTGGATGTGGAGGGAATCTACCGAATTTCTGGTGGAAATTCAGCCATTGTCAATATCGAAAACTGCTTTTCGAATCTTACCGGTAAGAACGACGACAAGTACCAGAAACTCTTGGAAGCATTGGATGTGGACATCAACGCTGTGACTTCAGCACTCAAGCGTTATTTACGCAAACTTCCTGAACCTATTATACCGTACAACATTTACACCGACTTCATCAAAGTGGGCCAATTGAAGCAGACGCTGTCGTTGGACCAACAAGTCCACGAATTGAAAACCAAAGTCATTAACAGGCTTCCACCAGCCAACAAAAATACCCTCGAAATGTTGTGCCATCATCTAAATTTGATTACGCAAAACCAGGCTTCGAATCGAATGGGCACCAAAAACTTGTCTGTTGTATTTGCACCCACACTAGCACGGGACCGAACCGGAGAACGCGAGTTGACGGATACGGGACATCGAAACGACGCTACAGAGTTATTGTTGGAAAACTATGAACTTGTGTTTTAGGACTATATACAAGAACCTAATGAACGTTTTTGATTGCGGGACTCAGGTACATTTCAAGTCGGCGATGACCTACGCGTAGCAAGTGCTCGATGACACTGAACTGTTTTTTAGAAACCAGGCGATTTTTCGCGAACTCCTGCTTTATATAAGCACGCCAGTGAGCCTGGTATTCCGGCGGCTTTGTCCGCACTGTCCGGAACGACTGGCGGCATAACTTAAGCACGTCGCGCTGCAATCCTGAAAGTCTTGCCATGGACCGGAAGTCACCGGTTTTCGTTGAAATGCGGAGGTCACTACGCGTGGTGTCTGGATGCACGGATCAATTCATTAAACTAATATACATTTACTTTGCGTAGGTAAAGTCGACTTCGCCATCACGGTGGCCGTCACATTCGCCGCCCATACCGCAGGTACAGCTTCCCTTTGCTCTTTTACCGCATGCACAAGCATCAGAGGATGCAGGCACTGCGTTTTCAGTTGCAGCCTTGGCACAGTTGCAATGCAATGCAGGTTGAGCCCCACATGAACAAGTAGATTTCTTTGCGCACACGCAGTCACCAGAAGCACACACCATTTTTGTTGTGTTTGCAGCCAAGGCGGATCTTTATAGTCAAACCCCGCTGCGTGCAGGAAAGTGGTGTGACAGATGTGGCCAATCACGCGCGCGCTGAATGTCAGCAGCGGACGTAAGCGATCTGTGCTTACTTTGAGCCTGCAGATGACGATTCTTGCGTAATATGCGTAATATGCGTCACCGTGCAGTCAGTGTGCAGCTTCTCTTCAGTCACTCTTTAGTCACTCTTCAGTCTTCCGTTCTCTATTTGTCCTATAGTACATAATATACATGGCTATCAGGAGCCGTAATTCGTAAACTCCTTAAGCCGATCTCTGTAAAACTGCCCCAATTCCGACGTGCTATTATCTGTGGTATCGTGCTCAATGGTTGCAAATAAATCTTGCGGTTTTTCACCAGACACACCCGTCTGCTTTAATGTTATTGACGAATTGGTGGCCACGTCTTCAAATGCTTCAAGCAAATTGGAATTTGTCAGGGTATTTTCTCGTGGTTGAGTCCAGCTATTCTGGTCTAAAAACACATTTTGTTCGTCGTCAGCAGTCGACAATCGACGCCGTTTATTGGACCCAGTTTCTATGGTTTGCAAGTCTGGAAGTTGCATATTTTCTTCCACACTAGCTTTGTTGGTGTTAGTTTCCATTTCTGGAGGCGCCAACTCGCTATCGTCTCCGTATCGGATCCGTACCCCCAAAGGTGTTCTCATTATATCCACCGGCTCGTTGGAATCGGCACCAATTTTTGGAGTTCGCGGGAACCTCTGCAACGAATTTTGGCTGCGAAAGGGCGGATCTCGCATGGGAGTAGCTGCAAGAACCTGGGCCTGAAGTTGAGCCAGATCACGGACATTTTTGGATGGAGAAGGTGGTCCAAAGTCCGAAACGAGTACTGGTGGTTCCGGAAGTGTTGGCGACGAATTGATAAATTTACGAATCACCGAATCGCGGCGGTGGCGCTCACTGGTGGTGGCGCGGGTATCCTTTCGTGGAGAGATGGATATTCGGTGGTAATTGTCAAGAGACTGGCGGATGGTGTGGGTGATCATTTGGGGTGTTGGCTGGACAACAGCCCCGGGATTTGCATTTTTTCGTATTGCTTCTGGAGTCGACGCTTGTATATCATCTGCCTTGTGAGGACGTTCAGGTGACCACGTAGGAGTTTCTCCGAGACCGGCAAAAGCGTGGCCCTGATTTTTCGCGACATCGAGCCGATGAGCATGGTCTGTGTTCTGGTGGTCTTTTTCAAGCCAGTCGGTAGTGGATTTCGATGTGGTTTCGCATTGGTTTTCCTGAGCGTCAGCTCGCTTAGAATTGGCAATTGTATTCAAATTGGTGCCTAAATTGGCCGGTGCTTCGTAGCTGGTAAGTTCCACGTCTGCTGCCTGTTCCAAGAAGTATTTCCAAAAATTGGCATTGTTCCACACTTTCTGAGACGATTGAGCGTATTTAGCAAGAATTGGGAACATTTTTTCAGAAATTACTGCGTTCGCCTTGGATAAATTTTTGTCAATTTCTTGAAGAGTAAGGGTGATTTCTTGCTCTAGTTTTTCAAGCTCCAACGTCGCAGCCGGGTCCGAGCCCGCGCCTGAGCCCACATGCGCCGATTTGCGGCGCGTCAGCCCGGGAGCTATGGAGTATCGCTTCATGAAGATGGGTTGTTTACGCGTTGAGAAGCGGAACAGACCCACACACCAATAGATCCAAGCACCTACAACCGAGTACTGCCTGCAGGAACAAGCACCATTGGTGCGACCACTCAACCCAGTGGCGACTCGGAATGGGCAACAGCATGTCTGTATCTTTTGCGCCCGAATGCACGCCTGCAAAGACCAAGTATGACGAGTGTTTCAATGCGTGGTACTCGGAAAAATTTCTTAAGGGAAAGTCGCTCCATAACGAATGCACGGATTTGTGGGATGAGTATATCACTTGTGTGAACACTGCGTTGGCAAAACAAAAGATCAAGCCTATGTTGGACAAGGCGAGGGAAGACCAGCCGTTCACGAGTGAGGAGATACAAGGAAAGGAAAAGTAGGAGAAAGAAACGAAGGGAAAAAGTGGAAAGGAAGAAAAAGTAAGAGGAAAGTCATGTAAATAAATAGTAAGAAAATGATGCAGAGGATGCAGAGGGACTGCGTTTGAATACTGTGTCGGCTGTAGGTGAGTTGCATTGCAGGGCGTCCACTGCTTATACGCCGTGAGCTGCAGCGGTGCACCGGTGTAAATATTTATCTATTCTATTCTCAATTCTATTCTCTGTTCTTCTCCATTCTTATGCTCGTTGAAGAGGTGCCCAAAGGCGCTAATCCTAGGGTATATTTCTCGTCGTCTGTCAACCTCTCAGCCAAATCTCGCCCGTATGCAAATCAAGAATCAAATGAAACTGCAGCAGAATCCGCTTCTCGTCAAGGCAAGAATAGGCCCAAAGTAAACTACAACCTTACGTATTTGATGAATGCACAGACGCAAATTGCCGATTCCAGTTCTGGTGGAAGCCTCAAGTCGGCTCAACAAATCCAACTCGAGCGAATAATTTCCAAGCGTTTGGTGGACCTAAACCGAGAACCGGCATCTGGAGCTCAGTTTGAGCTTCCTAAGAATTTTGCATATCACAGTATTCACGGTGGAATTAACCCCGATAAGAAAGCCAGACAGGGAAACACCCCCACCACCAAAAAGATTCTTTCTGCTCGTCGAAATCTCAATCTGTACTTTGAAGAAGAAAGAAATGTCATTTCCATAAATTCCATTTTGGCACTCAATTACCAATTTGTCGATGCTATCGACAGTATATCTTCCGAAAATGACGGTCCAGCTTCGAAACGACGTAAACTTCGAAAAAGTTCCACATTCAAACCTCGGCTTAGACTCTGCTGTATTTGCGGCCAAAACTCGTCTTATGCAAGATGCACTTCTTGTGGCTTATTTCTGTGCAGTGTTCGATGCAACCGAGTACACCAGGAGCTGCGGTGCAATTAGCTGCTAGCGTAGCTAGCAATAGCTAGCAATAGCCAGAAAATTGCAGCTTTTGAGCAATTGGTGCTTATTCTTGCCGAGCCGAAATTTGACCAAAAATTTCACCAGAAAGTATAGTATAATGAGGTTTATGAAAAACAGCCAATTCCTCATTATGATTCATGAGATTTGTGTGGTGGTTGGTATTGGTGGCTTCGGTGTTCGGTATGGCCTCGCCAGACTACCATGCTTTGGTGGAATATGTCAATATTGCATCCATCGCTTACTGCATTAACCGCGGCTTGAAGCCCGGAAAATTACTGTCGTTTTGCACGCTAGACAGATGCACCAATGACGCTCTCCAGGACCTTGAGATTGTTGATACCTTCGACTTTAATAACTGGGCCGAAATTGGTGCTGGGTTTTATGCCATCGATAAGCAAAACCAACGCATAATTCTTGGGTTCCGAGGAACATCTTCGATTCGAGATTGGAAGGGAAACATCGATGCCATACCTGTTCCGTACCGTCCTATCGTTCGAAAGCGCAAAAAAGTCCCCACCAAGTGTGAAAATTGTCTTGTTCATCGAGGATTTTACCAATTTCTCGAACGAAACTGTATGGATATCATTGAAAAAGTGCTGTCTTTGAAAGAAGAACACCCTGATTTCAAGCTAGTGGTGGTTGGGCACTCGCTAGGCGGAGCGCTAGCCATCTTGAGCGGAGTGGAGCTCCAGATTTTGGGCCACAAAACGTTGGTTGTGTCGTTTGCTAGTCCAAAAGTCGGCAACAAGGCGATGATGAAATTCATCGACGACCAGTTTAAAACCCGCCAAGTTGTCCACCAGGTCAGAAAAACCCATTCCTTCGACCATGGCTTCATCAGAGTGGTCCACAAGAACGACCCGGTTCCGTACCTTCCACCAGGCATCTATGCTCACGGCGGATGTGAGTACTATATTAACAAGGGAGATCTTCCTCATGGCCCGAAAAACCTCGAGCGGGACTCTGGTCGAGATTTGAGCGAGTTGGAGTTTCTCCAGCAGTCTCTTGGCATGATTGATTTGCATTCGGTGTGGGGCAGAAAGGAGCACCGCAACTACTTTATCACTGTTCCAGGGTGTGCTGATGGGCAATAGCTAGCATCTCCTTCACTTTGGAGTACTTTACTCTTGACTTTCCCAAAAGTTTTCCCTCGTCAACTTCTTTCTGATTAAGCTTCATCCAGCTATTCCAATTTACATAGTCCAACTTCTCAAGCTTCTCGTCTATCGAC
This sequence comes from Meyerozyma guilliermondii ATCC 6260, assembly GCF_000149425.1. Classification (NCBI taxonomy): domain Eukaryota; kingdom Fungi; phylum Ascomycota; class Pichiomycetes; order Serinales; family Debaryomycetaceae; genus Meyerozyma; species Meyerozyma guilliermondii. The sequence continues at coordinate 97,510 of NW_001809794.1, read as the reverse complement.
AAGGGCGACGAGCTAGAATAAACGTGATTGGACAAGTCCTCCAAGATAGTATCGGCGGTGTCGAATGAGTCCATCATGGTTGTTGCAATTACGCCCTGGGGTCCATTTTTGATCCACCCAGATGTGTACCATCCTTTCTTGTAGACGGGCTGGTGGGTTTCCTCGCTAGAGCTTGCCGTAGACAAGACTCGACCTCTTCTATTGAGAATTCTATTCTGTTTTTTGTCGAAAAAAATGCCGATGTCTTCAAATCCTCGTAACGGTGAGCCTTTGTAGCCGATGGAAAGAAGAAGAAGATCCGTCTTCAAGAAGACTGGGGGCTCTCCCGACTCTTTAATTGAAGTCTTATGTGTGAGAGAGTCCTTTTCCAACTTGTTTTGAGCAAACTTGACTCCAGAAAGTAGCTCGGGATCGGTTTCACTAGGAACAATTTCCTTGGGCGACATCAAATATTTGAGAGACCACGTTCTGTCGCCCACAACCTCTTGCTTGGAGAACTTGTTCAAGATATCTAGTCTTCGTTTATCGACTCTTCCCAAAGATTTGGGGTCGATACCGTCCATGAGCTCAGGTGCGAGGGTGATGAATTTGACATTATTTGCTTTGGCGACCTCGAAAAGCTCCCGAATTTCCTTGTTGCTGAACGCTGACTCGAGAATGCCTCTCCTGGCCACGATATTTACATTTTTCACGGCGCTTTGTTTGAGAATCTCAACAGCATTTTGCAGCATATCGGTGGGTGTCCAGTGGGTTTCTGGGTCCGCCAACAACACTCTGGCCACATCTAACGCGACATTGCCGTTGCCAATGATGGTCACATCGTTGATCTTGTGCAAAGGTGGAGCTACAAAGCCTCCAAAGTACTTATCGGGAAACCCATTATACCAGTTGACAAACTGGCGAGCAGAAATTACTCCAGGTAAATTTTCGCCAGGTATATTTAGCGAGTTATCCGCCGTAGTACATCCGTATGCGAGCACCACCGAGTGGTAGCTTTTGTCCAAATCTTGGAGAGAAACATCGTTTCCAACATCAACATTTCCGAAAAATCGGACATTATGTTTGTCATGATTCTGAAACTTTTGCATAATATCGTCGAGATATTCCTCACAATTCTTGACCTCGGGGTGGTCCGGAGCCACCCCATACCGGCTCAAACCATAGGGAGCCGGAAGCCGTTCAAAAAAGTCGATATTAAGTCGGAAATCGTGTTCCGGTGAACTTCGATTTAGCAAGTGATGAGCAGTATAAAACGCTGCTGGTCCCGAACCAACTATTGCTATTTTGTAGGAAGGTATGTGGCTTGCAGTTGAGAAAAAACGCTTTTGCGCAGAGCAAAAATGGTGCCGGAAAGCCAATGCCAACATGAGCGAAAGTAAGTTCAGTTCAGTAAAATGTGCTGCAATTTTGAACAGTACTAAAAGTGCGCGTACTTAAGACAAGCATCTGCAATCTCTTACAGATTCGTCCGAGATAGTTTAGTGGCTAGAATTACCGCTTGTCGCGTGGTAGACCGGGGTTCAATTCCCCGTCTCGGAGCTTTCTTTTTTGCCTACCAAGAGTCAAAGCGGTACGCGCACGACACGCGCACACAACTTCTTTTCAGATTTCAATCTCACGACACATGGCCGAGGTAGAAGCGTCTGGTGCGCCCAGCGACGGCAAAGTCGATCCTTCGAAGTTCTTATCGTATATATTGCACTCTGCGGTAATGGTAAAGTTGCACAATGGAGTCCAATATAGAGGAAAACTTCAAAGTATTGATGGGTATATGAACATTGTTTTGGAGAATACTAAAGAATTTATCGATGGAAGCGAGATCCGGTCGTACGGGGATGTGTTTATAAGAGGCAACAATGGTAAGTTGAAGAAAATGGAGAAAGAATTGATGAAATTGAAGAAAATTGAGGAATACTAACACAGTCTTGTATATTAGTGCTATGTGAAATACATGGAGGATAAGGAAATGTGAGAAAGCTGTAAGAGAGGGAGTAAATTGTAGTGAGAGTAGTGTAGACTGTAGCAAGAGTAGTATGGTCAAATGATTTTATCAGCTTATGGTCCTGGCAGTCTACTTGCGTAGACTACCATTCTACCATTCTTAAGCTGCTGTCGCAGCTTAAAAGGGGCCTGCAGGCAGGCCGGCGAATGAGAGCGCGCGCTCGACCGGGATTGAAAATCACCTTCAACGTTTTACCAAACATGTCATTTATTGTCAGAAGGCTGTTGTCCACATTGATTCCACCCAAGGTGGCTTCTGCAAAGGTAAGTGCCCCCTATTTATATCTAGCATCGATTTTTGGTTGTTTAAGTTACTAACTCAGAACATTGGGTCCAACCCCAACGCTAAGAGAATGGCCGAGGTGGTTTCTTTCTACAAAAAGTTGCCAACCGGCCCAGCTCCTGCCGCCAAGAAGCCCACCTCGCCTTTTGGAAAGTACAAGGCTGCTTACTTTGACGGAGAAAATGCATCTGGAAAGCCATTGGTGCACTTGGCTGTGCTCGTCATTGTGTTGGGATACACCTGGGAGTACCAGTCTCACTTGAAACACCACAAGCATTAAGTAGTGAATAGAGAGGAAATAAGGAGGTGTAGAAAAGGAAGGAGTGTAGAGAAAAGAGAAAAGTGGAAGAAAAGTAGAAGAAATGTATGAATGGAATACTGAGAAGAGCAATGAGAAAAGTGAGTGAGAGTAAGTGAAAGTAAAGTAAAAAAATTAACAATTGACGTCAAACACCAATACTTACAAATCTCTACAACTTCATTCAATATTAATTTTCTTTTTAATTTTCTTAACTCTTCACTCTGTCGTCTCTTCATTTGTCGCTCGCTACTCTCTCGCTAGCTGCAGGACATTCACAGCAACAAACAGCCCATCAAATTCCCCAACCACTGGTCATTTTTCCATTTTTTTTCACATTCCCACTCAATTCCCCTCCACAAACACCCTCCCTTACCCTTTACCCCCCAACACCATTTTTCTCCAAAATAACCCACACCCCCCAACTTCGTCGCCTCCTGCACGGTGCGCGCACTTCCTCCCTTTCATCTCTGTGTATACCAACATATTGGACCCACCACAAGTCGGCGAAAACTTCCGTTGAGCAAGCCCCAACGATGGATCCGGTCTCTTTCGAACACCGGGATCCCACAAAAGCGTCTGCTGACGACTTGTCTTTCCAGTATCCACCGGCAAATGACCAATCTTCAACTCTGCCTCCAGCCCAAGTTCATGTTGTGCAACCAAAAACCGACTTTGCCACCACTTCCTACCCTTCTGGCGACGGCCCGCTGCTGGAAACTCACGCCCAAGGCCTCCATCCACCCCAGCCGGCCACACCTCGAATGCTTCGTTCGGTATCGGGATCAGTGAAGGGGTCGCGTAGCGACGTTCGAGTTGCTTCCGGCCCGCCGGGCCACGAGTCGCCACATTATGGTGGTTCTGGCGACGGTGGGTCTCACTCGCGAACCCCTAGTATCGGCAGACCGGTTGCTTCGCCGATGAATAAGGAACTTCTTCCGCCGGCGGCTATCAACCGCAAGCAGCAACAGACCCAGCCCCAAAATGCCAATCACCCGAACTTTCAAAAGGACTCGCCACGGGTCTCTCATCACCATCTGCACTCGCAGCCACAGACTCCTCAGAATCAGACTCAGAACATGACTCAGAACCAGACTCACCAGCATCAGTCTGCTCAGCATCAGTCTGCTCAACAGCATTCCGCTCACTCTCAGCAGTCTCACGGTCTGCGCCAGTCGCTGCACCTGTCGCACCAGTCCCAGTCTCAGCCTGTTCAGCCTGCTCAATCACACCCTGCTGGCTCGCAGCCTCACGGCTCTTCGCAGCACGGCTCCTCGCAGCAGGGCCAGCTGGGCTCTCAGCAGTTCCACAGAAAGTCCATAGGCGACTGGGACTTTGTCAAAACCATTGGCGCCGGGTCGATGGGTAAAGTCAAGCTTGCTCAGCACAACAGCACTGGCGAGATTTGTGCCGTTAAAATTGTTCCCAGAGCTGCCAAATTATACCAAAGAGCCCATGCTAATGATCCTCCGCTTAATGCCCAGGCTTCCGCCCAGCGCCAAAAGGAATTCGAGAAAGAAGTGGCTCGCGATAAAAGAACTATTCGTGAAGGTGCTCTCGGCCGTCTTTTGTTCCATCCGTTTATCTGCCGCTTGTACGAAATGGTGCCAATGACCAATCACTACTATATGCTATTTGAGTACGTTGAAGGCGGCCAGATGCTCGACTATATCGTGTCGCATGGATCTCTCAAGGAGAAGAACGCCCGTAAGTTTGCTAGGGGCATTGCGCTGGCGCTTGAATACTGTCATCGTAACAATGTGGTGCATCGTGATTTGAAGATCGAAAACATCATGATCAACAGAAAAGGTGATATCAAAATCATCGATTTCGGCTTGTCTAATCTCTACTCACCCAAAACCTTGCTCAAGACCTACTGTGGTTCTTTATACTTTGCAGCTCCGGAACTCTTGTCAGCAAAGCCTTATACGGGACCCGAGGTCGATGTATGGTCTTTTGGAGTGGTACTCTTTGTTCTTGTTTGCGGAAAGGTTCCGTTCGACGACCAGTCAGTGCTGGTTTTGCATGAAAAGATTAAAAAGGGCAGCGTGGTGTACCCTGCTGACCTCTCCAAAGAGTGTGTTTCGTTACTTTCTCGCATGTTGGTGGTGGATCCGCTGAAACGGGCCCTGTTGTACGAGGTGATGCAACACCCATGGATGAACAAGGGCTACGATGGTGTAATGTCGTCTTATCTTCCAAGACGGACACCACTTTCTCTTCCTTTGGACCCCGATATCATCAAGGCTATAGCCAGTTTTGATCTTGGATCGCCGCAAACCATTACCGAAGAATTGACCAGTATTCTTTCCAGCGTTGAGTACCAGATGAGTGTGGAAAACTGGTACAAAATCGCCGAGCTGGGTCGCGACTATGCATCTGCTCCAAACTCGCTGCTTCTTCCGGATCCAACAGGAGGCTACCATCCTCTCATTTCCATCTATTTTCTCATCAGCGAAATGCGTTCCAGAAAACGGGCCAAAGAAGAAGCCGCCAAGCAGCAAACTGCAGTTTCAGGCCAGTCACTCCAGCAACATTCTCCGGCGCCAACTCCTCGTCAAACTTCGGTTCCTCCTCCTCAGCAGCATGCCCCCACCCCGCCAGTCCAGAACTCTCCATTGCCTTTCCCAGAACAAGCCCATACTCTTGCGCCGTCTATGGTTGAGTCTAATAGTTCCAGATTGCACGAACTGTCGCAACTTCCTATGCAGCAACAGAGCCCAACCGTCAAGCACGACACCTTGGATCCCAAAGCTGGATTCAACTCTATTCTTCGTCGGATGTCGTCGAGAAAAAAAACCACTTCGCCCACGAGAACAACTCCGGAGTCGTCTTCAAATCACAGCATTCCAACCGTCGAAGTGGGGCATGTTGGCGCTGCTTCGAACACACCTCAGAGGTCGTATCTGCCGCAAAACCTCTCGCCAGAACCACTGGCTTCGGCGCAATCTCCAGACCCCATGGTTCGTCGTGGTGTCAGCATGAAGGTGACCGCCAAGGAAAAATCTTCGTCCAATTTGGATGCTTCTCCAGTCAAACAACAAGCACCTGTTCAGCGCCAAGCAGGGCCCAGACACGATCGTTCGCACTCCACTACCGTTGCCAAACCAAGATTTACTCCCGTGGAATACTTGCCGCCGTTGCCTAATCTTGATGCCGAGGTATTGTCTTCCACGAAACCCCCAGGAAAGTCTCTTCATCCTACTGCTCGTGCAAAATCCGTGGGTGGTCATGTGAGAAAGGAGTCTTACAACACACGTAGTAAAACCCAGCAGCAACCACCTTTACCCAATGTCATGGCAGGCCAGAATTCCGACGAGCTTGTTGGCGGAGGCCGCGACGACGGGTTCTTTGATGACATTACAATCGATGATATTGAGCACCAAATCGTTCCCCAGCTCAGCGACAGGGAGATCATCGACCAGTTCAACAACGCTAAGCCTAATAGCATGCCGTCGATCGAGTATCCCAAAACTCTCTTTCTCAAAGGCTTTTTCAGTGTTCAAACTACGTCTACCAAACCGCTTCCAGTCATTCGTTACAACATCATTCGTGTATTGAGCCAGTTGGGAGTCAAGTTCCAGGAAGTGAAGGGAGGCTTCGTGTGTGTTCACACACCTTCGTTGTCGAAAATTTCGCCAGAAGGATCTGCTAATGCTACCATAGCTTCTACCAACGAAGAGGAAGAAAAACTTTATGGAGATGCTTTCAAGTCCACGTCTTCCTCCATCGAAGGATACCACCATGAGCATGAATCCGAACGCACTCCCCTCAGACAGCCGTCGTTACATCTACAAACGCAAGCGCTCTCACCGCCAAGTGTCAAGACCCATAGATCATCGAATTCAGTGGGCCATCGGCGAAAGATTTCCATTGGCAATTCCATTCTTAACCGCAAGAAGAACGGATCTCAAACGTTAATGCCGCCTAATACTCCAGCCAGCGCCAAGATAAGACTGTTGGATGATGACTACGAAGACTACGATGATAGCCGATTTACCGAAGATGACTCGCTTGATTCTTTGGGAGGCATCATGGTGGGAGGCGGCAGTGATATGTTGGTTTCTTCGAGATTGGAGCAGCGAGTCAACCATAAACATACCGCCAGTAATTCTGGAGCCAAGCCTAAGAAATCACCATTGAAATTTGAGATCCATGTTGTTAAGGTTCCTCTAGTTGGACTTTATGGTGTTCAATTTAAAAAGATCCTTGGTAACACATGGAACTACAAAACGTTGGCGGGTCAAATACTTAACGAGTTAAACTTGTAGTGCTATCATTTATTTACTTCGTACATAATAATAACCATGGCATAATGTACAATTGTCGGAGTTTGCATATCGGAGTTCGCGACGCGAGTTACGGCATACGTTACGGCATGCATTACGGCAGTTTTGCGTTACGACAGTTGCGTCACGCAGGGCCCTAATGTGGTAAAGGCGGGGAAGGAGGGGAGTTACGGAACTAATTTAGGTTATCTGGATGAATGGAAGACGCATTAGACGGGTGTTGTGCTTTCGGGGAATTTGGCTGCATTGCATGATGATTATGCACGGCTGTGCTCTCCGCAGTTGCTGCGTTAGGCCATTGTACGGGCGGCTGCGAAATTTGTTGCTGTGGGAAGGTTTGAACTTCAGAAGATTGGTGGCTTGGTATGGGGTACTGCTGGTGGTTGAAATTGCCCCATTGAGGCATATTGCTCGTGGAGGATGGAAAATGAGGAGGTTCGATTTTGGCTCTTTTAGCCGGGGGCTCATGGGTAAGAGGCTCGGTAACAATAGGACCAGTAGACGCTGAGGACCCAAAAACGCGGGGCTCAATAGCCGTAGAAGGTTGTGGCTCAAAGGCAGAAGATTGGGGCTCAAATACCGTAGAAGCTTGAGGCTCAAAAGTAGAAGCTTGAAGCTCAGAATCTTGCTGAACATTTTCATTTTCTTCCTTCTTTATTTCCTCCTTTTCTGGAGCCGGTGAATTAGACGGAGACTGGGTTTTTGCTTGTCTGAGACGGAGTCTTTCTTCTCGAGTCATGGCTGTTGGCGTGGGTGAAACGTACGAATTACTGGCTTGTTCTCTTGCCATTCTTCGTCTTTCAAGACGACTTTCTGCCGCAGCTCTCATTTCTTCTTCCTGCTTTTGGCGCTGCAATTGAAGATCTCTTTGTCTTTCACGCTCTCTAGCTTCAATTCTTGTCGATTTTTTCCTTGTTGCCAAAAGGTTAGCCAACTGCAATTCCTTCCTTCTATGCGAGAGAATCTTGCGCTTTCTGATCTCAGCATAGAACATGGAGTCTACTACGGCGTCGCTGGCGAGCGCTGCTCTCAAGTCCTTCAATTTTTTGCTCTTTTTCGGAATCAGCTTGAGAAATTCGTCCAATTTGTAGATATCTTTGAACACCAATTCGTACTCCACGGCAGTTACATCGAACTTTTCGGCGCCAAAATGGGCTTCAGGCTCTCCTGGAGCGGCGGCACGCTTCTTGGGGACCACAAGTTCGGGGCAAATAACGGTTCTTTTGTATAATCTGGTATTGTCGAACATGAGAATATAGTCCATCGACTCGTTTTCCTCCACCAATTCCGAGTGAAGAACCTCCGGTTTGAGGTCGTCTGAAGTGAGCTGGTGGCGGTCGATAAACGCCCGGAACTGCGAGTAGCTGGAAATGTAAGAAATGACCATATAGAGCACATCGATCTTGCTTTCGATGAACAAATAGTCGAATTGGAGTTGGGGAGTTTCGTCGTTTTCGTCCACTGCGCCTCCCAACGGCGTCTCGATTCCAAACCATTCACGGAAAACCGCTTCAAATTCGTCTGAAGAAGCATTTTTTGCTCCTCCACCTCGAAGAGCCACGATCAATCCGACTTTCAATTTGTTGATGAAAAGTACGGAGTCGTCCACGGGAGGCGGAGATACAAGGTTAAGGAGCTCTATTTCGAACAAATCCGCATCGAAATGCTCGTTTTGGAGCTTGACAAATCCTCGGCACTGATAAAGCCAGCTCAACACGAAAATGTACGCGTTGGAATTTCTCAATTTTTCAAGCTTATTTTGGTGTTGGGAGTCATTTGGAAGATGGACAGGTAGAAGCTTGGAGAGCTGGGCCACCTGGTCGTCGTTTCCAATGGACAAGTCGAGGGCCGGATGGCTGGACATGGAGAATGAGTGTAAAGAAAGAATTGATTGAAATGAGAATTGAATAAAATGAGAAAATGCGAATCGATTGAAAATCAGATTTGAGTGAGAAGTGAAAAATGAGTGAGAACGATAATGAATATTGAAAGTAGATATTAATGAAAATTGATGAAAATGAGTGAGAAGTGAAGGAATGAGAGACGGAGAATGGCAAGTATTGTGAAAATGACACTGACAAAACAAAGTGACTGAAACTTCGATACTGAAATCAAGACAAACCAAGATGAACTTTCGCTTTGGGTAGTTCATTTCAATAGAAAGTCAGCGATCTCACCACTGAAATGCACAAATAAAACCTAGAACCGAGGATGAGAGCAATTGTGAAGTTCAAAAGTCGAGTCTTCAAGTTCTCAAAATAAACTGTTCCCTACTACAGTGACGATCAGTACCAAGTTAGGCATAAAACACCTCAATTACAATGACAAAGTTTAGTCTAAAGTCTACTGAAGTCATTTAGAAAATCATTTGGAAGTCATTCAGAAGAATTCTAATTATTACTGAAATGAGTAAATGCCAAGAAGAGCAATTTGGTTGAAGCTTAAATTGAATAATAACTGAAACTGAAATGAAAGTCTACAACTTTAAAGTATGATTACGAGGGAGACATAGTCGAGCAGAATACAGAAAATACAGAACACAGAAAACTCATCAGTAATTTTCTTATATCGTCGTAATATTAATACATAGCAGAAGCTAACCCATCAAACGCCCAAGAGCTGCTTTATCTTGTCGTTCTTTTGTTTCAATTTGCAAATCTCACCCGAGATTTTCATTAACGCTGTGTGTTTCGACAAGTTGGGAAGTCCATCCTTGGTCATTTGTCTTCTCTTCAGTTTCTTCTTCGTTTGTGCTTCGTCATTCATGTGGTAGTCGTGGATGTTTGTCACGAGGCGCAAGCACCTATCGTAAGCGGTTTTACACAACTGTCTTCTCTTTTGTTCCGAGTGGGAGTGATTCAACCGTTTTTGTTCCAACGACAAAAGCGGCCGCTGAGTCTTTTTCTGCTTTTTAGCCATCCTCAGGCTGCCCAGCGGCGACGAGGAAGGCGGCGTAGAGAGCGAAGCATGCAGCAGCAAGTCGTCAGAGTAGTCGTACGGTCTTTTAGGAGACGTTTTTTGGAACAGCGACGACGACAGCTGGCGGCTATCCATAGGCGTAGGAAGCTGCGTATCTACCGGGCGCTGCGGGTAGCCAAATGCATCGTTAAGTTCCTGTTTGAGGTTGTCGTTGAAATGAGGAAGTGGATTGGAATGGTGCCGCGTGGGAGGAACCGTGGATTTCATGGTATGCAAGTCATATAGACTGTTAAGGTCCGCAAGCGGCTGGGTGGTCCCCGTGGGAACTCCATGGTTGTATATCAGAAGCGGGTTGGCGGTGGGGTTGGCGAGATTATCCAAAAATTTCTCCAACGCATCGGATTCGGTGTTGGAGAAAAACTGGTCGTATTCTTGCGGACCCGAGTTGAGAAACGGCTTGTCGTGGCGCTGGAACTCGAATTTGTCCAACGAAGGCGGGTCAAAAGTGAAATTATTGTTGTGGTGGTCCAAAGCATCCACCGGTGGCGCGAGTTGGTTCAACGAGCCATTAAAGGACGGTACGTCACTTTCCACTGGTGGTGGCGAGTTGAGCTGAGAAATGAACTGCTCGTTAAGTTTCTGGACTTTTTGAAGTTGTTCAACGCCACTCATGGCATTTTTTTGTTGCAAATTGGAGTACATGGAAAACGCCTGTTCAAAGTCCATATCGGCGTTCATCAAGTCCAAAAAGTTTTCCGCCTCCGCATGATGGTCGTCACTTCTGTGGGGGAACGATGACAATTCAGGAGTGCTCATGGGCAATATCTATTTGGGGAGCCTGACCAATCTCTGTTGGGTACAAGTATCACGGTTAGGACGATTATGTGATTTTTTATTGGTTACTATTGATTAATTTAATCTGAATCAAGTTGAACCTCAACGTAACAGAAGGAAATAAGAATGACAGCTGGAAGTTCTGCTTTTAAACGTGTGAGGCTTACTTGCTGAATTAGGATCTTAAATTCTTCTAGCCCGGAGTGGGAACTATGCGCATTCATCGAAATGCAGCTCGCGGTCTGCATATAACTCGCAATGCACCCTCCGAATATGCACCTGGCGGAATTAGCCCGGGTGCACGCCCGGATCTGCTCTGTACCGGCCACACTTTCACAACCACGAAAGAAAGAGTGGAAACTTAACCAAACACATACGAATATTTGGTGAGCTGCTTGACTATCGGCCAATTTTCTGCGGTCTTTTCGCGATTTTACGCCCCCAACGATCAACCCCGCCAACCGCATGACCTGCACGCCGGCGTATTCCATACATAGAACTTGGGTGCGGGGGGCCGGGCTAAGTCCTGTTAAACCCGCAAAACTTTGCAGGTTACTCGGAGAGCGGGAAATGCCCCGCTGGGTGCAGGCCGGTATTGTAGATATCCTTGATGCGTCATGCGTTGATTACCTCCGAATTGCGCGTCTTGTCATTTAAGCGGGGATGGTGAAGAGCTGCATTACCCCGAGCCACAAACTCCGCTCATCGAGTAACATTAAAGTAAATAATTTTAAAAACGAATTAAGAGATGTAATTAATAGTTGTATTTATCGCCGGTCTATCGATCGTAGTCTCGCGGCCAGTTCGGAGACCATTTCTTGATTCGTAACTCTAATTCCTTGTTCGGTATGCGCAATTGAGTCCGCATAACCTGTAATTCGCTTATTCGGCCCCTGAATCTCTTAGCAACTATTGTTCTTGTCCTCAGCTTACGTAACGACGAAGCGTCGTTCCCGGTTTTCATACCTGCAAGTTTCAGCCCAATGCCGTAGCTGCAGATGGCGGCGATACTGGCCGCAGGAAATCTTAGTCCAAATATGCACATCGCAGCACCAGTGGGCCAAATTTAGCATATTAGCCATAATTCAGCAAACTAAAATGTCAAGTATAACGGCTGCGAATTGGTAATTTGGCATCGCTTTTTCGTTGTCTCGTCAAGCTGACTGACTGCATCCAAAACATTTTGTTTCTCGTCGTTGGTGAGAAAAGTGGTATTTGGCTTATCGATTCCTCCTTCACCTTCTGTGTGCACCAGAAACGATATGTTCTGAGTACTATTTTCCAAGCCAGTTGGATTACTCATAAAAGTGCTTACGTCTATCAAATTGTCAGAAAGTTCATTGACGATTCCTGCCAACTCATTTTGTCTCTGTTGTTGTTTTTTTACTTCTTCTTGTAGATTTTCTTCCGAGTAAAGTTGGTGGTTTTGCAACAACGAACTACGCTCGTTATTATTGCCGTCATCTTCATCGCCATAGAGGCATGAGTAACAAAGTCCCATGGCTTGCTGCGTAGCCGAGTGAACACCCCAAATTTATGCGAGACGAGCATTGGGCTGCACGACATGCGACATTCCCGCATGCATCCCTCATAGATTCCGCATAGATTCCGCATGGATCCCGCATGGCATATACCGATTTGATGGCGTGACGCAAACGACCACTTACCAAAAGGCAATTCAGATTTGTGTATATGTAGAAGGTGCGAGGATCTGCGCATATTAGATGATGCATCATGCATTGAATTCATGCATGATTTGTTCTGCTGTGTAATTAAGCCTTCTATTAGTAGGTTGGCACCATTCTCGTTTTTCATGCTGACTCTTGGAGTTCCTTTCCAAAATCTTTTATGCTTATTCTGTTCTGAATTCCCTGTTCAATAGTAGCAATTTATGGTCGCGCTCTCATTTCTCATTTGGCTGCAAACTACTTTAGTGGTTATATGCTGCACATATTTAAATCCTGATTCCACCGCGTTCTTCAATGGAGTTTCTATGTTCATTACCACCGGAAATCAGCCTTCATATCTTGACCTTTCTCAGACCGTGCTGCCTAAAGTATTTGTTCGGGCTTGACACCATTTTCAACGATTGTCACCAAGACTCAGAATACGATGAAATTCGTAAAATGGCACTTTACGCCATGTATGAAAACCAAAACGTTTCCATTTGTGCTCCCAACTACATGCTGAATGCTGTGCTTGATCTTAACGAACCACTTTTGAAATATCTTCAATTTCATCGTCTTGTCATTCGACCCAAGCAAATTAGTATTTTCTTACTTCTGCCATTTGTTGAAACTTCCACAAAGAAAATAGCCGAATATATGGATTGCTTGCAGCGGTTTACAAATGTGTTTAATATCCATATACTGACCACTTGCTGCATCCTGACAGATGAAGATAATATCATAAATGGGTTTTTGCAGCAATTTAAAAAATTGAATTCCTTTAGTATCGACCAGATATCCCATATGCCCCAGCAAAAACCATGTCAGTTTTTGGCTCTGGTCCCAGCTACCCATCTCACATTATTGTACCATAACGCAGAAGCAACTATGGTACAACTAGGTGCCTTTAATACCAGCACCATCAAGCATCTTGATATCTCTTTTAATGGACTTACCGATTATAATTTGCATCGAATCCAGTTTCCGGAGCTGCTCGAGTCCCTAAACCTTTCCAATAACAACATTTTCCATTTATCAAGCTCCACTTTGAATTTGCAAAATCTTCCAAATTTGAAAAAATTGGATTTATCAAACAATAATTTGATGAGTATTTCCATTTCCCAAGCCACATGTCAAATTACCCACTTCAATGTCTCCGGAAATAACCTCACCAGCCTCGAATGGATTATGGCACCAGCTTTTTCACATCTCAAGTCCATCGACCTTGCCCATAATATGATCGCTACCATTGCCAAGTTTCCATCCAAAGTAGAGTATATCAACTTGTGTGGAAATTTTCTCCACAATGCGTGGGCAGATATCCTCAATGGCTTGCTTCCGCCGAGCTTGGTACTTCTCAATGCCCTTCATTGCCGCATAGACACTTCTACAATTCCTGACGATATAGTTGGGCTCACCAAACTTTACAATCTCAAAGCATTGTACTTTAGTGGATTTACATTTTTGGCCCAAAGTATAGAATAACTTAAAATGTAATAGATTTCAGTTCTCAAAATTCACTGTTTCCGTTTAGATTAACGTTCATTTCTTCTCTTTATTCTCTATTCGTTTCTCTCACTATTCTTCTCACTACTTTTCTCACTATTCTTCTCACTATTTTTCTCACTATTTTTCTCACTATTTTTCTCACTCTTCGCATTTGCACCCAATTCGCGCTCTTCTTATCGCAATGAAGTCCCTTTGCTGTGTGGCTTTCGATACACTTTCCAGAAAACTTAAACCAGATTTTTCGCCCGTTTCCTTGTCCCAGTTCGCCAAGGAGCTCAATGAGGACTTGAAATCCATTCCAAATCTGGCTCCGTTGTTTGTAACATGGGACAAAAATGGCAATTTGCGGGGGTGCATCGGTACGTTTCAGCCACAAGAAACGGAAAAAGGTATCCAGAAATTTGCATTGACGGCTGCGTTGCGCGATACAAGGTTTCCTCCAATCAAACTGAGCGAATTGGCTTCCTTGGAGGTTTCGGTGACGTTATTGGCAAATTTCACTCCGATTACTAAATGGGACAATTGGGATATTGGAGCTCATGGATTGAAATTGAGCTTCACCCTTGATGGTGGGTACTATTCTGGCACGTTTTTGCCCAGTGTGGCCTCGGAGCAAGGCTGGGACAAGTTGACTACTGTTTGGTATTTGTTACGGAAGGCAGATTATGGCAATATTTCCAAGTCTAAAACACCCCAATTTTACCAGAAAGGACTTGAAGAAGGATGGTTACAGTTGGAAAGATACGATGGGCTCAAGTATGACATGACTTATGAAGAATACGAAAACGTTAGACAAGGAATTAAACTCTAAAGAAATATACAACCGTATACAAAAGACTGCCGCCAAGAACGGGGATCGTGAGGTTGTCGTCTATATTGAACACATCAAATGCCTCCGAAACGCTACAAATCACGCCGCTGGCAAACGCGTAGCTGTGTAGCGAAAGTCTGGAAGTTTGTGGAGTCCATAACAATTGGCCTGGTAAGTCCACCTTGAAAGTTGGAACGAGATAGCCGTAAAAAAGGTAGCACGACAAAGATCCTACCAAAAAACTACCAATGCACCCGGCCACAGACTTTCTCTCGGAAATCTTGGGGGTATATTTGCCGAATTCTCGCCCCACAAAAGACGCAAACGTGTCGCCCCAACTCAAAAAAAGTGTACCCATGATACAGATATCCTTGGGAAAAACCACGAAAAGAAAGAGCAAGCCTAGCTGGTAGAAAATGATACCGTTGTACAGGTGGCGTTCTGACGGACGCATAAATATCTTAAACTTGTCAATAAGCCAATCGTTCAAAGCAGGATTTCTCAATCGGAAAAAGTCTTGAATAATAAATCCCAGGGCAAATATAATAAACGGTATGATAAAATCTGAGGTTTGCCAGCCTAAAACGTAGAAGATCAACGTAGCACCACCAGCAAACGAGTGGAAAACCTTTCTGGGTACTTCGTGTTTTTCATAAAATGACAATTTGTTTACCGACGTTGATTTTTCCGATTTATTCAAAGTCGATGAATTTTTGGAGTTTTCTCCTTTGGCTCGTTTCCGGGGCTCCTGGGTGCCACTGCTCTTCTGCGGTGCCATGGTGAGCTGGTGTGAATTGTCTAAGCGGTGACGATAAATACAGTGAGATCGCTATGGTGGTTGGAAGTGAAACTCGGTGAGAACTCAATTCAGATCTGGTGGTTGGGTGA
This sequence comes from Meyerozyma guilliermondii ATCC 6260, assembly GCF_000149425.1. Classification (NCBI taxonomy): domain Eukaryota; kingdom Fungi; phylum Ascomycota; class Pichiomycetes; order Serinales; family Debaryomycetaceae; genus Meyerozyma; species Meyerozyma guilliermondii. The sequence continues at coordinate 82,011 of NW_001809794.1, read as the reverse complement.
AATAGGTTACGCTATTGGTGGTTGGGTGCTACGGCGATAATGGCTGCAATTAGATTAGATAGTGAGTAGTGCTATGAGAAAATACGGAATTAGGCTCGGAACCTTGACCCTTGTGCCCTCCAGCTTGATCCAGTCGAGTCTGGGAAACTGGAGTTTTTTTCTTGGAGCTTTTCCTCGTCTTCGCCGTGTACGGTTGAGTTGAGAGTTTCGCCAAAGCCGTTGGTCTGGAGCCGAGGGAGGATTTGTAGGCTCCAGATTCAGCGTGGTAGTTATAGAAACGGTGGACTGGAGTCTGGCATACTCGGATTGGAGCCGAAGTGAATCGTAAACTTGAAAATTAGCAGATGTGGTTTCGACAGAATCGGTCTTGTTAACTTCAATAGTTACCGAGCCCAGAGAAACGGTGCTTTGTGGTAGATTCCAGAACGTTTCTGCGGTCCATTCCTCCTCTAGAATGGTTGAAGTTTCCTCAGAAATGGTAGTGTCTTCGTTGTGACTTGGAACGTTTTTGTGCACATTTAACCATGATTCCTTCGGCTTGGCGTACACCAAAGGCACTACTGGCTCGCTATTTGGGTTGTGATTCTGGAACTGGGGCAGGATGTGTAGCTTGGCTTCGGCTCTCAAGTTGTTTCTTGCATCTCTGGGCGAAAAACCAAGCGCTGGTTCTGGATCTGAAGAAGTTGACGAGCTTGTCAGACTTAAAAAAGTTGTAGAGCTTAAAGTTGAAGAACTTATAGTTGTCAAGGTCGAAAAGATGTCGACTTCGGTACTGGCTGGCTCCGGTCTCGTATGGTCTCCAAGGTCCTTCGATTCGTTTCGATGTGCGCTCAAAAATCCTCGAAGCGCAATGAGCGAGTCCTGGATTTTTGATTTGTCCCGCTGCAAAATTTCGTCAGTTTCGTTTGTGAAGGAGATGTCGAGAGCAGCAACAGCACAGAAACCCAATATTATGCCTAAACGCATCGCAACACTTCCAAAAATTTGTCGAAAAATTCGTCGCTTTGATTATGGGTTTAAATTTGCAACCGTGCACAAATACACTATATCTTCAAAAGCAACTTTTGAGCAATGGATATGTATGGTTCCGACAATGGTGTTTCGGGGTGTGAAGCAACCACAGGCTTTCCCCGGTCAGACTGAAGACATATATCCTCGTTTAAGGGGATCGAACCCAAGACATCGATGTTCCGTTTCTCTGCTTCTCGAATGGCTCCGTCGTTACCAAAAATATGAGACTCGTGGTTACAGTTGGGGCACAAGTAGTAGCTCATATTCTGGACCAATCCTAGCACGGGAATGTTCACTTTTTCGTACATGGCTATGCCCTTCACGGCATCGATAAGTGCGATATCCTGAGGTGTGGTCACTATAACAGCACCTGTCACCTTGAGTTGCTGGCTTATGGTCAATTGGGTGTCGCCTGTTCCCGGGGGCATGTCTATGACCAAGTAGTCCAAACCAGACCATTGAACCTCGAATAAAAGTTGCTGGAGAGCCTTCATCACCATTAATCCACGCCAAACCACAGGATTTTCCGGCTTGATCAAATAGCCCATCGACATGGTTTCTATACCGTAGTTGGAGAGCGGCAAGAGTTTCCCTTCCGACGAAAGTCGGGGCTCTCCTTCTAATTTGAAGAGTCTTGGAATGGACGGACCAAATAAGTCAGCATCAAGAACACCAACTTTTTTGCCCAATTTCTGCAAAGAAAGCGCTAGATTGGCGGTCACCGTGGACTTGCCTACTCCCCCCTTGGCTGAGGAAACCAAAACAATCTTCTTTACACCAGGAATCGTCCTTTTGATCGGCAAGCCTTGGGACATTGTGCCCGGTTTCCGAGGAAGTCCCAAGGGATTTTCGTGAGCTTTGACAGGTCTGGAGTAGTGTAGCTGGCACCTAGAAGCCAATTGAAAGGTCCTGGGTAGCCCTTGGGGGATGTGTGGGAATATAATTTTCATCTCTTGCAACCTGGAGAAGCTCATCGGATCTGATCGATTCGCGCGAACTTTCAGATTTAGTCAGTTGCAACATGAACTTGTTGTGCAATGTTAAGCGACTATTGCGGTCTCCTGTTCCACTGAGAATGGTACAACCTTACAGAAGAGTGGCTACAAGCGATTACAGTCCCACAATATACGCTTTATCCACAAAAATGGGCCGCGCTGCCATTGGCGTCGTCAGAATATCTGGCTCACAATCTCGATATATTTACAAAAAATTGACCAAAAAAGAGTCCGAGCCTCTTCCTCGTGTTGCTGCTGTTCGGAACTTGTACTCTAGTCGATCTGGAGTGCAATTGGATAATGCGTTGACATTATTCTTTCAGGCTCCTCATACTTATACCGGTGAAGATTTACTAGAACTCCATCTACATGGTGGAACTGCTGTCGTACAATCAGTGTTGAAAGCTATAGAAGAGCTCCATCAGCCCGAAAAGCAGATATTCATCAGGTATGCTGAAAACGGAGAATTTTCACGCCGAGCGTTCATCAATGGAAAATACGATTTGATGGAAATCGAGGGTATACGAGAAATGATCGATGCTGAAACAGAGTCGCAACGATTGGCATCTCTTGCATCCATGGACGGCTCGAACAGTGGTTTGTTCAGGAGCTGGCGACAAGAAATTGCACGGAACGTGGCCCTTTTGACTACGGTTATAGACTTTGGAGAAGATCACGATATTGAAGAAGTCTCACAACTATTTGGTCAAGTGGGTGCCAACATTCACCAGTTGGAATCTAGCATCAGGGAATACCTCTACAGAGCAGAAAGGTCACAGGTACTTCTTAATGGAATCAAATTGAGCTTATTGGGTCCTCCTAATGCCGGCAAGTCTTCCTTGTTAAATTGCTTGGCTTCCAAAAATGCTGCTATCGTCAGTGAAATAGCAGGAACAACCAGAGATATCATTGATATACCTTTGGATATAAACGGCTACAAGATCATAATTGGAGACACTGCTGGAATCAGATCTTTGGAAGACGCAGATACCATTGAAAAAGAGGGTATTAAACGAGCAAAAGCAGCCTCACTAACTTCTGATATAGTGCTCTTGGTGCTACCAGTGGACAAGCCAGTTGTTGATGATTCTTTTCTCGAGCACATAAAACAGCTAACGCAACATAAAAAGAGAATAATTGTCGTTTTCAACAAGAGAGATTTGAGTAACGAAACTCTCAACAAAAATCTATTAGAAAAATATAGCAGAGTATTTGGCATTGAAAAGCCACTATTCCACTTTGTTTCTTGCAATACTGGAGAAGGAATCGACTCTCTTGCAAAATCGCTTGTTTCTGAGTTCCAAAATGTCACCACATCAGACCCTATCATAGTCTCAACTCGGACTCGAGACTTGCTAGTAAACGATGTTCTTCATGGTTTTAAAGAGTTTCAGTATTGGAGAGACCAAGAAGATGTGGTTTTGGCTTCTGAAAGTTTGCGCCAATCGGTGGAGGGTATAGGTAAAATCACTGGCGACGCAGTTGGTGTTGAAGAAATTTTGGGAATTGTATTCTCTAGTTTCTGTATAGGTAAATAGGGCTACGTGCTGTTGCATATAACATTAAAGTTGATTCTTTCCACGTCCCACGACATCTTGGCTTGTTGTAGTTGATTTCTTGTATGGCGACCCGAGGTTTCATCGGTCTCATTTTTGACTCTGTCTCCCTTGATCTGCTTACTCACAGTCGGCGCAACTTTGCACTCGAATGTGATAACATTGAGTCCATTGCACAAGCGAAGGTCATACTGGTACGAAAGTAATTTCGACTTGTTTCTGTAGTCTTCATAGACATTCATACCGCTGTGAACCTCATCTTCATTAACGAAAAGTTTGCATTGAAAATCGTCATCTGACGTCAGAAGACCCAGCCCAGTCTCCAAATCCTTTCTTTTGATGTCATACAACAACTTGTGAAGGCAGACTTTGAAAGTGTAAAATGTGAACCCGTCGGGCGGCAACGAGATACAGTAAGATTGAGTAGCAAACCCAGTCGATGGGTACTGGTACTCGACTATAGAGTTGGATGCGCTTGCTGGATGTGTGGGGAACAATGATGCCTTGGATATTTGAGCTTTTGACATGGTGGGAACGTGCGAAGTATTGTTCATTTGGTGGTGGTACTGTTGGGTCAAATGGGTGACGCTTGAGTTCGAAGTTGCAAACGAAAACAACTGTATGAACATTTCATTGGGCGTAAGCCGCGATGTCGTCTTTCCCATGGTGTCGGACTCAGTCACCTGTGGCTCATCTGCCTCGTCGTCGCCTGCTAAACCATCCTTGTCGTCTTTGAGTTTTAGATTCAATTTGACTTTACTTTGACCCGAAGGCTTCAATTTCAACTTGAGTTTTGTCTTTTGCTCTTGCTGCTCTATACGAGATTTTAGGTCTTGAAAAAGTTCCTCAAAGTAGTCGGACAACTTCACGGCATCTTGATGAATTAACGAACTAGGATCATTGAATGTTTGGGCATTGGTGAATATAAGCTTGGTAGCGTCGTAGAAAGCTTGAAGAGATTCGTCAAGAGGTGTCTTGGACGTGAAAATCTTACGTTTGTCCAACTTTTTGAGAACATTATTGAACGAGGTTGGACTCCTGATCACCTGGAAATACTCGGGGTATTCTCTGCGGTCAATATTATCCATGAAAGGACCGCTGATGATTCCCACGTCTGGAAACTCGTGCTCTATCACCTTGTACAACAAATCAATACACAAATGTGTCAAGTTGGCACTGGTGACTGTCTCGTCGTCATCGACCGGTTTCGACGCAACTTCTCTCTTTATCTTTACCAGCTTAGATTTGGACTTCGAAGGCTTTTCTTCGACAACGCTATTATAAGAGTCCACCTGGTCTTTGACAAAATCATATATCTGTTTTGCATCCACGGCAATCCATGAATCTGGGTCGTTGTACGTTTTTGCATTTTCCTCCAACAACTTGAAATCGTCCAAAAACGAAGCTGTGTCGGGATATTTGTCCTTAGCCTCCTTCTTCTGGATGTCGGAAAGACTTATCGGCTCTTTGATGATCTCATAGTAGTCAGGATACACTTTTTTAGGCGGAAGTTTTACGAACGGAGCCACCAAAACACGCTCTTCTGATGGGTCTTTGAGCTCATTAACCAACCTTAACACAGAAGAAATAAAGTCCTTGAGACTCGCAGCGTCGACCTTGGGCCGCTTGGCCGCACTCGAAACGGCGCCAGATTTTCGCTTGGGAGCCATGAAGATAGTGTTGTGGAATTGAACGATGGAAATCGGTGCGGGTTTATGCAGGAGAGAAAAGGGTGGTTAGAAGAGAGTACGAGATAACGAGGATATAGTTATCGAAAATGGACGGAAAGAGACACACGGAATCGAGGTAGCCCCCACTATACAAGATTATAGTTTGTCTCTTATATTTCTGCTTTTTGCGGGTTTTTGGTAACCTTTTGAATAGTCTGGAGAGTGTCTTTTCTGCAGCACCACGACTACCTGCAGGACCCGCTATATTTTCAATCTCGAGCACCTTCAAATCATGTCTGGCGTTACCATCTTGTATGGATCCGAAACAGGTAATGCCCAGGAATACGCACGATATTTATCGAAAAGGCTCCGCTACTTGAACTTGAGTCCGATATTGTCACCATTAGACGATTTTCCACTAAAAAATTTGGTTACAGAGACTCGATTTTTGATTATAATATGTTCTACCACTGGTCAAGGAGAACTTCCTCGAAACGCCAGAAAGTTTTTCAAGTTCTTGCTCCGCAAAAAGCTTCCTAGAGACTTGTTGAATCACTTGGAGATCACCAGCTTTGGACTAGGCGATTCTTCGTACCCAAAGTTCAACTATGCCATTCGAAAGTTGCATGCTAGACTAATGCAATTGGGGTGTCAAGAGTTATGTTTACGGTGTGAGGCGGACGAACAAGCACCAGAAGGGGTGGATAAGTTCTATAGTGAGTGGGAATTTGCGCTTACTAGCACGCTTCAGACAAAATGTAATGTTGTTGAGCTCGATACCGAATTTGTGCTACCTCCAGAAACACCCGTAAAGGTCGTTGATACGGAACAAGATATCGACACTTTGGGAAACAAAACCATAGCCACGTCTCGCCCCGAGTTGCGGATTGGAACATTGGTTCAAAATAAGAGGGTAACAGCACCAGATCATTTTCAAGATGTTCGTCATATAATCATCACTGCTGAAGATTTAAATTATGTTCCTGGAGACACCCTAGCACTCTATCCCAGCAACGACGACGATTCCGTGGAGCAGTTGATCCAATTGCAACCGCATTGGATTCCTTTTGTTGATAAGCCTTTGGAAATCCTGGGAAGATTGCCTCATATCGAAGGTGGGTTCATCGACAAAAAGTGTCTCACATTAAGATCGTTGTTGAAGTATCACATTGATCTTTCGGCAGTGCCTCGCCATTCGTTCTTCTTTTCCCTTTGGCATTTCGTAGACTCGTCTTCTGAAGATGGTGCCCGAGAAAAGGAAAAACTTCGTGAATTCAGCAAGTTTGAAGACAGTGAGGATTTGTATAATTATGCCAACCGTCCCCGACGCCTGATACTAGAAACTATCCAGGAATTTCACGAAAATCTCGAGATTCCCATTGCCTATATCATGGATATCTTCCCGCTCATCCATCCCCGGTTGTTCCTGATAGCTTCACGGCCCTCATCCAGTCTGGTGGAAATTGTTGTTGGGCTCGTGGAGTACAAAACTATCATTAGACGAATCCGCCGTGGATTGTGCAGTAAATGGTTGAAAGAAATGGCCCCAAACACAAATCTTGCCTTCACCATTCATGAATCCAACATATTTTTCTCCAATAAACCCATCATAATGGTGGCTCCAGGCACTGGCATTGCACCCATGAAATCTTTGATCGAAGAGAAAGCTATGGCTGGCTCTCCACCTCTCTACCTCTTTTATGGATGCAGAAACCACGGAAAAGATTACCTCTTTCTGGATCTATGGGAGGGTTTACAACAACAGAATAAACTTCATTTCTACCCATGTTTCTCGCGAGATGGTTCAAACATAAAATACGTTCAGCATAACCTTTACCAACAAAAAAAGTTGGTGGGAGATCTTCTTCTCAAAGAGGGGGCCACTATCTTTATTTGTGGTTCAAGCGGCTCGATGCCTACACAAGTGAGGATCACACTTACCGAGATTTTACAAGAAATCGGCCAAATTTCCAATGATGAGGCTGCGAAATATTTGCTTGAGATGGAGAGTAATGGTCGGTATATCCAAGAAACGTGGTAAGCAGGATAGACGAGGGACAGTCACGAAGATACCATAACGAACTAGGGATAGAATGTACATACGAAAAGGACTAGAATACATGATTATTCATGAGTAGTCTCTGCTTCTCTACCAATGGACTTGAATATTCTGTTTTTGAAATCGAGGACTTCTTTATAAATTTTATTGTAAAACTGAGTCCAATTGAGTCCAATCGAGCCAATTGAGTCTTTTGGCCAGAATGTATATGCCAACCCAAAGTTATCCCGTCTTCTGTACTCTTCAATGTTTTCACTTATATGCAGTCACTCTCATAAGATTTCTCAGAAAAGTCAAATCAACGACCTTATGCTTTTGAGATTGGCACGGTTCGGGGCCAGAATTCGCCCCCTCAGGCTTGCCGGCGTGCGGAATCTTGCTCAGTATCCTCCAGAAATCAACCTTGATGGAAAAACTTACAAAACCGACGAGTGGACAAATGTTCCACCATTCATTCTCGAGTTGACCAAACGCCAATTGCACCAGGATCCCAACCATCCCATCGGAATACTTCGCGATCTAATAGAGACAAACTTCAGGGACATGGGCTACACATTCTACAACGATTTCAAGCCGGTAGTCACCACATATGAAAATTTCGATGTTCTTGGATTTCCTCAAGACCATCCTGGACGAAGCAAATCCGACACTTATTACCTCAATGGCGAACACTTGCTTCGTACTCACACCTCGGCACACGAGCAGCAGTGTTTCCAGTCTTGCAAGACACCAGGGTATCTTATTACTGCCGACGTTTATCGGAAAGATGAGATCGACCGCACCCATTATCCAGCTTTTCACCAAATGGAGGGTGCGAGAATATGGTCCAAAAACACGCCCAACTTGGAACAAGTGATTCGAGAAGACATAGAACGGATCCCCAAGACAAACATCATCGTTGAGGATCCTTTTAGAGATGTTCCTTTCAATGCTGAAAACCCCAAACAGGCATATATGACGAACACCGAGTGCCAGTTGATTGCCGAGCACTTGAAAAAGACTTTAGAGTATATGGTGAATCAGGTTTTCGAGGCGGCTCGAGAATCGGCTAGACTCGCAGGGTCTACCGAAGAGTACCTCAATGAGCCTTTGAAGGTGCGCTGGGTCGAGGCATACTTTCCCTGGACCAGTCCTTCGTGGGAGATCGAAGTGTGGTGGAAAGGAGAATGGTTGGAGTGCTGTGGATGTGGTCTAGTCAAGCAGAATGTGCTCTTGAATTCTCAATTGGGTGAAGATAAACTAGGATGGGCGTTTGGAGTTGGTTTGGACAGAATTGCAATGCTTCTTTTCGGAATCCCAGACATTAGACTTTTCTGGTCTGTCGATGAAAGGTTCACTCGACAATTTGAAAGAGGCAAGATTTCGACATTTTCTCCCTACTCCAAGTTTCCTGGAATCACTAGGGATGTGTCGTTCTGGCTCCCTTCAAACTCTCCGCTCCACCAGAACGATGTCATGGAAATTGTTAGAGGCCATAGTAGCGACTTGGTGGAGAGCGTTTCTCTCGTAGACGACTTTACCCATCCCAAAAGTGGAAAACGGTCCCAATGCTACAGGATTAACTACCAGTCTATGGAACGCAATCTTACCAACCAGGAAATCAACTCCATTCAGACCAAAGTCGAAGACGATTTGAAACTGTACCACAAGGTGGAAATTAGATAGTATATAGCGACGACCTGCATGTAAATAACATTTGAAAATCTGTTGAAAATTTGTGAGAATCTCGTTCAACAAATGTTAGGCCTTAGAGCGCTAGGGCGGTCTATGATGTCGATGAGGCCCAGCACGGCTTCGATTCCAGCTGTAGGTGCCCTCAGTAGCATGCAAACGTTTTTTGGGCCTGTTATATTCAAGCGTGACAAACATGAGTACGCTCCTCGATTCAAGCAAATCAGAAAGGCGTTCAAAGGAAGGGTTTCTGTCAACACTGGAGGCTCTATCAAGGGCAACAGTCTTGAGTTCGGCAAATACGGCTTGAGACTAAAGTCTAATGGAATACGAATGAAGGCCATCCAGCTTCAGGAAGCAGACAAGGTCATTCGTCGTGAGATTCGACCATCGAATGGAAAACTCATTACTCGGTTTGTGTGTAACACTCCGGTGTGTGTCAAGGGTAATCAGACAAGAATGGGTAAGGGTAAGGGAGCATTTGATCACTGGGCTTGTAGAGTGACAACTGGTAAAGTATTGTTCGAGATAGACGGCAATGTCCACGAAGTCGTTGCCAAAGAAGCTTTGCGTAAAGCAGCCGATAAACTTCCTGGGCTCTTTGAGATCATTAACAAGGATTCTCCCGTGCGAGTCAGTGTTACCCACTGTATAGAGAAGCCTGAAAAGGTGGATTATGTGGAGAAACTCAACCAGAATCCTACGAAAAAATGGGCCAATTTGCAAAAGTCCAAAGATCCACTCTACCGCATGTACCGTGGACGCTAATGTACATAGACGATAACTGAACGACTATACAATATTCATTCATATTATTAACTTACAATATTCACTCACAATATTCCTACTCATTTTTCACTATTTCTCGTTTTTCATTTTTCATTTTGAATTTCATGGCTCTGAAGGATACGCCCAAACTCATCCACCACGGGCTTTCCACGCTTTCGCGGCTCGTCGACTCAGACACGGACATCTCCACTATCGACCTAAATCTCCTAGAAAACTTGAACACAAACCAATCTCTCAACTACATCAAATTAGAACAAAGTCTCAATGTCTTGGACAAACAAGCCACCGATAAAGAAGTACTTCAGCAGCAGTTTGAACAGTATGATAGCATTATAAGAGATATAGAATGTCAGGTGGACACTTTAGAGGCGGTGGTGGACGAATTAGATGATTGGACCAAACAAATTACTCAGTGATTCGTGTTTGTGGAGATTCATTTATTATGCATTTGTGAACAAAAACCGCCAATTTTGCATTTTTTCTAAACAAAACTATACCATGAAGTTACTCAAGGGTCTTTCCTTAGCGTTGTGTCTTAGCTGTGTCCATAGCTCCCAAGCCAAGGAGTTTAGTACTCTGGACCTCGAGCTTCTATATGAGCTTCTCAACATGGTTCAAGAAAAACAGGCTCAAGAATCCATGAGTAGTATCCAAGGAGGGCTCGAATTGCGCCACAAGGTTGCGTCTGCTTCGGTCGAAACCACAGACCATTTCGAGCCTAATCGAGTGGTCAAATATGTCAATTCTTCCCAGCTCCAAAACGTTTCTGTCGAGGCAGCCCAGGTCAAGAAACCGAGAAAAATCATCAGTGCCGGGGTTTATTTTGATGCTATCAAGAACAACGACGAGGATGATGATGATTGTGACGGAGGCAAATGGTTCTGGCCATTTTCGGTGGGTAATTCCACAGCTGTTCAGCCTCGAATTCCAACCTCTTTTCTTGTGAGTTACGCAAGTAACAACAGCCACGGATTATTCACCGGACGAAGACACCAACTCAATGCTACTACGCCCGTCAACACCACTCACACGACTCCTACTCGTGCAACTCTTGCTCCTGTGACATATGTCGAGTCGCCAATGCCGTTCTTTGTCCACAAGTCTGACGCTCAAACGTTGGTGTTCCCGGGGCTTTTGTACATAATGGTTGTATTACTGTTAAGCTACTAACGAGCTCTCCTTCACTCCTGTAATGCCTTGAGTCGTTCTCTCATCTCGTCCAATGCCTCTGTGTCTTCCTCGTCTGCAATCGGTGCTTCTTCTTCAAAGTTGCTGGCAGGAACCTCGGTCTCGATCTTGGAAAGTTTGTCTTCCGTGAGGCTCTGGATGATCTTGTTGACCTCGTCTTGCGACTCCGACTCCAACTCGTCGTCTTCAAAGTCGAGATCCACCATATCGTCCATCATCTCGTTGATGATACCGGCCCTCATCAATTCCTTCTGAAGCTCTTGCATGGTGCCCAGCACCACCCCAAGCGACACTAGCTGGTTCACGTCTCTCATGATCCCCGTCAGCGTCTGGAGGGACAGCGTAAGTTTGGTCATTGAGTACTGTTCGTTGATGGACATGGTAATGGAGTCTATTCTTGCTTTGGATAGATGGAGCTTGTTGTATTGCTTGTTGATGTTGATGAGCTCACGCGCGTATATCTTGGCGGATTTGTAGTCTTTGTTTTTGGCAGACGACTTGATTAAGGATTCTGTCTTCTTTTTGAGCGGCTGTAACTGGTTCATCGACCGGTCGAGTTCTCGCTTGTTTTTGCGAAGAAGCTGGTTAATCTTGCGCATCTGATGTTAGTGTGTTCCTAAATTGCATATTTGTGCCACTCACCTGTTCTTTGGGGTCCGGGCCCCATATTGCTTTCTTGATGTAATCCATGCCAAAAGACAACCCAGAAAAATGCTTGATATCCACACCCAGTACACCAAGCCTATTTAGAGATATGAGCGCGGCGCAGGCGAAATCCGCAAGATGCCTAATCACCAGGTTCCATTAAACGATGTGCAAAAAATTCTCTTGATCATCATGGCGTGTGTTCTCCCTCCGTTGGCCGTGGGCTTGTTGAACTCACGCTGTGATATGAGACGTGAGCTTGTGGTTTCGATAATTTTGATGTTTTTCGGTTTCTTCCCCAGCACGGTTTTCACGATATATTGTATTTTTGTTCAATATCCTCGCAATTTGGCAGACCATAATGGATACCGGCCCATTGACGAAGAATCAGCTGACCATCCTGAGCCCATAACAAGCGAAACTAACGAAACGAGCCGCACTCCTCTCAACACTCCTCAACTAGTAGACTCACCAATTCCTAGTAGCCTGGAAGCTCCTCCCCATTATGACGATATCATGGTTCAACCTCGCGACAACAAGAGTAGCGGCGACCACAAGGTGCAGCAGTAGTTGCCTATATACTGTCTATAGCCAACATGGCTTTGGCCACGAACCCCTCCAAATGAAATATGCTTTTTTGTCCCAAACTCAACCTCTCGTCAAACACAGCGGCCACCCCCACCAAGTCTCGTGTGAGCAGGTCTTTGTTGGCTAGCTTGATCAAGTCGAAAAGAAGAGTCTTGAGAATGACTGCCGGGGGAATACAGTGGGACAAGAGTTCGTAGAGCACCACTCTAACCTTTGCCAAATTAGCTACTGTTCGCTGAGTGTAGATGGATTGGGCAAGGTTCAGGATAATCACCTCCCAATCGAGGTCCACGATTGCCTGTTTAGGGTTGTTAATGTTGATGGTTTCCGTCTGCATCAGAATGGTTTCAAAGCAGAGCAATGCCCGGCGCATGTTCCGGTTGCAATTGGTGGCTAATTGCTCAAAGAACTTTTGGCGAGTTTCTTCGTCGCCAGGGTTGAATTTGACAGTTTCTTTGTCGGCAATGGTGGTGAGCACCAGGGCAATTTCTGCCGTTGTTGGAGCCGGAATCCGCACAAGAAGCGTACGCGACTTGATGGGAGAAATGATACTGGAAGTGGTGTTGCAAACCATAATAAGACGAATGTTACTGGAGTATTTTTCCATGGTTCTTCTCAACGCTGCCTGGGCATCTCTACTGAGTGAATCGGCCTCGTTGATCACCACAACCTTGAACTTGTGTCTGGGCGACGAAGCCTTTGCCGTGAAGTCCACCTGCTCTGTAGAAGCCACGTCTTTGAGAAGATCCTGGATCACTACTCTGTCGTTGTTTCCCATATCTGACGGGGTAATTTCCAAATGATGAGGCGAGCTCAACACGTTAAACTCGAGCTTTCTGTTGGACGTGGTGGTGAACTTTTTCACGTCAATCTTGAGTTTTTCTACCAGAGGACCATACAATTCATGGAGTGTTGAGTAGATTCGTGTTTTTTTTCCACTTCCACTGGGGCCGTAAACCAAGAGATGGGGAAAGTCTCCGGTGCTAGCAAGGGCCCTGAGGTTATTTGTGATGCTGTCGTGGAACGAGAGCTGGTCCAAGGACCTTGGTCTATACTTGTCTACCCACAAAGACATTGAGCGCGTCGCGAGAAAGAAGTGAGAAATGAGAATTCAGTGCGAATTGAAAATGAAATTTGCGAAAGCGAAAATGGGGAAGAGAGCGAGAACGGACAAGCAGTGAAAATTAAGAAGAACAAGTCAGATGGAAGCGGAAGTTGATCAGAAGTGACCTGAAATTTCATGAGAGTCGGGATTGAATTAGCCTACTTGAAAGGAGCGCAACAGCAATTATTGATGTGGTGTCATGACTTCAGCCAGATTCATCAATTGAGCTAGATGGAAGTAAAACTCAAAGAGAGTAACATCTGATCAATAATTGAATCTTGAAGAGAAGGTTCTTGCTGGTCAACCCTCACTGGTGAAGATCAAATCAAAAGTAAAAGTTGAATTTTGCCAAAGTACTAATGAGGAAACTAGAATATTAAAAATGAACTTGTATGGAACAGGTTATATCTATCAACTGGGCTATTCTGCCGATGAAGTGCCTTCAAGAGAAAGTTAGCGTTTTGTTCCATTTACCACCTTCATCCGAATTACCAAAGAAGTACCTGAAAATTAGTAGAATTCATTTCAACGTTTTTGTTCCTACGTTTGGCTGTTCATGGGTCTACAGTAATTCTAGAGCATGACCCCTTGCGAAGACATTCACTTCCTCATATAATTTCCCAAGTTTTATAAGAATATTATCGTCTCGTTGAATGGAGCCGTCATCGAACAATATTCTATTTGCATTGTTTTGTGCCTTCAGTACAATAGTAGCTCCGGTCTTAACTGTGTTGTATAACTTGCTCAAAGTGCACCAAAGGAGATTACCAGAGTCCAAAGGTTACTTCAAACTCACAGGCCACCGGAAGATTACAGAGTGGAGTTTACCAATTAGGAGGATCGTAGCTAGCTAAAAATAGGGTCAAAAATATAAAATCTAAATACATAAATGTGATCATAAAGTAAAGCAAGGATATTGAATTCTGAAATTGCGTGATTTTCATTCTTATCTCCTTTTCTTATTCCTTGACATCTACCCCACAATCTACAAATCTTCGTATTTCTTCGGAAAACCGTACCCGACGGATAACTATCAAAACTTCCACATCCAAACACCCACAACCATGATAATCGGGTGCGGTATCCGAACGAATGTTTATGAAAGATCAAAATGAAGATACGGAATATGCTTATCTAAAACTACATAAGTATCGGAAACCATGAAACTTTTCAGTTTTATAGGAAAATGACTCCAAATAAACTGCAAGTGGAAATTGTTGTCAACGATGGAAGCGAACCTTCATATACGAATGAAAAGCACGATAATGTGATTGAAGTGGAAAAATCTAAACTTGATGAAGGTGCTATATTCTTGAATTCCCATCCGGAATATTCTGGATATACCGAGGCTGACGAGAAAAGACTCAAAATCAAACTTGATGTTATTCTTATTCCCATTTTAACAATTGCCATTCTTGTTTCAGCTGCCGACAAAATCATTCTTTCCAATGCTTCGCTATACGGCATGAGTGTGGACTTGAACTTGAAGAATAACCAGTACTCTTGGGCAGGAAGTATATTTTTCTTTGGATACCTTATAATGGAGCCACTTGCCAATTTCCTACTTCAAAGATACAGAATTGGTAAAGTTCTTGGTATCACTTATACGTTGTGGAGTATAATTATGGCATGTATGGGAGCAACTCATAATTTTGCTGGCATAGCTAGTCTTCGTTTTGTCATGGGTATGGGTGAAGCCTTCATTTTTCCTGGCGTGAACGCAATCATTGCCATGTTTTATACAAAGAAAGAACTGCCAATTCGATTGGCTATCGTGTTCAGTGCTTTATCGTCGCTTCTTTCGAATGGTGTGGCTGTTGGAATTGGTGAAAGACACACACTGATTGCTCCTTGGAGATTGCTCTTTATAGTTCTTGGAGTCGTTTCTTTCGTTCTTGGAATCCTGTTGATTGCGTTCGTTCCAGATTCGCCAACTAAAACATATCTTCTCACAGAAAAAGAGAAGTATATTGCCGTTTCAAGGATGCAACATAACGGAACCGGAATCAAGAATTCCCATTTCAAAAAGTATCAGTTGATGGAAGCATTAACAGACTGGAAAACTTGGGTTGCAGCCTTGATGGTTTTAGCGATCCAAGTTCCCAATGGTGCTTTGGTCACTTTTGCCAGTCAAATTGTATCCGGGTTGGGAAACTCCAAAAGAGAAACCTTATTATTGGGTATGCCAACCGGAGTCTTCATGTCAGTTGCTTCTTTATTGATTGCACTTGGTTCATACCTTTTAAGGTATAGATACGTCATGATATTATCCGGTGTCTGCATGTTGGTACCATTGGTCTGTTGTGTACTTATCATGAAATTGAAAGATAACAAGCACTTGTTAGTGTGTTACTATTTCTTTTATTTCTACTGGGGCCCCTATCCACTTGTTTTATCCACCATCAACAACAATACCTCTGGCTACACCAAAAAAACGGCTGTGAATACAATTTGCTTTATCAGTTACTGTGTCGCTAATATCATAGCACCACAATTTTTCATATCCAGTGAAGAACCAAAGTATCCTACTGGATACAGAGCGCTCTTGGCATTTTTGGTCGTTTCTGTTTTGACCTCTATAGCTTACAGTGTGGGATGTTATTTGGAGAACCAAAAGCGTGACCGGTTGTACGGAGTTCCAACCGGTGAAACTGATGAAAATGACAATTTGGATATAACTGATCACGAGAAAAAGTATTTTAGGTATGTTTTTTGATATGAATGCAACAAGCCATTTGGGTGCAAAATCCTAATAATGGAGCGCATACAGATTTTCTCATTTTCGGTCTTCTGAATGTAGTCAATACCTTTTGATCTAGTCTGGTGTTGTAGAATACGGGTTTGTAAGCGTTTTATCGGATCAGGGTGCTCCGAAGACCTCTCCTCTAGACTCTTCTGTATCTCACCTCTGGAATCCGGACATTATCTGTTCCTGCACACATTTACCCCGGAGATCCAAATGTCCATATAAATTTACTAGATATTTCTTCTCAATTGCTAGATGGCAGCTCGAAAAAAGGTCACTAGAGTGAGGGAAAAGGTCCCTTTACATCTCAGAAAACGAGTATCAGTAGCGTAAGTAACCATGAAAGTATTTGTTCAAAATCCCCACTAACCTAGATGTGAGAAATGTCGTCGAAATAAAACCAAATGCTCTGGTGGTTATCCATGTAATTATTGTAAAGATAACAAGTTTGACTGTAAGATTGTCTCTCCTGCGAAAGAATCCGATACCAACAATCCAACGTATGTATTTGGCGAAATTTACAAAACTTTACTAACAAAGTAGCGAAGACATCAAAGACTTGAAAGCCTATATAAGTAAGCTTGAAAGTATTGTTCAGTTCCATTATCCTGGAGTTTCTCGACGATATATACGGAATCATGTGGATATAATCCAACGTGCCATTTGTTCTGAACGTGGTGATGTTATAGACGACAAAGTTAGTGTTGGAAATATGCAATCAAGTTATGCTTCTACAAGCAAAAAAAGTTTTCTTCATTTTTTTGATGAAACTTCAAGCGTTGGAGACTATGCGGAAATAAAGTTTGAGAACCCCAGCTACCTGCCATCTATAGGACATGACAGTCTAGTGAGAGCTTTAAATGTTATTGAAAACGAAAAGGATTTACTTCAATTGACTGAGACATTCTTTGCAGTCTGTCAAAACAACTATTACTATGTCAATTATCAAAAGTTTACGACAGAACTCCAGCTATTCCTTCTGCGTTACAAGAACTGGCTGAAACATAAAATTATTCAAGATTGGAAATTTATAGTAGTTCTATTTGGCGTGCTCGCCGTTGGTTCTGGTTATGAATATTTGGTGGAAGAAAACACACTACCAAAGGTTACTCATTTCATGCTAGGACTCCAAGATCCTGGGATGAAGTACTACAAGGCTTGCATTCCTTTTATTGGTGACTTGATAGCTTGTCATGATCTTGCTAGTGCTCAAGGTTTGCTATTATTTGGGCAGTTTCTCACATCAATCGAAACAAGCGTGTCTGATTCTATTTCCTTCAACATTGGACCTTCTGATGAAAGCGGCTACATCTATCTCCGGACGGCTACTGAAATAGCGTTAGCTAACAAAGTGCATTTGATTCTGGTGGTGAATTCGCCAGAAGATGAAGCAAAGCTAAGATTTTGGTGGAGCTGTTATTGCTTAGAAAGAAAATATGGTATCAATCTAGGGAAGCCAAGTCTCATAGATAAGGAGGAAATAACTTCTCAGTTACCAAGTGACTGCCCTGAATTGAGAAACGAGAACGGAACGTCAAACTACCTAAATCAGAGAGCCATGGTAGAGTTGACATTCATCATAGATCGAATATCTCTGACGTTGAGTGTATCTCCTTCATTGAATAGCAAAGATCGTTTCGTAAAGTTGGATTTTGATGATATCAAAGAATTGTTGAAATCGCTTGACGAATGGAAGATTAGCTATTCATCGATACTCGACCTTGAATTAGACTCGAAAGATAACCTTTATCGAGCCCACATACATTTACGATTGAATTTCTTGTTGGCCAAACTATACCTCGGCAAGCCGTTCTTGTTGCTAAAAGTGGAACTACAAAGTGGTAAGAAAAACTTGAATAATAGTGAGAGGGTGTTCATTGACCACTTGGCTTCAATAGGTGTGGATTCTGCATTCAGAATGGTTCAGCTTTTTGAATCACTAGCGGAAAATCAAAAGCTTGGGTTATTTTCATCAACTGATTTCAATTTTTGTAATGCAAGCCTTTTTATGATTGCCGTGTTTTTGAAAGTTGATAAATCCGAAAGTACCTTGCTATTTTTCAAAAAGGGAATTTCAGTACTCCAAGTGTTAGCAATGGGATGCACGGCTGCAAAAGTAGCTTTCCAAAGATTTGACAGGATCCAATCTCACATAATGAAAAGTTTAGATGAGCTGGGAATGATACCAACGTCCCTAGTGGAATACAATGGTTCAGATTTGGTTGAAAATGTTGATACTGAAGGAGATTCAATCTTTGAGAACGAAGCAGCAGAATTTTTAAACTTGCCTCGAAGTATTCTCGAACTAGAGAGTTTACCATTCGATGAGGAATTCTACGGTTTTTAGGACAACTATTCCTGATAAATCGTATCATCTACAATCATCAATGTCTTCAGTCAACATGTCAAAAATTGCTTTCAAAGGGATCGTAAACCTATCCTGATATGACATGTGGATTACAAAAATGAATTCAAATGTGAAGTAGCATAAATTTTGAGGGACCTACTCAATAGAGAAGCATGTATATAGACTTATTCTACACTCACTATTTCTATCAAATACCAAGAAGCAGCGATTATTAGGAATTTCATTTGATTTTTATTTTTATGAATACTATATTTATTCAAAGTTTCAATTGGTTTCCTGTGTTGCTGCCATCATTCCTACCGACCCGGTATATATAGCAGGCGGAGCGCTAGTAATTTTATAGTCAATGCTCTTTAACTTCAGATTTGGGTCACCGTACCCTCCTCCACCTGGAGTCATAATGATGACATGATCACCTTTTTGCACCCGAACTGTACACTTGCCTCCTAGCGAAATCTCCCTGTAGGTATCAGAGGTGGCATCCTTGCGGTACCAGATATTCGTTCCCCGAAGTCCATCTTTTCCGCCCAAAAGTCCAAAAGGTGCGAGTGCTCGTCTTTCCATCAAACAAGAAACCTCGAGGTTATCAAACGTAAACTCAATGTCTCTGATGATTCCGTTTCCTCCACGGTGTACACCACTGCCACCCAGACCGTGCCTGATTTGAAATCTATGCACGATAATCGGATACCTTTTTTCAAAAAGTTCAGTATCGGTGATCTTGGTATTCGTGGTATGGCATTGCACAGCACTCTGACCATCCCAAGTTGGTCCTGCTCCCGATCCACCACAAATGGTTTCGTAGTATCCAAATGAAATTCCCTTCTCTTTGTTGCAGACACCGAATGTAAAGTTATTGCAAGTTCCTTGTGATGCTGCAGCCGCTTCAAATGCCTTCAACATTACATCGACGATACGCTGGGTTGTTTCCACGTTTCCACCTGCCACTGCTGCTTCAGACGAAGGAGACACCACCGAGCCTTCACGAGTCTTGAATCTGATCGGCCGTAAACATCCATTGTTGAGAGGAATATCGCTGCTTATCAATGATCTCAACACATACAAGACAGCAGAATACAAGATAGCCTTGGGAGCATTCAAATTGCCGTACATCTCGTTACCGGAATTTGTAAAGTCAAACTCAGCAGTGCCCTCTGAAGCGTTTATAACAATCTTGAGAGCAATTTGAGTTCCATCGTCAAGATAATCTATTGCTTCGAGATTCTTACCTTCAAACTTTTCGTTGACATACCGTAGAAGATTCTTGACAGCAACCTCTGACGTTGACTGAATGGCACCCATGTACAAGTCGATAACCGAATATGAGAATGTATCGATCAAGTCCTTCAATAAGGTGATACCCTTATAGTTGGCAGAAACCTGAGCCTTAAGGTCAGAAATGTTATCACTCAAAGCACGAGACCCGGAACCACCAGGATGCTTAGCAGGTTCGTCAACAAGTAGCTTGGTGATTCCAGCCTCATCAAATTTCCCATTCGAGCACAACTTGAAGGTCATGATTGCAGCACCTTCGTCAAAAATAGTTTTCGAATTTGGAGGCATTGAACCAGCAGAAATAGAACCAATATCCGCATGGTGAGCCCGTGAAGCAGTCCAGAAAATAGGGTTCTTATCTTCATCCAAAACAGGAGTTATCACAGTGATATCAGGTAAATGTGAACCGCCTGCCAGAGGGTGGTTGGTAACGAGGACGTCGCCATGATCAAGTTTTCCCTTCCACATCTCTAGTTGGCCCTTCACGGCGAACGACATGGCTCCTAGATGAATAGGAACATGAGGAGCATTGGCTACCAAATCACCATTTTTGTCAAACACAGCACAAGAAAAATCTAGCCGTTCTTTAATATTGGTAGAAATGGCAGTTTGTT
This sequence comes from Meyerozyma guilliermondii ATCC 6260, assembly GCF_000149425.1. Classification (NCBI taxonomy): domain Eukaryota; kingdom Fungi; phylum Ascomycota; class Pichiomycetes; order Serinales; family Debaryomycetaceae; genus Meyerozyma; species Meyerozyma guilliermondii. Next base: position 61,731 of record NW_001809794.1, on the reverse strand, counting down.
GCAAAGTTCGACCCATCTGTTCTGCAATTGACATGAACCTATGGCCAAAAACAGAGAGTTGAATTGGATCCACCACCTTGGCGGAGAGCTCTGGAGCACTGCCTTGCTCGATGGAGATGAGCACATGGCTTGTCAAAATAGTTGCAAGTGAAAAGGGCTCAATGACAATCGTCTGAGTTTCATCGAGAATAATTGCTGGACCATGAACCAAGTCCCCTTTGACGAGGTCTTTCAACTTGTAAATAGCCGTGTCTATCCAGCCTTTGCTTTCAAAATAGACAGATTTGTGCGACGCAGAGGATTTCGTTTTCTGAGTTTCGATGCTCTTGACCTCTTCAAAGGGATTGCACGTCTCTTTATCACGACCCTTGGCGACAAGAATAACCTGAACATCATCAACAAGTACCATTCTATCCAAGGTGAACCCAAACTCACTTTTGTGTCTCTGAACAAAAGAGTCAGCAGCATCGTAGTGCTCATTCTTGGGGATAAGCAAGTGGGTATCGGAACCAACATATCTCATATTCAACATGACTTGAACGCTGGTCTCAAATTCTACCAAATTTTGCAGCTCGTAGTCCTTATACGCATCGTTCACTAACCCTTCCACAGTCCTGTCAATCAAAGCATAATTATCTTCAGAATAGGCACAAGTGAGCGGTGCTTGCTTCTCTATCAAGATATCGGCGAGCATGATTCCATGAGCAGACAATAAAGAGGAATACTTGTGAATTGCAGCCGAACGAATCAGAAGATTCTTGGCTAAGGCCACTGAAAATTGACCTCCAGTACCACCAAAACATGCCAAGTTGTGCTCTGAAGTTTTGTAGCCCTTTGCTTCTGTGATATTTCTGATCGGTCTGGCCATGGCTTCCACTGCAACCTTGAGAAAACCTTCTGCCACTTGTTCTGGAGTCATAGCCTCTGTGCTTCCCTTTTCCTGGTTAATGACGGCGGTAAGCTCCTTAAACTTTTCAGCAGTAGTTTTGGCATCGAGTGGCTCATCATGGTTTGGACCAAAAATGTTTGGAAAGTGTTCAGGAATTAATCTTCCCAAAAACAAGTTCGCATCAGTTACCGTCAAGGGTCCTCCCTTACGGTAGCAAGCTGGTCCAGGATCAGATCCAGCTGACTCAGGGCCAACGACAAACATCCCATTTTTCCAAAAAAGCATGGAACCTCCTCCAGCAGCAACCGTGGAAATATCAAGTTGTGGAGTTTGTAAACTCACTTGACTAACAACCGTCTCATAAATGTGCTCCAATGAGCCGCAGTACCGTGAAACGTCGGTAGAAGTTCCACCAGCATCAAATCCAATAGTAGCTGTTCTTGACTTGGTATCGTAGCATGTTTCTCCGAACCCAACTACACCTCCAGCTGGTCCAGAAAGAATAGCCTTGAGACCAGTAAACCTGTACCACGGAGCAAGTCCACCATTACTTTGCATGAACAAAAGCTTGTTACCAAAAGACTCCAATCCACCTTCAAATCCAGCACCAAAGCCCTCCATGTATTCTTGAACTACTGGCGATAAGTAAGCATCAGCAACAGTCGAAGACGTTCTGTTCACCATACCTATCATGGGCTGAAGTTCATGGGACACCGAGACAGAAAACCCAATTTTTTTGCAGATTTTAGCAATTTGCTTTTCGTGGTCTGGAAAAGCGTAAGAATGCAAAAGACAGAGCGCAATGGTCTTGATCTCACCTTGATCATATAATTGCTGTAAATCTGCTTCGACCTTCTCATAATTGGGCCTTTTCAAGATCCGGATAATATCTCCAGTAGAACTGCGTACGAGATTAGGATCGGAATCCACATCAATCTTCAACTTATCTCCTCCTCCTTCGGAAAAAGTTTCAATAGTTATACGCTCGTCAACCTCAAGTACCAGTTCATACAAGTGACCAAGTTTTTCTGCCGTGAGATCAAAAATATTAGGACGGGTTTGGTTGCCTATCGCAAGTACATCGTGGAATCCCTTGGTTGTTATCAAGCACACCTTTGCACCTTTACGTTCCAAGAGAGCATTAGTCGCAACTGTAGTTCCCATTCTAATACTATCAATCAGTTCCAAAGAAAGCAATTCGTTCTTAGGAATTTTCCTGTTATGTGCTTTTTCCAATACTCTACGAATACCTTCAGTCGGAGCATCCTTGTAGTTTTTCGGATCAACAGAAAGGAGTTTGAAGACGTAGTCTTGATGACCTGGAATCTTGGCAAATAACAATCACAGAAAAGTTCCACCACGATCAATCGCAATCAGAATTCCTTTGGGATACCCATATTTAAAAGGTTCTTCACGGTCTGGGATTTATCCTCTAGTTGGTTGTCCGGAGACGGCACTGGGCTCCATGAAGGAGGTATCTCGACTTATTATAGGTAGTTCAAGGTCCATCCGGGCTGTTTTCTTGACACACCTATCCGATATCTACCTCGTTACCGGGTACTTGCACCCGAAATGTCATTGGGGTAAAAATGTCAACAATTGGGTACTACCGTATTCTTATAGTACATTTTTACTTGCTAAGATCATAGATCTTGACACTAGGGCCTCACACTTATCAATTGGGTGATATCTTAGAAGAGTTTGGCCCTCTTTTTTATGGTGGTGCACGGGGAGAGTAGATGGATAGATTCTCGAGGTATTGGATTATTATACGGAGTTTTTGATAATAATCAGCATTCGCAGCAGGGAATACGACACAGAACACATGCCTAGCATTTATATCGAGAAGTATTGTTCATCAGTTGTAATAATTTAGATGCAAAATACTCGATAATTGAGAATCACTGCACATCAGTACACCCATGTAGATATCTTCGCAAGACGGGCAGTTGCAACGGTATTGGGTGGGATGCTCTTTGTAGTACTACGGCTAGTTGTGCATTATTTAAGGCTCTTTTTCTAGTTGGTTTGACCAATTGATAATTTTGGTCGCTTCCAGTACCTCCACCACAAAATTTCAAGGTTTTCCTTATACTTCCTGTTCCTTCACTATCAGCAGATTTGGAAGTTACCGAAAGTCACATTTACTGCTGTTTTCGGTCGTATTTGGCTCCTGATCGCCGATCATGCAAGATCAATAGGTTATGCCACATCAACTGCAAAGATAGTCGCCAAACGTTTTTCCTAATCTGTTTTTCTTTCCGCTATTTGCTTTTCTGAATAACTTGGCTAACTTACTAGAAATCGATAAGTAATAGTCTGAAAGGGACTTACCGCTGAATAAATGTCCAGCCTCTGGTCAGTCTTTTTGACATTCCATACTGGCATACCAAGATAATAATCTGGTTCTCGATCCAAGATTTCTAGGTTACAAGGTAAAGAACTTGGCATGGCTTTCACATTGTAAGTGAGTACACGGTGACAAGCTTGCAATTTGATCATGTCAAGGTACTTGCAAATTTGTTATGTTTAAGTGCATTGCTAAATATTCTAAGACGATCGATAGCCGCAAGCTAATGAAATCAATAAGCTTGTGGGTCGATAGTCAAAATTAGCATGGAAAGCAGCTAGCAATTGCTAAATATTCTAAGACGATCGATAGCCACAAGCTAATGAAATCAATAAGCTTGTGGGTCGATAGTCAAAATTCTAATGGCACGAAGCTCAAAATAGCTAATACCAACAAAGGGACCATGCTAAATAAAGTTTGGTTCTGTGGTTCGGAGTATTTGATGGCAACCGAAACACATGTCATAATGCACCAAGCAACATGAAAAAAGTTGAGGCAAATCCTTCCTACTTGCTCCCCACGTCTAATGGAATTGAATGCGGTGCACAACCAGCTAAATGTATATGCCCCATAAGCGATTGCAGTTGCGTACCAGACATAATCCGGAATCTCTATTTTCAAAACATCAGGGGCAAAGCCGAGGAACATTAGAAGGATACCAGAAACCAGAAATACCGCTACAAACTTCCAGCTATCCTCATTGTTGGCCAGAGTTTTGGTCGAAGTGATTCTAATCTTGTCTTCCTTTTGTTGTGGAGTCAGTTCTCTCATTTGTGGTTTAGTTGTATTTTCCATTTGTGATGAAGAAGAAATTACAACAGTACAACCGCGACAACAGGTCTTTTATACGTAGATCGTGTCTAAATCAAAATGCAAATCGAACGGCTGCATGGCATTGCATGCTTCGAAGGGACAACCCCTGCAAGTATCCATGCAATTCACCTGCAATATTAAAAGCAGCATACTTGAAATATTATGTCACAAAATTATTTACATTTATCTCACTTGCTTCTAGTATTCAAGAGCGATTAGGTGATTTATACTACATTGTAAGAGTGTCAGGTCATGAGCGAAATAGTGAATCTTTTGGTGTTACATGTACAATTTGGCTCGGTGAAAGCCGCACCTACGTATGCATGCAACCTCTTATCGCGTGAGGCTTGCGAGCCGCACGGCAGATTTTGCAACCAAGTAGAAAGCTATGTGGTTGTTAAAGTTGCCAACCTGTGATGTTTCGTGACTACAGCATGTCATAAAGCTTTTAATACCGTGGTTTCTGAGTATATTTGAGCCTTTTGAGAAACCCAGAATACACTTCTAGTCCAAAATGGGTCACGTGACTATTCGTCTGCGTCAATGCATCTGGGGGTCGCCAACTACATCAAATGCACAACATGCATGAAGAATGACCACCAGGTAGGTCGCGGACTTACAGGTGCTCTGTTCGAGACCTACAGTGCGTAGGAAGAAAATACGAATACTAAAGATGAATATATTCAATTTCACTTATAAGCTGCTAATTTCAATGGTAAATAATTTAAAGGGAAGAGTCTTTGTATTTGCATTACTCTAATTCGCTGTAACCATCGTAAAGCAAATAACAGAACCCACAACACATAAGAAGAAAAAATAAGTTTATAATCACGTTTAATGGTTCCTTCTTTCGAATAAAATAGATTACTAAGACCAACAGTCCTGTTGTACCCAACCCATAAACAACTGCCAAATAGTGCAAACCAAAACGGGGATCATTCTCCGCACAAGCTTTGACTATAAAGAATACCAAACACAAGAGAACAGCAATAATCAAAAGTACGAAACGATCTTTCCATAGCTTGACGCAAAAGTTTTTCACATTCTCGGCCATATTTTCTTCAGTAATTTTTTCCTCCATATCAGTGATTTTTTCCTCCACTTTTGATCAAGAAATTATCAAAGGTTCGCTGCGATAAAAGCTAGGTTTTGAGTAGATGCGACTGCCAAGCCTAGAGCCGTGAAAAAAAGTGGTATAGCCGGCCAAATGTACCTGAAAATGAGCGTTCAGCCTGATTCTGCTATCTTTTCCTCTACTTTATACTTTCTGTTTCTTATTCTTTCCGTTCCTTCATTCTTTCCGTTCTTCATTCTCTGCACCGGTTTATGCCATCCGAAGCTAGCCAGTGTCAATTGAGCTTGACACCACAGCCATATCATACATTGGTAATGTTGAGTACCACTCCCTTGATGCGGGTTGAACGTATAGGAACCATCGAATCGCAGTCGAAGTAGAAGAGGTTTGCGTGTGGGTGAGATTCACTTTACACCAGTACACCCAGTGTAGATATTCTCGCATGGGCAATTATAACGGTATTGAGTGGGGTGCTCCTTATAAATACTACGGCTAGCTGTGCATTATTTTAAGCTCTTTTTCGTTGGTTTGACCAATTGAACTTTTTGAGCTTCCAGGAACTCCACAACAAATTCTCAATAGAGCAATTACACTTCTCTACTATATCTCTACAGTACAATTCATACGTCCTTATTATCATACTCTTAAGATAACCCAATCTTCCATTTTTTTGTGTTCATGCCTTGGGCTTCGTCCTTATAAAGTGTGTGGGACAGTCGTATCCTCCTGGGTTTTTTGCCAAATACTGTTGGTGGTAGTTTTCAGCATCATGCCACACCTTGATGGGCTCAATAATAGTGACGATTTGGTGTCCAGGGTACCATTCCGCTTGCATTTTTTGCTTGATTTCCCATGCCACTTTGTTATCCTTGTCATCATGAGTCATAATCGCAGATCTATATTGGGTTCCCTTGTCAGGACCCTGAGAATTGACGGTGGTAGGATCGTGCATTCTGAAGAAAATGTCCAAAATAGCCTCCAATTGAAGATTCTCTGGCTCATAAGAGAGCTGTACAGCCTCCACAAACTCTGTAGACCCACTGCATACTTTTTCATAATTCACATTGCCGATTGTGGGGATGCCATTGGCATATCCAACCTTGATGTCAATCAATCCTTTTCCACCAAATTGCTTACGGAACACCTTCTCTACACCCCAGAAGCACCCTGCGGCAAGGGTGATCAATTTGGAAGTGCTGGTGGTAGCTAATGTCGAAGATACACTGGTCATCGTAAAGAGCCATTCGTAAGCAGCACTGAATTTATGATCACATGTCACGTGAGCCCATCGGCGGAGTCGGAGTCGAGTTAGCGATGCGAGTTAGCGATGCGAAGCGAGCTGACTCGGTACCGTTTCATTTCCTTTCGTTTCATTTCCCTCTCGTTTCTCCGTTTCTTTTCACTTCTCCAGCTTTTGCTTTCTCTTGAACCCAAAAAAGCTCTTTCTCTTTTCTTTATCGGAATTGGTGCTTGGAGTGCTCATTACACTTCCGGTCGAAGCCTTCCGGTCAGTGGGAACATCGTTTTTAGATTGTCTTCTTTTGAGTCCTCCAACCCAAGTTTTCTTTTCTGGTTGTTTTTCTTTCGTTGATGAGGTTCTTGAAATCGTATCTTCTTTATTCTCAATTTTGTAGTTCTTTTTGAATGGGTTTTTGTCAAAAACGGCACTGCTTGATAAATCTTTTATCGAGTCTGTCGATCCACTTTCCGAGCTGTGGGTAGACCATACTTCCGGTTGGCTTTTTGCCTGGACAGTCTCAGCCGAATTGTGTCTTTGGGGCAACCAGTCTTCTCCACAATAAACGTCCTCCTCTTTGAATCCCAATAAACCTGCCATGTGGACCTTTTGGTAAAAGAGAATATAGGCACTAGCTAGTCCTGGACCATTGCCAAAGAACTTGAGAACGAAAGAATCGTCAACAACTTCCACCGTTTCGTCGTCAAAAAGTAGCCATAATTGAGCCTTTACTTTGCATAAAGCCACATAATGACCGTGCATGGGACCTCCACCAATATGGATCACAAGAGCGTATAGTTCGTAGAGAGTAAAGTCTTCGGTTTGACCCTTTGCTGAGGTATTGAAGAGCCTGAGCTTGAACGGGTACGATATGGAATCAAACAACTTGACCATTTTGTCTACGGACTCGTCGTACTTGAACCGCTTGAAGTTGATCACGAGCACTTCGGGGAGCTTTTTGAGCTTGATGGTTTTGGTGGCTTCTTGGAGAGAGCAGCAATTGTTGCAGTAGAATTTGTTTTGGTGGGTGAGTGTTTCCAGCCGCGAGAAGTTGTTGAGGCAGTGGGTCAACGAGTAGGCGGCGTCTCCCGGTGGAATATCGATGGACAAGTCGAGAAACTCCTCTTCTTTGGAGGTGATGGTTTCGCAAGAAATGCATTTGGTTTCGTTGGTGATCATTCCTTGAAAGATCTCGTTGCACCAGTTGTTATTGGGACCGCATTCTTTGTCCACAACTTCGATGATTTCGTTGATCAAATAGTTGTAAAATTCGTGGGCATCTTGGTGCATATTCACCTGGCGAAAAAGATAGTTTTTCTCCTTGAGTTTGGTTATAAAATGTGAAGGAGAAACCACGCCAATCTGAGACTTGTTCTCGATCATACACTCGAACATGTCCTTGAGAGCATAGAGCAAGGCGGTTTCGTCGGACTGTTGGGTGGGAAGTTGAAGCGAATGATCGAGGTTGATAATGGGTCCATTGATGAGAGCAGATCTTTTGCGGTGGTCTGATGAGGGATTGGGGTTGAAGGGGTTGATGGGATTGACCAAGTCGACTTCGGGTTGGGGAATACCCACGATAATGAAGCACGACTGGGATGTGATGGAGCCTTCTTTGACAGATGTGGGGGTATTACTTTTTTCAGTTTTTTCATTAAGAAGCATCGATGACGACTGCGAATTGTCGCTCTTTTCCGCCAATTCCAACGGCGAAGACGTGTGTCTGGTGACCATTACTGGAAGATCTTGGAATTCGGGATTTTTGCGAATCAAGAGTTTCTGTTCTGCCAGCAAAGCGTCACAGTTTTTGGCTTCTGTGATGTACCATTTTCTCAGGCTATCGTCTGTGGAGCTGGTGTTGACGCTGTTTGTTGTGCTGGTGTTGAACTTGAGTCCAAATAATGATCCTTTTCTCGTGGGTTTTACTCGTTCAGAAGTACCGTTTTCTATGGCTGCATTTTTCGGTTGTTCACGCAAACGTTTCTGGACCAACAGCTCGTACTTGAGAGTGAAATTGTGGTTTTTAACCCCAGCCATCACCTCTTTTCGGTTGTGTTGGGTGATATTGTGGAGAGCTAACTTGGTTCGAAATTTGTCGGAATAGTATAAACATTGAAGGATTGAGTTACAATAGCAGGTATTGCCAAAGTTCTCCATACCGTAAACCTTGCTCGAGCCGTCTCCATATGGGAGCAGCGTGGGAGGAGCGGGATGGTCCTGGGTCATGATAGGAGGTCGCGATTAGCGGCCGCGATTATCGACAAAGATCGGAGTACGTGGTGCATTGGTGTCCGGGGAAGAAGAGCGGGACAAAAAAATTGGGAAGGGGCTGATTTAAGGAAGCGAAGCTGGGACGTTATATTGAGGAAGATTGCGGGATTCTATTTGGATGCTTTTGTTTCTTTGTATCTCTTTTATGCTCTGGTTGATATTATGTTGTATCTCATTTAGCATTTGCAGCCGAGATTCTCGCTATATTGGCAGAAATTAGCGGCCCGCGCATTTGGCTGTCGCTATTTTCGCACTAATTAGGGGCGGCGCAGTCTCAATTCTCGCTATTTGGTACCTTTTTTCGCAGTAATTGGAGGCCGCGCAGCTCAGTTCTCGCTATTTTAGAACCTTTTTCGCAGTAATTAGCCCCCGCGCAGCTCAGTTTTCTTTATTTCGGCGCGCCCTCGCTTCGCACGGCTCTTCACAATGACTCCATGAACCAATGAACAAATATAAAACCAAAAAGAAAAGGTGTGCGAGCTGCAGGCGGCTCAAGATAAAATGTGACGGTGCTCTTCCTTGTGAGTACTGCAATGCTACCAACCGTCAATGTAATTATGACTTATTTCCATCTACCACTATAGCTCAAACGAACTCGTCTTCCACCGAAACTATTGTATGGACTCACCAAACGTCGCTAAACTCACCCCCACGCCACATGGGAATCACACCGTTCCAGTACCGGCTTATCATGTATTTTCATGAAGGCTTGTTACCAGAAAAAGTCAAAGAACAACCCGTGCAAGAAATGTGGCAGACCCAGGTTCCACGACTATTCCACGAATCCTCAGTAGTCCAAAATAGCATTTACTCACTCTCCACGTTGTGTCTTCTAGGCCGTTGTGATTTGTCCCGGTGGATAGATCCTGAAAATGTTAATTTGGATACCGGTTTTTTCCCTGAACCTATTCATGATTTGAACAGTTTTCGGCGATTCCTTCAAACTTCTGTTAGCCATTTCTACATGAAAATGCTCGCAGATACGTTTTCCATCGTCGACAAGCTTATCTCTCGAGAAAAAGTGTTGAATACTGTCCATGAAGCAGCTGAGGTTGTATTTTCGGGAGCAATGCTCTTTTCATTTTTGGTATTGCAAACGGAAAAAATCGTTCCTCTTCTCAATTCAGACCCAAACCAACCAGATTTGATATCTATGAGCTTTGGTATGCGAGAATCCATGGTTTTATGCTTTCCTCTCTTATACCAATCGCAGTACTCTGCCCTATTTCATAACGATTTCCTTGCCAATTCTGACGAAAAACACGAGTTTCCGTTTATTACGTTTCTTCACAACCACCTTACTCAATTGCATGAATTAGAACTGATTTCTTCTACCAAATTTTCCCATTATGAAGAAACGCTCAAAACCTTGAATAAACTTTTCGCAGCCGCAGCCAAACAAAAGTCGTCGTCTATTTTCTACAAATGGATTTTTTTCCACGACGCCGAAGTTTATCGCTACATGCGTGTGGAGCACGATAAATTTGCATTGAAGCTTCTTTATGCATACAGCTGTTTGAACATTTTCTGCAAGTTTTATTTCCACCGATATTGCAACCTCTGGATCGATTACATCGAATGGTATAAAACCCAAAGCATGGCCACTGGAGGATGGGAGGACTGGTTTGACGAGCTGCTTTATGAGCTTGTTTACTCAGAATTTTTATTTGCTGATGATAATTACGCCATACTATATAGGTTTCCTGACAGCTGCAAGACATTGCAATACGCAGGTCGACCGTTATAGTGCAGCACCGTTGTTTGGTGTATGGGTGTTAATGGTTATTGAGGAAAGGGCTCAAAAGTCATACAATTACGGGTGCCAAGAAAAGTGATGCGAAATTAGACATATAAAGTGCGCTAGCAAAGATCTGAAACAAAAGTACTAATTGTATTAGTGGGTACTATCAGGATCTAGTGGATACAATACGATAAGCGGACAACCCCACCAACAAGAAAACGAGAATTTTCAAATTCACTTTGATTCCAAAAATAACAAAAAGACTCAGTGGAATAAATTGATCTGAGGTCTTCAGTTTCAATCGCCTTATGCATCGACTACTCCAATGGCTCCAAAGCGACATGGTTCAAGAAAAAATAAATGCATTAGTTGCAGAAAGTTGAAAATCAAGTGCAATGAAGCGAGACCAATTTGCGAATACTGTGATCACACGAATCGTCAATGCGTATATGAGGACGATTCTCCTTCATCAGACTCTGGTTCTGACACCTCCGAAGCTGTGATTTGGATGAAACAGGGCCTGTTGAATGCCCTTAGTCGGCACCTTGGAATCACCTCATTTGAGTTCCAATTGCTACGATACTTTGACGAAATCGTAGTACCAAAAAAAATCAAAGATGCCTCTGCGCAACGGCTCTGGCTGGTCCAAGTGCCCCAACTTTTCCAGGGCTCGCCCTTGGTTCGTAATAGCTTGCTTTCACTCAGTGCTGTGAGCGTACGAGGTCTTTGTGACTTAACAAGTTGGGTGGAAGTGGCAGAAGTGGACGAAGAAGCGCGAGGAATGGCATTATCGGCGATGAGCGAAACTCCCAATTCTCGACAAAATTTGATCGAATTGATCGATATGTACTACATGAGCACTATAAAGCATATGAGTGCACGAATGGCCGAACTTTCAACTGGCGTTAGAAAAATCGCTACCGTTGAAGAGGCGGCAGAACTCACGTTTTCCGGTTCCATGTTCTTCACATTCCTAGCATTACAGTCCAATAATCTCTTGCCGTTGCTAAGCTTTGATCCTGCCCAGCCAGACCTCATTTCCATCTGTCAGGGCGTGAAGGAAACATTGATGATGTGCTACCCAATGCTTCTCGGCACTTCATATTCGGCCTTGTTCCAAAGTAAAGATTTTCCAAACATACCAGAGACCACCACGAAATACCCGTTTGTGGAATACTTGATCGACTACGTTCTGCAACTACACAGCGACGGAGATGTGACCGAAACCCAACTAAAACACTACACCAATTCATTGCGAATGTTGGAGCTTCTCTTCACTGCTTCTGTCGCACACAAGTCAAGCATGATTCTTTATCGATGGGTTTTTTTGATTGACAGTGAAGTCTACGACTATATACGCCATGAAAATGCGTACTTTGGCTTCAAGCTACTCTACGCTTACTGCTGCTTGAATATTTTTTGCAAGTTTTACACCAGCCGCAGGGCCAATATGTGGCTCGATTATATCGAGTGGTACAAATTGTACAGTATGAAAAATGGGTTCTGGCGAGACGACTTTGACGAGAATCTCTACCGCATGGTGTACGCCAACTTTTTGTTCAACAGCGGAGACCTAAGTATCTTGAATAGGTTTCTACCATGAATCGAGTTCCTGCATTGAGCGCCGCATAAGGCTGTGCGCGCTAAACGTTAATTTGAGCCAAGTAGACTTAATTCTTATGCAAATATATAATGACCCTCCCAACACCAAAAGGCGAAACAGGACCCGGAAAAACAGATGCTTGAGTTGCAAACGGCTCAAGATCAAGTGTAACGAGGTCAGACCCAAATGTGAGTACTGTGAGCACACAAACCGAGAATGCATTTACGTAGACAATTACCCTTCAGATGATATTCATGATCCCAATTCTTACGAAGCAGTAGTGTGGCACAAACAGCGCCCGCTCAACTCGCCACTGCGTCACATCGGCATATCAAACTTTGAGTGTCGTCTACTAAAATATTTTCATGAGGTGTACCTTGTTCCAGGCGAGATGAAACAACCTCCACTAAGAAATTTGTGGCAGGTGCAAGTGCCGCGTCTCTTTCACGAGTCGCCATTGGTACGAAGCAGCATCTTCTCGCTTTGCTCTTTGAACTTGTGGAATCTCTTTGACCTTTCTAGTTGGATTTATGAATCTTGTGAACAGTCCACTCTGAAGTATATGACTTTTTGCAACTTGCAAGATCTTCAGAGTATCCCCAATGTTAGTGAGTTTCTTAGAGAGAAAACCATAGACTACTACAGTGAGACACTCAGAGACACCTCTAAACTCATACACGAACTTTCTACCGAGCAAAAAGTCTTGACTACTATCAATGAAGCTGCCGAAGTTGTCATTTCTGGAATCTTATTGTTCTCCTTCTTTGCATTGCAAACCCACCAGCTTCTACCTTTTGTTAGCCATGACTCGTCTCAGCCAGATTTGCTATCGATGTGTAGCGGCATGAAAGAATCAATGGTCAAAGCATTTCCATTGCTTTACAACTCGCAATTTTCTGCTTTGTTCTACAAAGATGAGGTTTTGTCCCCTCCTCCCAATCCTGGCTCGTATCCCTTCGTTAAATACTTGCTGGCCAAGCTAGAAGAGTACCATAATGAAGCCATGGTGACTACTGCCCAATATGAAAATTTGTTGCAGGCTCTTAATATGTTCAAAGTTTTAATGTTCAGTTCCATCGAACAAAACTTTCCACTTCCCCTCTACAAATGGATTTTTCTTGTCAAGAACGATCTTTATGATTACGTGAAACGAGAACGACTCTTTTTTGCCATAAAGTTGGTGTATGCGTACACTTGTATGAATATGATTTGCAAGTTTTACTTAAAACGTACACCCAACATTTGGATGGAGTATATTGAGTGGTACAAAGAGTACAACTTTTTCATGTTTGACGGCTGGACTGATGATTTTGATAGCCGACTCTATGATATTGTTGCTTCAGGATACACCATCCCAAACGAGGAATACCATCTCTTGGCTACTTTTTTTCCATGATATCATATCAATATTTAACTACTGACCAACAGAATATTCAAGCTATCCCTCCAATGAGTATCCCAAGTCCTTATCCTTAAACTCATTAGCCAAGACCTCCAACTTGGACCTCAAAAGCTTCAAATTTTCATTTTGAGGATGGAACCTTGGAAGCCATTCTGCCACACCATGTTGCAAAACACCCTTTGCTCTGGTCTTGCCGTGATCAATGTGACCATAGGACCCATGGAGAGTCAACCGAGTGTTTTTTGCCGAGTATGAAGCACGATGAAGAATGTTACTGTTGTAAAAAACCACATCTCCTGGGTGCAAATCCACCGTGATCTGGCCTGTGATGAACTCTTTGCGATTCTCGTTACTGGTTTTCTCTCTCTCCTCAGCGGTTCTTATACGCCTGTGGGAACCTGGAATTACAATGAGACAACTATCTTCAGTTAAAGGAAGATTGAATTGGGTTCCAGCATATGGATCCAAAAGCAATTGTTCTGCCTCTTCTTCAGGAGTCACCTCCGGCTTTATATAGTCACGGTGCCAATCCAAATCAAAGTCTGTCAACGGATTAATCAACATGTTGAACAATTCCATCGACAAATGGTCTTTATCAGTTTGTAGAATATCCTGCGCAATTGCCAAAAGCTTATCGGAAGAATAACATTCTTGAAAAGGAACAGAAAGTTCCCCCAAATCCGGATTTAACAAACCCGAGATGCCCCATATATCAGGACTAAAGTTCTCGGGCCATGGAGGAAATTGCTTTCCTCTGGTACGTACATGAGGCCAGTGTCCGTCGCGGGCATATTGTACTAGTTTTTCCGAAGCACTGCGATATTTGGCGATTTCTTCCGGTGTCAAAAATCCCCGGACTATGGTGAATCCTTGATCTGCAATCTCGTTATGGTGGAAATTTGGTATAGCGCTAGGCATTGAGCAAGAAAAAGCGCCGGTTCGTTATCATATATACTTGATGCACCCCACAAAAAGGCTGATTGTGCGATGCAACATGGCGTTGCATTCCGCGCGAAGATTAAAATTGCGTGTGCGGGGGCCCAAAGTGGGGGGAGTCAAGTGGGGGCATAAGAGCTGAATAATTATCGACAACTTTTTCATTTTGTTACCATGTCACTCAATTGGGCTATTCTTGGTGCAGGGAACATCTCAGGACTGTTTGTCCATGACTTGTGCTTGAACAACGAAAGAAATGAAAAGGTCAAGCATATCGTGAAAAGTATCGGTTCTTCATCAAAATCGAGAGGTGAAGAGTTCATAAAAAAAAACAAAATAACCACCGAAAATAACCACGGAGTAACCCCACAAGTCCAGCTGTACGACGAGTTGTACGCAAACCCAGATGTGGACATTATATACATTGGAACTCCACATCCTTTGCATAAGGAACAAGTGACCAAAGGCTTGAATCATGGCAAACACATTCTTTGTGAGAAGCCTTTCACCCTCAATGCCAAAGATGCTCAGGAATTGATCGACTTGGCCAAAGAGAAAAACTTGTATTTGTTGGAGGGAGTATGGACCCGGTTTTTTCCATCGATTGCGAAACTCAAAGAGCTCATTTTTGAAAAAAAAGCATTGGGAGATATCAATCGGCTTGTTATGGACTTTTCCTTCGATGCGGATTTGGCAAATTTACCAGAAACCTCGAGAATTAGAAGCAATGAGCTCGGAGGTGGAGCTCTTTTGGATATTGGTGTGTATAATCTCACTTATACCAGAATCTTATTGGATAATAAACTTGGCAAAAATGCTACCAAATTCGATTTGAAATCGTTCCAAACCATCGATCCAAAAGATAAAGTCGACTTCACTTCGTCTATGCTTGTCAAATACGAAAATGGTAAACAGGCCGTGCTTACATGCTCAAACCATGTGCCAAGACCTGAACCATACTTGCGCCTCGATGGCACAAAGGGATACTTGGAAATGTTCAGCGAGAACCCTGCGTGTCCCAAAAAGTTCAAAGTGACATTTAAAGACGGAAATGATCCGATCGAATATGAAGATACAAGTGGCTACAAAGGTTTTATTTACGAGGCCAATGCATGTTTTGAAGACATTACTAACGGTCGCATTGAGAGTGACGTCATGCCCCATGACGAAACTATGCTTGTTATGAATATCATGGATGACATAAGAAAGGAAAGCGGACTTCGGTACGCTCCCGATGATTGGTAATGGCCGGAGAAAAAGTAATGCCGATTCCTGCATGTGGGGAACCAAGAGAAATTTTCCGGCCTCCGAGGCCCGATTGCGTCATCGTGCAGGGGTTGCTTTGTATAGTTTTTCCGAAATTGCAAATTTATAAAACATTTCAACCAGCTTTTTTTCATCATCATGTCGTCGAATGAGCAGGTTACTCCAAGGGTGTCGGAAGACAACCTAGATGGCAAAAAGTCTATGGAAACTCCCCAGAGCCCTTCTGATATCCCCACCACCAAAGATATCACCGCAGAGCAACCAACTTTACCGGAAAAATCCTTGAAAGATTACATTTCCATCTCTCTTTTTTGTATTCTTGTTGCATTCGGTGGATTCGTGTTCGGTTTCGACACCGGAACCATCTCCGGGTTTGTCAATATGACCGACTATAAGCGTCGGTTTGGTACACTTCAAAGTGATGGAACCTATGGTTTTACCGATACTAGAACCGGAGTCATTGTGGCTATTTTCAACGCTGGATGTGCTATTGGTGGTATTTTCTTGTCCAAGATTGCCGATGTTGCTGGAAGAAGAATGGGATTGATGTTTTCTATGATTATTTATGTCATTGGAATTATTGTTCAGATTACTTCAACCACCAAATGGTACCAAATTGTCATTGGAAGAGCCATTGCTGGACTTGCCGTGGGGTGTGTTTCGGTGTTATCACCACTTTTCATTGGTGAAACTGCTCCAAAAATGTTGAGAGGAACCTTGGTTTGCAGTTTCCAATTGTTTATTACCATGGGTATTTTCTTGGGTTACTGTACCACCTACGGAACAAAGCAGTATGATGATGCTCGTCAGTGGAGAATTCCATTGGGATTGTGTTTCGCTTGGGCTGCTCTTTTGGTGGGTGGAATGCTTGCTATGCCTGAGTCACCTCGGTACTTGATTGAAAAGAACAAAATTGACGAAGCCAAAAAGTCGCTTGCCAAGTCCAACAAGGTCCATGTCGACGATCCCGCAATCTACACCGAAGTGCAATTGATCCATGCTGGTATCGAGAGAGAAAGATTGGCGGGTTCTGCTTCTTGGACTCAATTGTTGTTTGGTAAGCCCAGAATTTTCGAAAGAGTTCTTACTGGAGTGGTCCTTCAGTCCATGCAACAACTCACCGGTAACAATTACTTTTTTTACTATGGAACCACCATTTTCAAAGCTGTTGGAATGGCCGATTCTTTCCAAACATCAATTGTTCTTGGTATAGTGAATTTTGCATCCACTTTTGTTGGAATCTATGCCATTGAAAGATTGGGTAGAAGAATGTGCTTGTTGATAGGTTCCGTGTGGATGACTATCTGTTTCATCATCTACTCGGTATTGGGTTCTGTTCACTTGTACAGAAGTGGTTATGACAATCCTAACGACACATACAAGTCATCTGGTAACGCCATGATTTTCATCACTTGTTTGTTCATTTTCTTCTTTGCATCTACATGGGCTGGTGGTGTCTACTCCATCATTTCGGAAATTTACCCATTAAGAATTAGATCCAAGGCTATGTCGGTAGCCACCGCAGCCAATTGGATTTGGGGATTTTTGATCTCGTTTTTCAGTCCTTTCATTACTTCTGCCATCCACTTCTACTACGGATTCGTGTTCACTGGATGTTTGATTTTCTCGTTTTTCTACGTCTACTTTTTCGTCTACGAAACCAAGGGCTTGTCTTTGGAAGAAGTCGATGAGCTTTATGCCCAAAAAATGCCTGCATGGAAATCCTCTGGCTGGGTTCCTCCTTCTCAGGACGAGATGGCCACCTCCACCGGCTACGCGCGTCACACCAAACCTGAGGTGGACGAAGCCGAAAGGGTTTGAGAGACTAAATAAATACATACGAATAGATCTGCGTATTGCATGAACGCGCATGATAATGTGTCAAAAAATATGCGAGTGTATGCCGGACCATGCACGGGAGGCGTCCCAAAGAAGCACCGCCTCAGGAGGCTTAGGCGCCCAGTTATTTTTGGCGGGTTATTTTTGGCCAGCTCGAATGTGACTGTTTACGGTGATTTGACCGTCCAAGCTGAAAAACTGAATATCACTCACAAGCCCACAAAGCAATATTTGTGTGTCTCAACCTCATTATATATCTCGTCGGGCTGTGCAGCAACTGTTGATAATGCACGCATGTGCGGCTTGCCAGCTCAAAGCAAATTGCAAAAAACCGGCACGTGGTGCGCAAATTCATGTAGCCAAAAGTTTCTGTAGCCAGAGTTTCTCTTCGTTGTTCCGCTCGATGACTAGTATAGATCTCGACACGTGGGGCGCCGATGTGTTGCAGTACGGCGTACTCATCGTGTTGCTATCTCTCTGCAGTGCTTTCTTCTTTTTCTACTTTCGAGTGTGGCATTTGGTCACACGAGAAAAACAGGTTGTGAAGAGCAAGAGTCAATTGTTGACGGTGGTTATAGCAGCGTTGATCGTTTGTCTTAATTTGCAACTTTGGTACCGGTTTTCCGAGTCTTTTCATTCCAGTGATACCATAGCAAACTATAGTGTTCTTCATGCCAAATTGACATCTTTCAATGTTACTGGATACTCGTTTGCAGAAGCCAACTCTCCCAAACAAATCAAAGATTTCCAGTGTGATTCGGTCAAATTCACAGATACGTTGTTTGTGACCGAACCAACACCGTTCAGTAGTTCGTTGAAAAGAATCAGAGACGAACTTTCTCGAATTGCTCAGGATGATTATCCCATCGCAGAAAACTGTTTTCTCGACAAGGAAGGAGAAGACGAAAAATCCATCTTGGCTCATAAATGGTTTCATTTTTGCGGAAGCAGCGTATGGCTTGAAAAGTACCAGGTACATTTCATGGTCAGTAGGGTATTGTATACCCATCGAGGAACCAGAAACAAGCCCACCATCAACATGATATACATGCAAGTGTTCGACAAGAACTGGGTTGAACAGTTTGATGTCAAGCTTGGAGATTCAGATACTGCGTTCCCATCGATTCTCAAGGTTGACATTGACCAGTCTCCCAACACCGCCAAGCATAGACTTGCACTTATGGGTCCCGAGGATCCTCGAGTATCGGTACGTGAGTTTTACAAAGATGGAGAACTCCAACAGGAACCGGTAGTTATTTTCAACATGAGAAGCACAAAGATTAAATGGTTCCGTGCAATGCACATGTGTCGGCCATTAAGTGATGGGAAAACTGTTCGACTTTCGCTTCGAGACAGAGCACCAGAATTCAGAGAGAAAAACTGGGCACCTTTTTTCGACAAAAATGATCCCAAAAAGGTGTTTTTCGTGTACAACTTTAACCCATTGAGAATCATCGGATGCAGCCTTGATAAGGGGATATGCGACAAACTAGCAGGCCCTGAGTTCGGAGAAGATTCAAAAGAACATGTGGGTTCTTTGAGAGGTGGAACTAACTTGGTACCTATTCCCTCAGAAGTTTTACCTGAATCTCTCCAAAATCGAATGTACTGGTTTGGTATAGCACGTTCACATTCTTCCCAGTGTGGGTGTCTTGGCGAGATATACCGACCACACTTATTTATTATATCCAAGGGAGAAAACGACTATGCCATGGACTATATCAGTTCTCTCGTCGACTTCAACATACGAACAGAACCATGGAATCCTTCGAAGTCGATTTGCGATGATGGAAAGAGTGTATTGATACCGAACAGTATATCGTACTGGGATGTGGGAGACGAAGAACGGATGGGGATAGTGTTCTCTGAAGCCGACAGAACGAACAAAATAATTCATGTCAATGGGATGATGAAGCATGTTCTCAACGTCTTGAATAATGGCCGTAATGTTGAAACTGACGAAAGAAAAAAGGAAAATGCTCTTTTGGGAAGATGCTCGACATCCAAGGTGGCAGAGTACTGTGAACTGACTGCAAAAAAGCAGCATTGGAATATGGAACCACCAAAAAATTTGCACGAGGTTGACGATGATTTTGATTAATTTGCACCCATTGAACTCGTTTCTGTTGAAAGATTATGAGAAAGCACAATCGCAATGGAATACCACGAAGAGATATATTGCATCTGAGCACGAAGAAAACAACAAATTCCCGAGGCAGTGAAAGAGCCTATGAATACAAGATTCACAATGAAGCACAAATGCTTCAACCTTGACCTTTTCATATGCCGGTGTATCTACAAAAATCCTTGGAAGTCTTTGCTTAAGGCATTCGGGTGCTCAAGTATTGTTGATAAGCCCATTCACTTGAGGGTATAGTAACATATTGAAAATTTTCCCAAAATCTTCAGCCGATTTTGACATATTTTCACGATACTCTGCATGTTCGTACGCTACTTTAATGTAAAGCTTAACCTCAATTGAGAGAATAAAGCATACACAGCTAACTATTCAATTGTAATTCTTGCTCTGAAACTTATCGGTGGGCATTCGCAGGTTTCTCAGCCGTGTATCCTATCACTGGTGTATTTGTAAGTGCGATAGCAGACGCAGGAAAAATTCGGCCGCGATGCACCAGTTTGCTGACAGACGAACGGCACGATTAGTGATGATTTCAAATCAGATTATGGTATAAAAGGCACCCAGCGGTCGATTGATCATCAGAAACTGAAATACACTTACAAACAAAATGACAAAGACTTATTTTATTACTGGAGCTAACCGTGGTATTGGCCTTTCTATGGTCAAGCAATTGGCTGCGAAACCCGATGTTGAAGTTATTGTAACAGCCAGAAACCCTGCTAGCGCTAAAGAATTGCAAGAGTTGGTAAAGCTCAATTCTAATGTCAAGCTTGTTCAATTGGATGTGAGCGATGAGCACAGCATTAAAACGGCCGGTGCAGAGGTTGCAAAATTGACCCATTCAATTGACGTATTTGTTAACAACGGAGCTATTGGCCAGGCTTTTACTCCTGTTTTGAGGACTCCCAAGGAGCAATGGACGAACCATTACATTACCAATGTCGTGGGACCAATTCTTTTGTTGCAAGAGATCTACCCACTTATCAAGAAGGGAAATGATAAGAAGGTTATCTTCATTTCCACTTTGGTTTCGTCGCTAGGTTTGACTCTTCCAGTCAACTTCTCAGCTTATGGACAGTCGAAGGCAGCTCTTAACTACTCTGTTAGGGACTTGGCTAAGGAATTGCGGAAGGACGACTTTATTGTCGTTGCGGTTCATCCTGGTGTAGTTGGTACCGATATGGGTAACGATGCCGGTAGACTTTTAATTGCTGAGGACCCAAGTGCTGCTGACTTCTTCTCGCTGAGTGAAGTCATTACTCCAGACCAAAGTGCTGAAAGTTTGATTGACTTGTTCGGAGGTTTGTCTGCTGAGTCTAGTGGTAAATTTTTGAGTTACGACAAGTCCGAACTCCCATGGTAGATGATTGAATGTACTAGTGTCTTGCTGTCTTTGTAATCATAATCTCTTGACCTTTCTCCGAGCTTCTTCTAACCTTTCTTGACTAAAATTTTGCAACCTTTACTCAGCTTATACCGATT
Source organism: Meyerozyma guilliermondii ATCC 6260 (assembly GCF_000149425.1). NCBI lineage: Eukaryota > Fungi > Ascomycota > Pichiomycetes > Serinales > Debaryomycetaceae > Meyerozyma > Meyerozyma guilliermondii. Next base: position 40,687 of record NW_001809794.1, on the reverse strand, counting down.
AGGCATTTCCTAATTCGGTGATTACATTGCAACCTTCGGTATAAAGTTCTTCAATCAAAATTCAGCTTCCCTATCCTAAACCTAGTCATCTATTCCCCTCATGGAACAAACGTACTTTATTTCAGGCGCCAATCGTGGGATTGGTTTTTCTATGGTGCAGCAATTGGCTGCGAAATCTGGGGTAAAAATAATTGCAACCGCCAGAGACCCAACTTCGGCAACGGCTTTAAATGAGTTGGCCAAAGCTAATCTGCAAGTCAAGGTTGTTCAATTGGATGTCAGTGACGAAGAGAGTATCAAAAAAGCTGCAAAAAATGTTTTACAATATACTGACTCGATCGATGTGTTTGTCTCAAATGCAGCAGTTGCAAAATCTTTTGGCAATCTCTTAGACACTCCAAGAGAACAGTGGGTAGAGCATTTCCACACCAATGTTTTAGGGTCCATTCGCTTATTCCAGGAATTGTACCCTTTGATAAAAAAAGGAACACAAAAGAAAGTAATTTTCATATCTTCTGATTGCGGCTCGTTAAACTTGGATATTCGTCTTAATTTTTCAGCCTATGGACAGTCTAAGGCTGCTCTCAACTACTCCACAAAAGAGTTGGCGAGACAGTTGGAGCCTGAAAATTTTATTGTGGCTGCGGTTCATCCTGGGCATGTAAGTACTGATATGGGTAAAGGCGGTGAGAAAGCATTTCTTGCTGCTGATGAAGCCAATGCCAAAAATTTCTTTACTCCAGAATCCAAAATCACACCCGATGAAAGTGCCAGTGCATTGTGCAAACTTTTCGAAAATTTGAGTGTTACAGGCAAGTTTTTGAGCTACGATGGAACCGAACTTCCATGGTAAACTACTCAAACATGTTGCTGCAAAAAACATTATCTGAGCCCAAACTCCTGTTAATACAGTTTTCCAATAGACGTGAATGCTCTCGAGCTATTTCCGACAAATCTGTGGAGTATTCTGCCTTGAACATTCGAAGTAGACCAACGATATTTTCCTTCGCAGATATAGAATTCAACACTTTTGCAAAATCTTCAATGTCATTGTAAAAATTGTCTCCATTGAACGGTTTTCCTGAAAGTAATGTAAACTCTTCAACTACTCGATTCAAGTAGATGTGGCCTTCTTCCTTACTAGTGATCAAATCGGGGTTGGTATAGTTCCATTTGAAGGCATGGGACTCGGGACCACAAGTGTGGAAAGTGTAGCACCAAAGTATCACCAACATATGACTAATAATCTGCTTTCGATAAAGACATCGGTCTTCCTTTGGTTTATAAGTAGCATCAGAAACCAAATTGAAGAGATAGGAATATATGAACACAATTGCTCTCTTGCCGTGCATATTTTCCGCCCACTCAACCACTCGAGAACTAACAAGCTCGGTTTCCTTTTCACTAAATTCAACATTCATTCTTCCTGGAGCTCCAGCATAAACCATAAAATCGTAATGTTTCATATGAGTATAACTTTCGTACAACTCTCGCAAAGGTATGGAATAGGAATCTATCCATGAGCCCTGGTTATTTTTCGAAGATACTGAGCAATGCAAATCCCAAAATTTAAAAGCTTCGCTAATCTTTCGTTGCCATAATTGTTTAATCGACTTTAGTTCTGGAATGGATAGTTCAAACTCTCTGTCTTTAACTTCAAAAGATAAAGCGATGAGACCTGAAAGAATGATCTTTTTGCCAAAACCTCGAGTTTTGACTGGTTTCTTGTGTAAAATGCTCTTGATCGCAGCCAACAACGTCAACGGTGTTTGCAAGCATTTTTCAGAGTATTTTCCACTTCTCCAAAAATCTTCGTTACAAGGCAACGTTGGCTTGACATCATGTAGATCAATAATCATGTCATGGCCAAATACAACAGCATGGAGCGTTTCCAAGTAGAAAGTAGCCAAAGCACAGCGTTTCATGGACTCTTCTTCAATCCACTTGTACCAAAGTTCTTTGCTAGCATATGGAGAAATGGTTGTTGAGTTTCCACTAGAATTGTACTTGAACCAAGGATTACCTCCAAACATGGGACTTCGTTTTAGCATTTGTATTGATAATCCTCGGTGGAGGTTGGCTCTCTCGTGTAAATCTCTCGAGGAACAGCATATTTCATAAGTTTCCAACAAAACCAAAGATTGAACTACCCAGAGTTTAGGAGGTGGTTTAAACTCCTTCGACTTGTAAATGTCCCACCTAAGAGGCAGAGCAATGCTATCGGAAAAAATCCTTGATTTATCCTGCTGTAACGTGCTGGAAAGATAAGCACCTATGGTCAACATAGATAAGAGTAAGATTGGATGGCTCTTTTTTGTGGAAAACGAAGGTTTGTTCAAGATTGGAAATTGAGGATGATAATACTTCCAATAATTTTCCAAAAAGTATTGTAGTCTGTCCCTTTTGAACTCTTCTTGAAATTTTATGGGCGGTAGTACATCTTCCAATGTCTCCATAATAGAATTGTCGATCAAAACCTGGTTGCTACTGAATGGAAAATCGGGAATGTCTGGGTCTGTTTGCTTGTATTCGTTGAAAATGTCATTTACAGTAATTGAGCGAGGATCCTCGAGTTCAGGAAAGTTCTCCAAGCTCTCGTTGGGTGACAAGCTCAAGCATGTATTGATGGACGAAGGCTCGGAATTCTTGGACTCAATGCCTCCAAAAAGCCATCTTATCAACTCGTCAGACGACACCAATTCGTCCATATCAAACCCAAAAGGGTCGTTTTCGAGCAAAGTTTCGTTTTCAGGCTTATAACTCTCTTGAATTTTATAGTTGGTTTTGTAATTTTCATCGTTGGTGCTCACCATAGCGGGACTCTCTTTGTCACTCAATTGCGGTTCAGGTATGGGACTCGAACCCTTCACACTCTTGGGTAGATTGGACTCGTCCATGATAATGAACTTGAGCGATTTTTCCGTGGCAGGTTTCGTTATTTTATATGAATCTTGAGATGGTTCTGTCTTGTTCTCGTGCTGACGACGATAGTGTTTTTTATAGACGTCGTTTCTGACAAACGTTTTTCCACAATCAGGCCACGAACACCTGTGTCTGGGGACCGTCTCATGGTTCAAGCGATGTCGAGCAAGACGATCTGGTCTTGAAAATGTTTTTCGACAATTTGGAACTTCGCATACGTAACCGTTCTCGATATCACTCTCTATGTGGAATCTTTTTGCCATTTGCATATTGTTGGTGGAAGTACACAAGTACACTGTTTGCTTGAGTAATTTGACAAAGATTTTGAACCCTTTCAAAATTCGATAATGATTAAATTTGTGGATTTTGCGGGGTGCATTACTGGGGAACCGGGTGGGGGTACTTTCCTAATTGGGACGAGCGACGGAACCATATAAAAAAGTAGCAGTCCCTTGCAATCGATATGACTGTTTCGGATTACAGGTAGGTTTAAGAACTATTAATATCATTCAACTTTTTTACTGACCCAGAAAAGTTCTTGTGACTGGTGGTACTGGGTTCATTGGAGCCCATATTGTGGATAATCTTCTAGCATTAGGAATTGGTGTCAGGCTTGCATCTCGTTCGATAAGGAAAGCCCATCAGTTTAGAAATGCTCGTCCTGATGTCAAGCACTTAATTGAGCCTTTTCAGATTAAGGATTTCACGGAATTGGATGATGATGAGAACCCATTCACTGAAGCCGTGAAGGAAGTTGATGGCATTATACATGCTGCAAGCCCTCTAGACTACTCTGTGAAAAATGTAGAAAGAGACTTGATTCAACCAGCTATACAGGGAGTAAAGGTAGTTTTTGAAGCAGCCAAAACTGAACCCAGAATTAAGAGAATTGTGTTGACTTCGTCGTTTGCTTCGGTTATGGATGTCTCTCGAGGCCCTGGTCCTGGTTTCACCTATACTGGTGAAGATTGGGAATCCACTCACTTACGAAGAGTCGATCAATGCTGAACCTGTGATAGCTTATAGAGGATCAAAGAAGTTTGCTGAGCTTGAAGCGTGGGACTTTTTGAAGAGAGAACAACCCACTTTTGACTTGGTAACCTTCTGTCCACCAATGACTTTTGGACCTGTTGTTCATCCTGTCGCATTTGTCGAGGACTTGAATTTGTCCAACGCTAACATTTGGGACATTTACCAAGGAGTATCGCCCTTGCCTGTATCTAGAGTTCCGGTCTGGGTTGATGTCAGAGACTTGGCATTGGCTCACGTTCGCGGTTTAATAGTGGATACTGCTGGAAACAAGAGATATGTGCCTTCCGCGCCAGAAAAGTTCTCATATGAATTGGCTGCGAAAATCATGAAAAACCATGGATTTGGCGCTAAGATCAGTGTTGACATCCCTGAAGAATGCAGTGCCCCAGAAGGCTACGATTTGGACTATGCTTCCGTCGAGACAGATTTGGGGATCAATTTTCACAGTTTTGAAGAGTGTATAGTGGACTCCATTACTCAGTTTGCATCGCTTCCAATTAGGACCGATTAAAGTTTTGTATAAATATATGTACTTTTCAATTAGTGGTGACTTCGCTCTTGTTCGATTTTCTTCACATTTCTCTGTTCTTTTCGTTTCGTATCCTACCCCACTCCCGTATCGACTTCCGTTTTAGTAGCACCCACTTGCAGCCGTTCAACATTTTAAGCCGCATCCCACATTAGGAAACCCCCACCTGCGACGCACCCCGGATTTGAACGTGGGGTAGGATAACCGTTGAGAGGTTGTAAATCCGCCGATTGAATCCACCATTGTGAATTTCGATAAACGTTTGTGCTGGCAGACATCACAACGGAACTTGCATTCAACCTAAAAAGGCTATTTTAGGTTTTTTCTTTTTCTTATTTCTTACTTTCAGATCTCTCGTCGGCTCCTCGTAAACCTGCGCGCTCCCCCGCTCCCCACCTCATCGCACCCAGTGTCGAATGCGGAAACCTCCACCGCCAAGTGGCTGTTCTCCTCATATCATATTGACTTGGAACCGAGAATGATATAAGAGGCAAAGAGCAGTGCGTATTCTTTCACTCATCGAACTCAATTTACAATGAAAAAACATTTGGGAATGTCTGGAAGGTTGTTGCTTTCACTTCTTACCTTAGCCAACGGGTTGACTATGGGATGGTTCGGCTACGACCAGGGAGTGTTCTCCGGAGTTTTAATCTCGGAAGACTTTCTCAACCACTTTCCAAAAATCAAGAACAACCATAATGTATCTGGTATCACCTCTAGTTGTTTCTCCTTGGGAGCATTTTGCGGGGCTATCTTTGCCTTTACGTTCGGAGAGAAAATCGGCAGAAGAAAAACTATTCTTCTTGGCTCGTTGTTCAACGTTATTGGGGCCGTGTTGCAAATTGCTTCTTTCCATTTACCAATGTTGATCGTTGGTAGAATTGTCAATGGCTTTGGAATGGGTATGACTTCTTCTACTTGTCCTATTTACCAAGCTGAGTCGACAAAGGCAAAGTATAGAGGCAGGTTGGTTGTGCTTGGTTCTGTCTCCAACACGGCAGCGTACATGTTATCCAACTGGATGAATTTTGGACTTTATTTTTCAAGTGGACCTCTTGAATGGAGATTTCCTTTGGCATTCCAATTGGTGTTTCCTTTGATTTCCGTGCCTATCATGTTGATTGCTCCAGAATCTCCTCGATGGCTCATGAACCATGGAAGGTTGGAGGAGGGCTATCAAACGATTGCTGCACTTTGGGGTAAAAATCTTTCTTTTGACGATGAAGTGGTTAAGACGGAATACTATAATATCTTGGCAAGCATTGAAGAAGAGAAAGCGGCACAGGTGCCATTGAAGAAGGTTTTGATCGGGAAAGATAAGCACAAAAACTTGAGAAGAGTAATCTTGGGTTGTGGGACTCAATTCATGCAACAATTTACTGGTGTCAATGCTCTTGGATACTATATGCCAACAATATTGACGGTTCAATTGGGGTTCAGCAAAGAAACTGCAAAACTTTTGACTGCTTGCAATGCTACTTCGTACTTGGGTGCTGCTTTGGTATGTTTAATTATCATTGACAAAATTGGTCGGCGGATTATGATGTTGTACGGTTCCATTGGATGCTGTATAACCTACATCATTGCAGCTATAGCCATGAAAGTGTCAGAAACTAGAGATACCTATGCCATGGGAGCCTTGACCGTTTCAATGTTCTTTGTCTACTATGTGATATATGGAACCAGTTATGCAAAAGTTCCGTGGGTTTACAGTTCAGAGATCAACTCCATTGGTTGGAGAACCAGAGGTGCTGCAGCAGCCACTGCAACAAACTGGATTTGTGGGTTTTGCATTACTCAGTACACTGATATTGCTGTCACCAATATGCGTTGGGGGTTCTACTTGCTTTTTGCAATGATAGTATTGTGCTACGCTCCAGTTGTATGGTTCTTTTACCCAGAAACTGCCAAGCGTACTTTGGAAGATATCAACTTTATGTTCGATCTGTACGATACTTTGTTCCTTGGAAAGCATAAGGAATTGAGACAACGGTCAAGACCTCAACTCTTTATTGATGCTGAAGTTGAAAGAATTGATGCTATTAAGGCTGCTAATCACGGGAAGATATATGATGAGAAATTAGATGCTTACCATGTGGAAGATGCAAAAAGCTCCAGAAGCTCCAATGTTTAGTCAATGATGTTTAATAATGAAGTCCTCCTTAAAGTTCCAATGTTTAGTGTAGATAAAGATATTTAGTAACTATTTTGGTCTTGGTTTCACCACATCTTCTCAACTGTTTTATAAGATAAATGTATTTAGTCAATTCTGGTCTTGTTTACAACCCCTTCTCTATTTCAAGTAACTTATTGAAAGCTGGAAGGTACTTGTTCCACACATTGATATCGATATCTTGATTCAATGGTGGTCTTCCATGCACAACAGCTCCCAAACCTAGAGCATATTTTATACCATACTTCAAGCCCAAAATGTTCAAAACTGCTGTCATTTCGTTGACCAATGTCACCAAACCCTGTAATTCTTGCGCCTCAGCAATATTTCCAGCACTATAATCGTTGAAAATTTTCACCATTGATTTTGGGAAAATGTTTGATAACCCATCGATGCAACCCTCTACACCCACTGAAAGCCCAGGAAGTAACACTTGACCCACACCAGCAAGGTTTCTAAAGTTGTTTGCCTTCAATTGAGAACTTTGGCACAACAAGGTGTATAGAGGAAAGTTATAATGAGTCAATTTGCAGCCAACAATATTTTCATGCGCGGACAATGTCAAGTAAGAATCATAGGTCAAATCAATGCCATTTTGTACTCCAGGGTAATTGTAGATGATTAGTGGAATTGCAGCCTTGTTTGCTATAGTCGCAAACAGTCAATGATTCCCTTGCTTGTTTTGTCAAATGTAGTCATAATAACTGGGACACAGACGGCGTATTGCACCCAAAGTTTTCAATTGTGCAATGTCTGCAACAATCTCAGATATCGAAACTCCAACAACTCCTGCCATGATAACAAAATCTTTGTCAGTGCATCTCTCTCTCACAGCCTTAACCACACTATGTCTTTCGTCTTTCGACAAGTGAATGGCTTCTCCATTAGAGCCACCAACTAATACACCTGAAATTCCACTTTTTTGAATATAGTCAAAATGTTTTAACTGAGTTTCAAAGTCGATGGAATATTCATCGTCGTTTTTGAAAAAGGTCGGAAGAGGAGTGTAAATTCCTTTTGGTGGAAGTGGAGGTGCCATAGTGGATTAGAACCCGGCTACATCGTGCTTATATAGGATGGGTGGGGAGATCTCAATGGGGTAAGCAACAGGTGGGGGCGGGGAAAACATGTAAGTGTGGAAGATACCATTACTTGTTGTATATTCATATTCGTTATTTGACAAGGTTTTCACCGCCCTTTGGCGCTTGTTTGATCTTTTCGCCAATTTCAGACGTCCAAAACGTACCATTGGGGTACAAGTACTTTTCAATGGCTCCAGGAACATAACCGATGGAGTACCCAGGATCCAACGGAGTAACATAATGGGCATCTTTGATTATAGATGGATGCGCAAGGTTCTCTCGGTAGCTATCAGCAGCTTCAAGCATAGACTTACGGCCACTAATGGCGATGTAGTCAATGGTACTTAAGTGGGAAGTAAGCTCTGTCAATCCCATCGCTCCATTGTGTGGAACACAAGGAACATTGAATTTGAGAGCCATCAACATGACTGCCAAACATTCATTGACTCCTCCAAGTCTGACGGCATCTATCTGGCAAACATCAATGGCTTCGGCTTGTAAGAGCTGTTTAAAAATGACTCTATTTGCAGCCATTTCACCAGTTGCAACTCCAACTCCATACGGCTTGAGTGCCTTTCTGATGGCAGCATGACCAAGAATATCGTCAGGACTTGTAGGCTCTTCAATGAAGACTGGTTTGAACTGAACGAGTTCTTTCATCCACTCAATTGCCTCGGGAACTGACCATACCTGGTTGGCATCAATCATGATTTGGTATTCTTCTCCATAACCAATAATATCTCTCACTGCCTTCAACCTTTCCTTGTCAGCTTGCAAATTGCTACCGACTTTAAACTTGAAGATTTTGAATCCAGCATCTATGGTTTCTTGTAGCACTTTTTTCATCTTGTCTCCATTGAACGCCAACCATCCCGCACTAGTGGTGTATGCTGGCACTGCCACATTATCAAATGCCTCTTTCAATCTGGTTTCTTTTCCTCGTTGTGTCTTCTCCAACATGGCTATAGCTTCGTCTGGAGTTATTACATCGGTGATGTAACGAAAATCAATGCATCTGACAATTTCTTCTGGAGTCATATCTGCAACAATTTTCCACACAGGCCTGCTGGTAGCTTTACCCCACAAGTCCCAAATTGCATTGATCACAGCAGCAGTAGCCAAGTGAGTAACTCCTTTTTCTGGACCAATCCAACGGTATTGAGAGTCAGAAACCATATACCTCCAAGTAGCTCCCATATTTTCCACCAACGACCCCAAACTTTTTCCCACAACTCTTTCGGCAAAAGGTTCGATTGCAGCACATACAAGCTCACTGCCTCTACCATTGCTGAACGCCATACCTTCTCCCATCAATTCTGAGCTGGTGAACAATTGCAAGTACGGATGCGACCCATTGGTACCAACATGCATCGCATCACTGCCAATGCCATCAAGACTAGTGGGAAACCTGATATCATGCACCTTAAATCCGGTAATAACAATATGGTCTAACGACATTTTAGTAGGTGGTCAAAATGCATAAAGGTTATTTTATATCTCGGAGTTTTTTTTTCAGCCCTGACAGATTTGGAAATGTGGGGGAGGGTGCATATTTAAGGTGGGGAGACTTACCGTTTTGGGCCCGAGGCAAGATCTGGTGGGGAAAATCTCCGTATTCGGCGTTTTGTCGGCGGAGTTTGATGGGGGATTTGTCAGTGGAAAACGGACAATAAAACTTGACAATATAAGTATATCGTTTTCTCAGTTTCTTATACGAAGTGAACTGCTCGAAAATGGGTTACCCTGAAACTTTCGAAGGCTATGCCGTAACTGACACCAACCAATGGAACACTGTTAAGAAGATTGAATTCAAGCCAAAGCCCTTTGGCCCAAAAGATGTCGATATTAAGATCATTGCTTGCGGAGTTTGTGGAAGTGACGTCCACACCGTCAATGCTGGCTGGGGCAAACCAGACTTGCCGGTAATTCCTGGCCATGAAATTGTGGGTACTGTAGTCAAAGTTGGAGAAGATGTTTCGTCGGAGTATAAAGTAGGAGCCAGAGTCGGAGTTGGAGCTCAAGTTGGTGCTTGTTTGGAATGTGAAACTTGCTTGGAAAATAACGAGACATACTGTCCGGACTGGGTAGACACATACAACGATTTTTACCCCGATGGGTCCAAAACATGGGGTGGATACTCTTCTCACATTAGAGTTCATGAACATTTTGTTTTCCCAATTCCTGAAAAGTTACAAACAAACGATGTGGCACCTATGTTGTGTGCTGGGATCACCACTTACTCGCCGTTGGTCAGAAATGGAGCTGGTCCTGGTAAGAAGGTGGGGATCATTGGCATTGGTGGTTTGGGTCATTTTGCGATCATGTTTGCCAAAGCATTGGGAGCTGAAGTTTACACTTTTTCCAGAACAAATAGCAAGAAGGAAGATGCCTTGAAATTGGGTACAGACCACTTCATTGCGACGTATGAAGAAAAGGATTGGGCCACCAAGTATGCCAGAAAACTTGATCTCATTATTTCTTGTGGTAACTCGTCGAAAAATTTCGACTTGGATGGGTATCTCAAATGTCTTCGTGTTCATGGAAAATTGGTCAGCGTGGGATTGCCTGAAGAGCCATTTACCGTCAGTCCTGCCACCTTCATCAAGAACGGTTCTTTGCTCGGATCTTCACACTTGGGGAATAGACAAGAGATGATAGACATGCTCAAGTTGGCAGCGGAAAAGGGAATTAAGTCGTGGCACGAAGACTTGAAAGTTGGCGAGGAAGGAATTTCCGAAGCATTGAAAAGATGTCACGACAATGACGTCCACTATAGGTTTGTCTTGACCGACTATGACGCCAAGTTCGCGTGAACGTTAGATAGCTAATCAGACTAATCGCCTTTTCTAAACACCACCTTTCGCCCGCTCACTTTGTTTTCAATCAACAATCTCAACCCTTCGTTAGCAGACAGCAAACCCGGTGAAAGCACTTGCAAAGGAGCAGTCTTGATTTGGCCCAAAATAGGAGGAAGAAGGTTGTTCCAGTATACGAGATACGACTCAATTACACCAGGCAGGGCCTTCATTCCCATGTGTCTCTTTCCATCAACCAGGTACGCATTGGCAGAGGAACATTTGACCTTCCTATTGGGTTTGGTGGTGATTGACTTTTCCGTCAAAAACAAGAGATTCTCAAGACGAACCTCTTCAGGCCCTTCAGTGGCATCATAAACTGCTTGAAATGTTTCTGTTGTAGCCACACAATCGTATCCATACTTTATGTTACCTTTACCAACTTCTTTGATTTTTTGCACCACATTCTCGTCACTGTAGTCAAACACATGATCTGCTCCCAAAGAAAGCAAGAGTGGATGATTGCGCAGCGATGCTGTAGTGATCACCTTGATTCCATATATCAATTTGGCAACTTGAATAGCAAGTATACCCGTGGCGGTTGCACCTCCCCATATAAGAATATAGTCGTCTTTGTTCTCTGCTTTGTTCAGAGGTATGGCAAGGTTACAGTGCAAACTCAATCCCACCGTCGTTAAGCCCATAGTAATGGAAGCGGCTCCTTCAAATGAGTCAATTGTTGAGCTTGGATACTCCCCAGGACTGAGTGGTTTTTGCAGAAGTTGCGATGGAGGGTACTTGATGGTAGCGTTAGGGCTCGTCGAAACGTATTCTGAAAAAGCTCCGTTTTTGCTCATGGCTCCATGAACAGAAGTAGAAACAATATCTCCTTTTGAAAAACCCGTAACCTTGGGTCCAACCGCTTCTACAACGCCACTGACGTCACAACCCAGGACCACACCTCTGCGAGCAAAAGTGAGATTTTTGCCAATAAACCAACCTATATTTGATCCAAGACAACCAAGTGGTCTCTCAAGAAGACCAATTCCAAAACCAAACATTTTTGACACATCAGAAGATACTTGGGACACAAATGATTCGAGTAATATGTGTTTCCAATCTGAAGGATTTACAGCATAAGCAACTGTTTTAACGATTATAGCATTGTCTTCCAATTGAGGATAGGGAATACTTTTTATTTCAACGAGATTTTGAAGGTTTCTGGAACCGGTCACAACGGCGCCGTGGTTTGACATTGTAAGGAAGATCGTAAAGTGGCGCGAATGCGAATGTGAATTCAATTAGAATTTGAATGTGAATTTGAATGCGAAATGTGGGGCATGTGAACTCAAGTGAATTAGTGCGAAACGAAACTTGAACTCAGATATTTCTCAGACATTGCTCAAATCGAAAATCAACTATTATGATTATTTCAAGGTAACCAAACGGATCCTAGAGGATATATGCTTCCTAAAGTTTATCAATTCATTAGTAAAGTCCACTAATAACTCATTAGTGAAACAATTGATTGTTTTCTTTCAATTATTGATCGCCCCCAGTTTCGAGTCTTGGTTCAACTTATTACACTAAGAACCGATTGTATACCTCGAGTTGAACCATGGCCTTCCAACTAGCCACATCAATTCAATGTTAGGCTTCTAATGCTTTCTAACTTGTTCCACGTCAATCAAAATTTCCTGGGCCTTATTTACAAAAAAATGGTTGTTTCTTAAAACCCCCTTCCTTTCAAGCCTTTGAATCAAAGCAATCACCAAGGTAACCATCGCTTCAAGCGTAAAAAACATGAAAGTAATAGGATAGGCATAAGGATAATGGGGTGCCTTTTCCGCTGGATACAAGTAAATGGGAACTGCAGCCGTGAATATAAACGAAATGGTCTCAACAATGCCTATCATCAAGTACCTTTGTTCCGCGGCTGTACCCAAAGTCTCTAACATCCAAGTATTGAACAAGGCGCCTGCGCCGGTTTCGGCAAACATCAAGTACCAGCCGGCAAATAAGGCACTTTGGTTGCTTGGCCAAACCCACAAAATTATCGACCCAATTATGGCAGGAGTACAGGCTAGGGCTATAATAGACCACCGGTTTCCAACAGCATCTGAAAGCCAAGCCCAGCACAAAGTTGCGAAGATCTGAAGCCCATAACCTGCCGTAGGTAAGTTGTTGATCTGGGAGATGGAAAAGGAGCCGGTTGATTTCAACCAAAGGTTCATGTATCCGTAAAGTCTAACTGCGAGCACATGGCAAATTAACCACAACGTGAAAAGGTAAATGGGCCAGTCCACACACATGTCCAAAAAATCTTGGAACTTCATATTGGGTTTGGTATTTCTGTTCCCTCGTTTTAATCGGCCGATTGCAATTCTTCTGTCTTTCTCATTGAGCCAAAATGCCCTTGAGCTCAAAGGTTCGTCTGGAATGGCGAAAAATCCCACAATTGCAACAGGTATTGTGATAATACCGTCAAAGATGAAAAGCCACCGGAAAGCCGCAAGTCCTCCAACACCATTCATTCCTTTATGGAGCCCCGTTTGCAAGTATCCCGAGAACATCTGAGCAGCACTCGAGGTAGTTTGAAAGATACATGTTCTCTTTCCCAATTCATCTGGCAAGTAAAAGTTCGATAAGATTGTCATTATACCACCATATGACGAACTTTCAAACAACCCAACAAAGAACCTCAATGCATACATTGTTTTGACGTTTTTAGCTCCTGCCATTCCCATGACAAAGGCACCATACATTAATTCATTTGCAGGTAACCAGATGGACGGCCGAATATAACTGATAGCAACCTGAGAAGGAACATGGCCGATAATGTAGCCAATGTAGTACCATGTGGATAAATAGTTGTACTGCAATCCTCCAAAATGAAGTTCTTCTTTCATTCCCGAAACATAAGCATTGGACACATTCATAGAATCCAAATATTTGACAAAGTGGGCAACACAGATGTACGACATCACCCAACAGTCCATCTTGAATATAAACTGTCTTTCCTCGGGACTTTTGTCAAGAGAGTCCCAAATAATGCCTCTGAGCTTTGTTCTCCAGTTAACTTTCTGGGAACTTAACAGTTCAAAAGAACCGCCAGTAAACGAATTAACGGGAACTATTTTGGCTTTCTTTTCAAGATTAGAATCAATAGCTTTACTCATGATAAGCTGGACATGACCTAGATACTTTTTATACAAAGAAAATCCATCGAGCTAGTAGTGGATCTTTTATATAAAGAAAATTTATCGAGCCGGTAATCTTCCGACGACCTACATGCTTAATTTAGCCACATAATGGCCAAATCCATAGTTGTTTGCGTATGACGTCAGGAAATAAAAATGGACGGAAGGATACTAGGTCGAAAATTGAGCTGGAGCCGTATACATATATTTCTGCAAGTTTGGCATATGACTGTGAGAACTGAAGTGAGGTTTTCGCACAGAAACGATCCTGTCAGCTACTAATGAAGTAAGCAGAGACAGATATTGGCCATAGACTCTTTGACTGCATGGATTCTTTCGCATCGCATACAAAGGTTCTTTTTGGCGAATATTTTTATGCATGTGTCAAACTCGCATTTGCAACTTTGGTGGAAGGAAAAAACTTTCATCAATTACCACATTTGGGAGACTTTTAAAAACGAAACAAACCAGGAAAAACCACACAATTCACTGGGGAGAACATCTTGGCAAGACAGATCCCTACTTGAATTGCAGATCGGTGCGGCGCGGTGCATTGACAGCTAAAATTATGGGCTCGCAACCAGAAGTTAAGTACAAGTCTGACTTGTAATGAAAAACAATTCTGACGAAACAGCAGCTCGCACACAGTTAACACTAGCCGACAATCATGGTCTTCAAACAGTATAGATTTTTATAATTTAAAAAATAGATGGCATCCTTGTCTGATCGATCTGATAGCCGCGAACTCGGGCCAATGCGAACTCGGGCCGGGTGGCTTAAATTATGCAGCATCAAAAAGTTCTGCAATGCCAATCATGAAACGAGAAAATTCTCCGCTGCAGAATGCCTGAGCTTGGAACTATCGAAATTCGACTAAATTCACCAGGCACAACTCGGCGGATTGTGGAATTATAGTGAAGACTACAAGGCAGAAGTCAAATATGAAAGCTTTGGTAGTGGAATTGAAGATCAGTCAGGGTACTTGAGAATTTTTCGGGACCTTGCGTAAAGAGCTAGCTGTTGCGGCGAGAAAGGGTTGGTCGGAAACAAAGACCAAGAAGGTTCTTGGATTCAACTGGTATAATTGCTTGAAGCTTGTGTTTGATAGTGAGGCTTAAAGGAAGGGGACATAAAAATGAAAATGTAGGAAGATCTTTGGCGTTTTGCTGTAAGTAGTTTCTTCAATGTAACGCTACTTTCTATCGACTTAATAATTCGACTGGATCGCACCACATTTTGCAACAATTAATGGCTGCGAAAAATTAGCCGCGAAAGGTAAAACTTGAATCCATCATTGTAACTGCGAATTCAATCTACTACATCTCGCTGTAGTCTAACACCCTACATGATCTCTCTTAATACGTGGAAATCGTGAGTATTGATAATTTGAATAAAAAATACCTTTCTAACTTCAGCCTTGCTAAATGCAACCAAGATCTGATTGCGTGTACCTGCGTCAACATTTAAAATCAAGCTTAGATCAAAGGCTCGCTAATGAATGTATGGGACCCACAATTCGACAAAAGAGAGAAATTGGTACAAGCTGTTTCTGCAAAGAGATCGAATTATAGTACAGGCTTTCAAGTGTCTCGATATTGATGGGCTATGAACCTATTCGTCCACTCAATGACAGCTTTGAATTTATTAGCTTGATGATCGTAAATTCGTGAAAGTTGAACGTTTCAAAAGTCAAATTTTAGGAATGGTGAAAATAAATGACGAATGGTTTAAAATTGAGCGTGAAGAATTAGTATTCGTGGATTGTGGCTTTTGAAACGAATAAGGAGATTCAAAAACAAAAGCACCAACACTCGATTTAAAACCAATATTCTCGTTCCACAAACTTTTTCGTCAACTTTTTGTTGTTGTATGAATATCGTTTACTGTTCCCATTTGCATTGACCGTTAAATGCAAAATTCTAAAAATACGCAATTTTGCGACATTATGTCAAAAATGGAAAAATCGACTGCGAAAAATAAAATGATGACTAACTTCTTCTCGTTTATTCATCAGCCGTATTACTAATTAGTCGTTCCCGGGTAAACGGATATGTTCCCTTAACCCATGATATAGTCTAGTGGGAGCTGAAACCATTGCATTGACCATTGAATTGACCACTGCGTTGTCCTATGGTTCTGTCTCTCTTCAAAAATAGTCTTGGCAGTTTGGCCATTTATCACCTTTCTGGGCGACGAATGCTTCCCCGTCGAGAAGAAGACCCTACATACGTCATTCCTCGGAAATATTCGAAAGTTTCCGATGAAAGTTCAATATCAAATCAACTGGTCCTGCTGGAACAGTTTATAGTTGTTGAATGGGAAGGACCATCTGACCCTGACAATCCTAAAAATTGGTCAAAGGCTGACAAGTTTTTGGTTTCTGCCCAAGTGGCTTTCTTGACCATGACTTCAGTCATGGGCTCGTCACTTTACAGCCCTTCAATTGCGTTTTTGATGGAAGATTTGAACACATCTCATACCTTGGCAGAATTACCATTGGCACTTTACGTCATTGGTTTTGCTGTGGGACCTATGGTACTAGCTCCAATGTCAGAAAACCCCAGTATAGGAAGAGCACCCATATTCATTGTGTCCCATTTCATTTATTTCATTCTACAGATTCCCCAATCTTGGGGTGCTGGAACTCGCTCGTTTCCGGCGTTAGCAGTGCTACGATTTTTTACCGGAGTACTGGCTAGTCCTGCGCTAGCGGTAGGCAGCGCCACATGTGGAGATATCATGAAACTTCCTTACTTGCCTATGGCTATTGTAGCATGGAGTGCCGCTTCTATCGCGGGACCTTGTATTGGACCGGTTATAGGCGCTGCTTTAACTGATGCTTCACAATCTTGGGAATGGTGCTTCAGATTTCAAGCTATAGTTGGTATGGTAAGCTTTGTTGTTTGCAGCTTCTTTTTGCCAGAAACTTATGCCCCTACTATTATGCACCGCAAAGCTCAACGACTTCGTGCCGTCACTGGAAACAAAAATCTTGTCACTCAATATGAACTCGACCATCCTCCAACAAGTTTCGTTCAGGCAGCAAAAACTACACTCTGGCGTCCCATCATCCTTTCGATCTCTGAGCCAATGGTGTTACTAATCAACTTGTACACCTCGCTTTTGTATACTATAATGTTCTTGTGGTTCACTGCATTTCCCCTTGTTTTTGAGAACTTGTATCACTTCACATTGGTTGAGTTGGGAACTTCATATTTGGGAGTCTTGGTTGGCGTTCTTCTGGGTGCTACCATCTTCATAGTTATCATTTACCATGTCTACACCAAGAGACATTTGGGTGAGAAGAAAGCAACAATAACTCCAGAAGTGTTCATGCCAGCGGCAATATATGGCAGTATCTGGATTCCCACGGGAGTTTTCATATTTGCTTGGACATCAAAGAAATCTGTTCATTGGATGGTTCCCATAATTGGAGGATTTATTTTCTCTCATGGAACATTCATTGTGTTTCAGACCCTTTTCAACTACCTAGCAACCTCTTTTCCTCGTTATGTAGCCTCAGCGTTTGCAAGCAATGCCTTATCGAGAAGCTTGATGGCTGGGGTTGCTCCTCTCTTTGGAACATTTATGTTCGATAACCTCAGGACTGCCAATTTTCCAGTTGGTTGGGGTGCTTCAATTCTAGGGTTTCTCACGGCAGCGATGATATGCATTCCTATTTTATTTTACATTAATGGACCAAAACTAAGAGGCAGATCCAAATTCGCAGGTTTCTGACAAGCACCTTACACGGATATCATATTAAACAAACTATGACGATATGACTAACAAATATATGGCTAATTCACTATCGTTGTTCACTGAAAATTATTATTTGGTTTTCCTTTTAAAGAATGCAATCACATCGAAATCCTTATCGTTCTCGTCTGGGTTCGATTCTTGGTCGACGGTGATTTCATTCGAAAGTCTTCTTTCCTTTGTGAATACTGCAAACAAGATCAAAGGCGCCGTGAACACAAGTCCCACCGTGATCAATATTCTTTGGACATACCGATACTCTTGAACTGCCCATTGTCTTTCTGGGGTGTCCCAGGTATAAGTTAGAATCCAAGTAAATGGATCACTGAATGCCGCCGAAGCAACTTCGGGCAGAAGCTTCTTCGCAAGTCGTTTATAAAGTAACTGGGACCAAATAGCACCACCCACGGCAGACCCAACTGCACCTCCAATACGGTACAACGTCAAACCCATTCCAGTCACCACCGCCATATAATCATGGCTCAAATGGCTTTGCATAACCACGGTGATTGGGTACGAGAAGAACGCAGTTCCAAAGCCTAGAACTACTTCGGCACCGATAATACCCGGTTTTGAAGAAGTTCCACCTCTAAAATGGTACATTAATCCAAGCGCAACCAACCACATAGATGTGCCAAAAATCAAACCGGGTTTGAGTCTTCTGACATAAATGATGAGGAGACCATAGAAGAAACCAACGATTTCAGAGGTAAATGACGAAAGTGTAATGATTCTTTGGCCCGAAGTGACGGTATCGTTCACTGCAACAATCAAGATGGTGTACAAGTACTCGGATATGAGCATATCAACAAACATGAAAGTGAAACTAATAGCCAATGGGCACCATATACCTCTGCTCAGGAAAAACACCATGGGTGCCAATGGGTATCTGGCAACATACGCTTCCCACGCAAGAAATACTGGAATAAGAACACCACCAATAACGATAGGAACAATTATATGAGCCTTCTGCCATTCAGTTTTAACACCACCTGCCAAAGTCAAAGGTACTAAAATGCAACCCAAAGTTACTGCGAGAAGGAGAGCTCCCACAAGATCGAGCTCCCAGAACATTTGAACAAGAAAGCTTCCAATTCCTTGCTCTCTAATAATTCTACTTCTTGTTCCTTTTAACTCTTTCCACTCTGGCAACTTTCTAGCCTTATACCACATGTGTCCAAGACAAAGCAAGAAGGGTATGTTAGCCAACGGAAAGATAAAAGCCCACATTCCAATACCCCAACTCCAGTGCTGGACGGGTCCTACAGCATTGAGAATATTTCCCGAGACCCAGGTGACGATAATGTAGCCAAAAGTTGGACAAAGCATGAAAAACAATCTCAGTCTCATGGAAGAAAAATCAGATAACATCACCAATAAGATCAATACCACACCCACATATCCCAATTGATAAAAAACAGCACCGGTAGCGAACCTGGCAACGTTGGTAGCTTGAGACTGAATTATGGTTCCAACAACGTAAAGAATAATGGAAATGACATACATCTCTGCACGTCCAAAGGTGTCTGTCAACCGAGCATAAACCACTTGTCCAGCAGCTGCAATGATAGTAGTGACTACGTTGATGGTGGATAATAACGAGTGATGTCCATAAGACCCCGTAGCGTAACCTGTGAATGAACTTCTAACATTTCCATCAAGCATATAAGAGAAGCCAATGAGAAAACTACTGAATAAAACGGCTATTTTGGGAACGACTTCCAGGTACTGGCTAATCATCAATTCGGACTTCAATGCCCCAATCAGTTTAAAGTTGTGCTTTTGCACTGGTACCAGATTTTCCTCATTGTCTGGTAGTTTTACTTGGTCTTCTTGAGAGTCTCTAGAAGACATTTTGCAGCGAAAAAGAAGAATTTTCTCCTTTTATGATCGGCATTGCAGAACTTTTTCAATGCTGCATAATTTAAGCCACACGCACCTGCCCGAGTTCGCAATTGCTATCAGATCGATCAGACAAATATGCCATCTATTTTCTGAAGTATAAGAATTTGTGCTGTTTGAAGACCATGCTACTCAGATAGTATCAGAGTAGTATGTGAGCTGCCGCATCATCAAATATTTGATTTTGAGTGAACCATTCGCATTAACAATCGGATTTGTTCTTAACGAGCTGGTTGCGAGCCCATAATTTTAGTGCTGTCAATGCACCGCGCCGCACCGTATCTGCGACCCAATGAGGTATATTACCAAGAAGAAGATCACCCTAAAGGAGTTTGGGGTTTCTACTAGTTTGATTTGTATTTAGGAGTCTTCCAGTGAGTAGTACTTGATCAAAGTCTTATCACTTATCACTTTCACCAAATCTGCAAATGCGTGTTTGACACATGCATTAAAATATTCGCCAATCAAAAGAATCTTATTAAGCGATAAAATTTGTTGTTCATGGTCAACGAGGCTGGCTTACTTCATTAGTAGCCGACAGAACTGTCACTTCAGCTCTTGAATATTGCCATATCAAAGTTGCAGAAACTAACACATAACGTCTTTCAAAGACTAAATAACGAAATAGAATCAATATCAAATTAAATAAACCCAAAGTCAATGTGCTCTAAAGCCATAAGTCTCAACCAACTTCCAGTAGCTGCTAGCACTCCATCTTCTCATTCTCTTACCAAACATAATCATCACAAATGAAAGCGCCCAAAAAAAAGCTCCAATGCACGCAATGGAGATATAAAGATTCTGGGTTCCAACAGCAAGTAACCAGGGTGTCACCGCATACGAGAAGCCAAAACCCATCGTGTTACGAATTAAAATCATCGTCACCAAGCCATCTCCACTTACATCCTTGTAACAATCAATGATGTAGTTGATAGCAATAGCACTTCCTATTGGGAATGTTGAGCATATCATTCCCAAGCCAAAGGCGAGTCCAACCCAATGTATACCCTGGCCAGCTCCAATTCCATACAACAAGCAGCCAAATGGATGAATTACCATAGGAATTAACGACAACCATAACCGGAACTCAGGTTCACGGTAACCTTTACCAGAACGAGCCATCTTGACGGTAAAATTATCGACGATTTTGCCTGCAAAAAACAATCCAAACGAAATACCAATGGCAGGTGAAGCAAAGAAAACTCCAATCATGTTGGCTTTAAAATTGTAAGGAGGTGAAGACAAGACCGAGGCAATGGTAGCATTGACAACGTTAAACCACGATAACACAGCACCTACTGTAAACCCAGCAAACACAATACTTGGGTACCGCAAAAGGTAAAATGGGATCCACATCGATTGCCAGAATAAAGTAGGTTGATCTGGATTTCTGGCTCCCCACATCTTTAACTTTTGAACATAGGTTTTGGCTTGTGGTCTCGTCGGAGAACTATCGGTACTACCGACTTTTTCAATTTGCACTTCTGTGTTATTCTTGTCAGTCGAACCTTCATGGCTGGCAATTCTTTCAGGAATATCCTCACCGTCCAATTCCAATTTTGGATCACGATAGTACATTGTTTCTTCCAAGCAGAAGAACAATATGATAAGACATCCTGAAGCAATTATAGATGCAATGAATTGAATCCACTGCCATCCATACCTGTCGGAAATGAACCCAGCGACGATACCTGAGATGAAAGGTATGTTGAAAAGTGTAAAGCAGTACCATGCGATCCAGCCTCCTCTTTCGTGGGCAAAGAAAACGTCTGAAATACAAACTTCAACCAAAGTTTCAACTGGACCATAGAAAAACCCAACCAACAACCTGTTGACATACCATTCGCCGGCAGACTTGACATAGGCTGACCAAACGGTACAAAGCATACATGCCAAACCACAAAAAATTATAACTGGTCTTCTTCCAAATGTTAGACCCAAGGGCTGCCACAACAAACACGACCATCCAAAGAACAAATATTGGATACCAACTCCAGTGTTCAAATCTCCCAAAGATATACCTGTGTCAGCCACAATATCCAAGAGCACCGCCGACAAGGCTGTGCTTAAAATATCGGCGGAAAACACCGCCAACATCAAACAAAGTGCCAATCTCTTTTTTCTCCACTTGCTCCAATTCAATGGGTCTTCAGGGTCGTCTGTGGGTTGAGGAACAAGGACAATATCATCTCCTTCTTCGTGTCTCACGTCCATAGTACCTTCAAGGTCAACCAAGTGGATGGTACCAGGAACTCTGACATTGGTTTTTTCGTCTGTCATGGTAATTATTCGTTCAGCCTTTCAGAGCATAGATTTTTATAATCGAAAACGAGGGATAATATCACCTAGTTGGTGTCTATCTGAACGTGACATTGCTCAAGTAAGTCTTTGAAATTTGGACAATCTTATCGTGGAGATATTCTCCGAGTTTGTTAATTTTCTCCACGGGCTTTCTTGTTTCTTATCTCGAATTGAGCATTGCTGCAGATCCAATACGCAATAGGATAGAGACCCGAATGGTTCAATAAGGTCAATTTATCCGTAGTGTTGAAAACTTGCATCTTGATCAAGTTTCAAGATGTGCTCCAAATGAAATTTGAGGATGGGTATGTCTTGCTAGTAAATCTTCTGTTCGTGTGAAATCTTATTTGTATAAGCCCACAGTCAGTACCCATATTGCACAAACTGTCTGGAAAATAAGAAAGATTACCGAGATCTGCTGCACACTAAACAGGCAACTGGCGGTAGCTTTGTCCCGAATTGAGATGTTATCTCCCATTTTGTACAGCCTCAGATCTAATTCGGACAGATAACGAATTATTTTCTAGACGATATGCACTAAATCTGCACGCTGGACCGGCTTTGTGCAAGCGCAGAACAGTTCTTCACTAATATTTGTGACAAAAATCTAAAAATTTCGGGAAATGAATAGTCGGGATTTCTTTTCTGGGTTCCTGATACTTTGACTAAAATAGAACAGTATTGACCCAATGAACTTTTAGGAGAAAACTGGTGTTTCTTCCAAGCCTTATAGATCGCATTTAACAATAACGTAATTGAACCTTATTTCAGACAACGTAATTGATGCGGCTCAATCTTAGATAAAGCTTTGTTGCGGCTCACATGCTTATCACTGTAATTTAGCAATTACCAGCATTCAGAGCTTTATAATAGATTTAGGAAAATGTAGTCGGTATTGGCAATGGCTCCCGGGGGAAAACATTACTGAATACGCAGGGAGTTAAACCGTGAAAAATTCCCCCATAAAAAGACCAACTTCACAAGTCTTGAGAAATCACCACTATGCCAACTGCATATATCAACGGAAATGTCTACACTGTCAACGAAGCCAGTCCAAGGGCTGAAGCCTTCATTGTGAATGATGAAGGGCTTTTCGAAGCCATTGGGTCGACCGAGGAAATTACCAAGAAAAGTTCAGGAATGAATGTGGTCGATTTGAAAGGAAAGTTTGTCATGCCTGGAATGCACGATGCCCATTGTCACTTGTTAATGGCTAGCGAGGAAAAGTTGTTTGAAGCCAAGTTGGGTCAGGATTCCGGACCCGATGAAATTGTTGCAAAATTTAAAGAGTATTCGAGTGGTGCTTGCAACCATTTGGATACCGTCAGCAATTGGTTAGTGGGTAATTTTTACCACTATGCCAACTTCAAGGACAAAAAACCGGACAGAAAGTTTCTTGATGATGCTTTTGGCGACCAACCAGTTGTCATTAGAGAGTATACTACTCACAATATTTTTGCCAATACTGCAGCATTGAGGGCAGCTGGGTACGAGGAGGATCCAATTGACCCTTGGGATGGATACTATGTTCGCAGAGAGGATGGTACCATCACTGGAGAATTGGTTGAAGGAGCTGCTACTCGGCTTTTCAATTCGTTGCCAAAGGGAAGACCTGAAGATAACGTCAAAGCACTTCAATATGGTGTGAAGATGTCCAATAGATTTGGTTTCACCGCCGTGCAAGAAGCTTCTGCCAACACCGTCTATCTTGAAGCTGCCAAAACGTTGGAAAGTCTGGGCGATTTAACCATTAATTTGGATGCTCATGTTGTGTTCTATGGAGTTGGTGCTTTTCCTCAGGAAAGTGTTGGATCGTTACACCACACTTTGTGGAACGCCAAGAACTACAAAAGCAAACACTTTAATCCAATGTTCACTAAGTGCTGGATCGATGGTGTTCCTTGGCATCCTCATGAAACCCATACTCCTTTGACGGAAGATGGTAAGGTTGACTATTCGAGATTATTGATTCCACAAGAAACGTTCAAAAAGGCTATTGAGCGGTTTGACGGTGAGGGAAGAACCTGTAAGGTCCATGTTTGTGGCCAAGGTTCAGCTCGGTTTGCCTTGGATTGCTTTGAGGAATTGAGAAAGAGAAACCCTAATGGTCCAAAGCACGAATTGGCTCACAACATGGATGTTACAGAAGAAGATTGCAAGCGTTACAAGGCGTTGAATATAACTGCCGAGATGTCTCCTGCTATCTGGCACGACCCTGACTTTCAACCTGAAACCAATCCAAAGTCAGTCTACCCATTTAACAACTTGAAGAAATATGGCGCACTTTTGACCATTGGTTCCGATTGGGTATTTGCTCCCGACACCCCCAATATTTTTCCTGGTTTGCAAGCGTTAACCGAGAACAAGCATGGATGGGACTTGACTAGAGAAGAAGTCATTAAAATGGTCACTATCCATGGGGCAGAGGCCGTTTCTAGGGAGAAAGATGAAGGCACTATCGAAGCTGGAAAGTTGGCCAATTTCATTATCTTGGATAGAGATTTGACTTCGGCTCCATCAATTGCTGACACAATTGTCTATAAGACCTATTTTGAAGGTAAGGAAGTGTATGACTATGATACCGACGAACTCAAGCACTTTCAGGGAAAGTTATAGGAGCAATTTTTCTGGATTTGGACCATGGTAATTGATATATACCACTTGTATAGTTTGCTTTACTTGAAATTAAGCTTTGTTGTTCATAGTTGCACCCAACGGGCTCATAATAATTCTGAGATCAAAGTCGCTAAAATCAGATCTTAAATGTGAAAAATTGGCTTATATAACAATGAGCCGCATGTACTTGAAACTACTAAGGTATACCATTTTGGTATAATTGGCATTCCTTTAACCAAAACATTGTTCCTAGTTTTTTGAAAGCGAAAACATTTCGATATGTGATTACCTTCAGTATTATATCATTTATCTATCGAAGAATTTTGCGTGGGGTTCATGGGTGCATGGGTGCAAGTAGTAGATAAGATCTACTGGAGGAGTCCACAGATTTTATACAATGGTAAATAATAACAATCTGTTAAGAATCATAGACGAAACCTCATATGTTATCAATAAGAAGAATATGAAAAAGAAGAAAAAGGCTCCCATACCAGGATCCCTGAAGTTTAAGGAGCCATTTGTCATGTCTAAACCGTTTAATGAAGATCAACGACAATCCAAAACTAAAAATGTTACTGACAATTTCACATACCAGTACAATGAGGGTGATGTTTCTCCGTTGTCTGTGGACCAGATTCGTGCATTGGAGGAAAATGACTCTTTTTCCAGAATGTTTCAAAAAGAATTAGAGGATCTTATGATTCCAGCCAAGAGCTATGGTATAAATGTAAGTGAATTTTTTCCAAATTTATTGTATCTGCTAACATAAAGATGCTTGGTGAGTTTTACGACCGCATCACTGAAGAAGAAGACAAAAGAGGTGAATGGATGGATGATATACTAAAAAAGCCATTGAATGGTAATTCAGCAACTGTTACAACTCTAAACTCTCCTAAATGCAATCCTTATGGCGAACAAGAATCTTCAAATACACTTGTGATCAACAAACTGGACAAACTTGAAGATCCGGTGATACAAAATGAATTTCGACTAGTATGTCATTATTGTCGAGTAATGTGCAAATTCTACAGTGTTAAAGAGCCACAATGGAATTTCTATTCAATAGTGTCTAATGTCTTTGCTTATCGGTATATTCCATTGAAAGAGAGTATACTTGCATGGTCAAGTTTGCATCTAAGTATCGTTGAAGGTACCCCCTTAACCACGGCGAAAAACTATTTTCAAAGCGCTATTTCCTCGGTGATAAAAGAAAATTTTTTGAAAAGTTCTATTCCAATCGAGCTTCTCTTGGCTTCAGCATTTTTTCTTTGCCATTTTGATATCATGTGCGGAGAAACAAATACGATTTGGATCCTTAGACATGTTTGGTCAACTGGTAGAATTGGGTTGATATTTGAGCCTAAGGAAAAAAATGATGGAGAACATACTCGAATTGATAGAAAGTTGCCTGTTTTGAGCGCTTTTGCATACCAAATAATCACCTGGCTCGTTTACTTGGATATCAGGTCTGCACTCTTCGTCGGCAATATCAGTTTTCCTGATTACATTGCTCTTGAAGATAAAAGAAGAGAAGATTTTACTGCAAAATACGAAAGAAGCTCGGACTTGGAGTATCTAACTATTGCTGACAAGTATGAGTCAAAAGCAGTGTACAACATATTTGCCCACTCACGACAAGTTTTGAGCAGTATGTATGGGCCATCCTACCCCAAAGATTTTCAATCGACTGACGATTTACAAGACCAGATTTTGGTTTTAATGGTTAAAAATATGCTCATGTTTGGAACACTAATTAGGCTAAGATGCTGGTTTGAACTGTGTGGAAACTCGACTGAATTTGATCCCCAATCTGTTCAAGAAAGAATTGATGCACTCTACATTGAAACTCAGAAACTATCATCAATCAAGGCAAATGATTCTGTGTCGCTATTCCACATCTTGATCATAAAAGCACTTGTTCATGCTTCAATAATTTACTTTGATCGGATATGCAACCCCAACATTCGAACGAACGAAAAATGTCAACTTGCTGCATACGAGATCCTTAAGGTAGCCCTTAAGCTTCGGGAAATAAGGTCTCTGAAAACCCCTGGTTCTACTCAATGGCCTTTTCCCCTCTTCATAGCAGGCGTTGAAACTGATGATGTAGTACATCAGAACTGGATTCTTGAAGAATTGGAAAGATGTGAAGAAGAAGGATGGGGTTTACATATTGGAAAGACTAAAATTCTTTTGAAAGAGTGCATCAAGCGACAAGGTAAATTAAATCAAAGAGTTGATATTGGAGCGGTAATGGAAGAACTAACGGGCTATTTTATACTATGATTCAATGCTATCTCAACGATCTAAAGAATATTGCTTTATGAAAACAGCAAATGACAATGAAACAAATTCGATCAAAATGACCAAAGAAAAGGATGTGTGGAGCATGCCAGCAAATTCTTGTTTAACTAAGCTTCTTATTCCCTGCGGAAGATTTCTGATGTCCAAAAATGAATGCATAACCTTGTCAGTAATCTGCTTGTTACCTGGAATGTTTTCCAAAGCTACAGTTAACCATTTTCTCAAAAGAAAAGAGTTTAGCGTGGATGTTAGTGAAACTCCAAACGCAGATCCTAGAACCCGGAAGAGGTAACTCATAGATGTTGCCTTAGCTTGCTCGGATTTCTTGACTGAAGAAATAATGGCCATTAATGTGGAACTCAATACCAAACCATGACCGAGTCCGCTGGGAAATAAGTATAATTGGAATTTCCAGCTTGCTGTTTCTTGCAGAAACGTTGAAACCAAAACACTTCCAACTATCTCACAAATCACTCCTAAGACAACCAACTCATAATATCTTTTGGTTTTTCTGGTTATGACTCCTGCTGTTAAAGAACCGACACACATACCAACAACACTAGTAATAAGTCTCGATCCAGCTTTACTAGCGGGTTCATCATGGATCACCTGTAAGAACAATGGAATATTGAAAGTGATTGAGAAAAAGCCCATATATCCGAAGAAATTGGTAAGACCTGAAAGTAGTGGGTTTCTACTTAATAAGACTTTTATCAGAATTATGGGGTTTTGTACCACGGATTCGACATAGAATGTCAACATAAAACAGCAAATGCTGCAACAAAGTGTTAGCAATGTTATCTGAGAAGCTCCTCTACTTTTCAGAAATTGAAGTGCAAGAAGTGCAAGTATGACAGCACCAATTAAAAAAATTGAGCCCACAAAATCTATGTCTCTCAATCTTGCCCTTGCAGATGATTTCACTGGTAAGCGAACCCGATAATGAATGATTAAAATCGATATTGCAGTGATAGGACATTGGATCAAAAATGCGTATCTCCAACCAAGACTGTCTGCCAAGTAACCTCCTACAGGAGCACCAATTACTTGACCTATACCAAATACCAAATTGGCAAATCCATTATATGTGCTTCTTTCTTTCAATGGAACCAAATCACTGACTATTATTGAACTGAGTGTTCCCAATCCAGCACCACCTATTCCCGCAACCACTCGTGCAACTAGTAACTGGGTCATAGTTTGAGCAAGATAACATCCAAAAGAACCTAGTAAGAATATGGCATTAGCATAAACGAGAACTATCTTACGGCCAAACATATCACTAAGACCACCGTACAATGGCTGAAATGCAGAAGATGAAAGCATGTACAATGTTGCAATCCATGAAGCTTGTTCTGATTTTTTGAATTCTGTACCAATTACAGTATAAGTTGCGGTGATGATAGTTGAGTCCAAAGCTGCTAAAAATGCTCCACACCAAAGTGAGGGTATAATTGCCCATTTATTGATACTCATAAAATCGTTTTGAAAGTCAGTTTGATCATTTTGCAACTTCGCACTGTCAGTAATATCATCTTCATCGGGAATTAATGAAGAATTTTCATCCATAATGAAAAGACGCGAAATCACCAATTAATTCGATATTCTTTTATCTAACCTGAACTGTGATATACCAGGTCTTACGAGCATTGAACTATGCCGCAAATGATTGTCAAAACTGGTATTACTGAATTCGGTTGCAAAATTCCAATTGGGCAGTTGCCCTTTTGGGACCCCACCGTGCGGCTCAATGGTTCCGTCAATGAAGCTAATGTTATACATGAGGAATGCCATGAGTTTCAAAATCCTTGGGAACTTGTACCATGACTCACATTTTCAATACAGTCCAGGAGTTAATTGAGCTTAAAAAGAGATATAGGAGGGTTTTCTTTATATCCTTTGTGCTCGCTATTGTCACTATAATAGCGATTTTGAAAGATCTTCAAAATAGTGTTCAAGCTGAACATGTTGATGATGTCTTGGAGTTTTGCAAGACAAGCACTATCAAGCCACATTATTCTCCAGATAGGAAAAGAATTAACGAGAGAAATGTTCTTTTCAATCATGAATCTTTCTTACTTTCCAACGCTACCATAATTGATGGTGATGGTACAATTTTGAAAGATATGGATATATTGGTAAAAAACAGTACTATTGTTCGCTTGGGGAAAAAGCTTCTGTTGACAGAATCCTACTCTACGTTTCTTGATTTGAACGGTAGTTTTGTTTCTCCAGGTTTGGTGGATATTCATTCTCATTTTGGAACAAGAGTACAGCCTCAATTGAAAGCAACGGAAGATACAAATGAGTTCCTGGGACCTATCACACCTTATGTTAGAGCAATTGATGGCTTAGACCCACAAGACCCTGAGCTTGAAAGTCTAGTAGCCAGTGGTGTTACATCCCATTTAGTTTTGACAGGAAGCAGAAACTTGCTTAGTGGTGAATCTTACGCCATAAAAATGCATAGGTCGCCCAATAATCTTGTTGATGAGCTTCTTATTCAGTACAATGCTAACATTGGAGAGGACAATAAACCAATTCGTTGGTTCAAGATGGCTTATGGCGAAAACGAAAAGTCTAGCCATGCACCAGGCTATCCTGTGAGTAGAATGGGAGAGGCCTGGGACTTGAGAAAGGTTTTTCAGGAGGGTCAAGCTTTAGTCCAGAAGCAAGATGAATGGTGTCGTAGTCCTCAATTGCAGAAAACTGAATATCCAAGGGACTTTGAGCTCGATAATGTGGCAGCTATACTTCGAGGTGATTTCAATATTAACGTTCATGTATACGAAACTTATGATATTGAGGCTCTATTGAGAATAGCTGATGAATTTGGTTTTCATATAGGATCTTTTCATCATGCGCTATCGAGTTGGAAAGTTCTTGAACTATTGAAAAATCACAACAGCTCTGTTGCAATATTTGCTGATGAGTGGGGAAAGAAGAAGGAAATGTCTGAAGGAACCGTCTATGCACCTAAGATATTGTCCGACTATGGAATTCCTGTCTCGATCAAGACAGATCATCCGGCTCTTCCTGGTCAAGATCTTCTATACTATGCTCAGATAGCACATAGTTTTGGTCTTGCACCTGAAAAGGCTATTTCTGCTATTACTTCAGTTCCTGCTTTAACTATGGGCATGGGACATCGGATTGGTTATGTCAGAGAAGGTTACGATGCAGATTTAGTTGTTTGGGATAACCATCCTTTAATATTGGGTGCAAAAGCTAAAGAGGTGTTGGTGGATGGAATTCCAATTTTCAACTTTACAAAAATCAGTGGAAAAGACAAATATGAGGTACCAAAGCAAAGGAAACAGCACCGGAACGATGCCCAACACAAAGAACATTTATTATTCTGGGCCTTGTCAACCGTATTAGTGATGATTTAGTTGACCAAAGTAAAATTTCAAAGATTTGTGATTCAGAAGACGGTCAGTATGTTGCTGTGATAGCAGAAAATGAGTTAATTTGTCTTGGTGGTTCTGAATTTTGTCAAGTTGAAAACTACGAAAACACTCCCAACGTACAGCTCAACGGGGGGTATATCCTTCCTGCAATAACTGGTTTATCACAAAGTATCGGCTTACAAGAAATGCCTAATGAGAGTGATACTTCTGATGGAATAATTCCAGATGCCATTGGTGATATTCCACATTCAGTATATGGACTTTCGCTTGATAGTTTGATGGTTGAACGTCTTCGTGATAGTGGAATCACCCTAGCAATTACAGCTCCATTGGGGGACCAATTCTTGAAAGGTGTTAGTACAAGATTTGCATTGGGTGCAAAAACACTCGATGAAGCTATTATTGATGATGCTGTGGCCATTCACTTTACAATTGGTAACTCTGCCAAGTCAGATCTGACTCCAAGTATTTCTTTCCAGATACAAAAATTGAAGCAAATACTAAGCAGCCTTGATACTGAGTATAAAAACCTTCCGATAGCTATACATACTCATAATAAGGGAGTTATAAGACAAATCATCAGACTTAAGAAGGAATTGAAGAACAAAGATTTCATTATCATTGGAGGGCAAGAAGCATACTTGATCGCTGATGAACTTGCTGCTGTCAATATTCCTGTTGTTTTGGCTCCTTGGAGATGCACAGCTAAAACTTGGGAAAATAGGTTGTGCTCTCCAAATCAGCCATTATTGGAAGAATCCTCCATAAGTATTCTCCATAATGCTGGTGTCAAAATTGCACTTGGAACAGACGATGACAATTCCGCAAGAAGACTTCTATGGGAGGCTGGATTGGCAGCGAGAAGCATAAGTGGCTTTAGTGAAGACGAAACAATTTCTCTCTTGAGCAGAAATGTCAATGAGATTTTTTCTCTTCGTCCAGCCAATGACTTCGTGATTTTTGAAGGAAATCCTTTTGACTTTGGAGCGCTGCTTGCGTTCACTTTCAACGATGGAAAACTAAGAAAGTGCTTTCCAGATTTTGAAGAACAAAAGAAAGGCGACTTATTATTTAGCCCTCAGAATTGAATAAATTTGAGTTCAATTTATTGATAGAGTAGTTAATCAAGATATTAGAGTTTTCATCCATTGGTCAAATCTAATTTCTACCCACTAAAAGCATCGGCATTTCGAATGAGTTCGTAGTAGAATACCACCCCCTCAATGTGAGCATCAAGAGCAACTCTTTCATCAATAGCATGAGCATTCAACCGCATGTCTTGTCTTATAGGTGTAAATCTGTAGATGTTATCCGACAAGTCCCAATAATGGCGGGTATCTGTATTTCCAGTCATGCAAGATGGTGCAACAGTTACTTCTCTGCTGACAGAAGGATCATATCCTTCGAAAGATGCAAAGTCCTCAAAAACATGCTTTATTGTACCACCCAAAATATCCCAGGTAGGGTTACCGTAAGGAAACGTAAGAGGGGCAGGACTAAGAGGAGAATCATCCGTAACATTAAAATATGCTTCGCTCTCAGAGTTTGTCACAATCCTTCTTCCAAATACATTTGCATTGAGAGAAAACTTCTTGGCCACTTTTGCAACTGCGTCGGTGATCTTCAGGTGAACATCTACTAAGGAAGAATCATATCCAACACGGTGATTAATTTTGACAGTAACTTTTTCTGGAAGAGCATTGATTTTCAAGCCACCAAATATAATGTCAATAGCTTGAGTAGTTGATATTAGCGCTTTAGTTGTATCATCAGCCCTTAAAACGTCAAGAACTCTCTTCTTGGCTGCAACATTTGATGAGAGCTTTAAAATATCTTTTTTGAAGGCTTTGTCCATAGCCTTTGCATTCTCAGCCTCACATTGCAACTGGTAAAAGTATGGATTTTTAGGTGTAAGATCCAAGTCGTATTCCTTGTCTTCAATTTCCTTCACAAGTTCAGCGATAATACCAATCCCTGTATGTCTTGGTGGGACTGAGGAATGTCCACCAGTAGTTATCAAGTCAATAACGACATCAATATATCCTTTTTCTCCGGTTGAAGGTAAGGCAAATCTGGAACCATATATATCCTGAATTCCCAACCCACCTTCATCAACAATCATAAAGATAGATTTTTCCCCATACTTCTTTATGAGAAATTCATTGATTGCAGTAGCTCCTTGGTTTCCACTTGTCTCCTCGTCAAACCCAAGTGCAACAATAATGGTTCTCTTTGGTTTGAATCCTCGTTTCAATAGCTCATCAAGAGCTTCGAATATTCCAATTACATTATTTTTGCAATCACTTGATCCTCTTCCCCAAAGAAATTTTCCATCAAAATGCCCTTCAAAGGGAGGGTAAGTCCAGCGGTCTGCAGTTTCATCGGGTACAGGTACCACGTCCTGGTGACCCGCCAATAATATAGGCTTCAAAGATTTATTGGAACCTTCAATTGTGAATACCAATCCATAAGTATTAACTTTTTCTAGCTTGGAATTGGAAGTTACAACAGTAAACGTTTTGACAAGATAGTTAGCAAAATCTTCAAAAATCTCCCATCTGGAGTCATCTCCAACCTTTCCTAAATCATCCCAATTCAAAGTGGGAATTCTGACTGCGTCGCTCCACACTTTTAACGAGTAATTTGAATACACGTTGCTGTGGAATTGGTCAATATTGGAAAGCTCTGCATTATTTTCAGGTACTAGTTTTTGTACTGTAGGGCATTGACTAGAAATTGTTTCTGGAATCAGCAAATATCTCTGGTTAAGAAGGTAGACAATTCCTAAGAATGACAAAATAGTCCCGATTATAGAAAAGTCCCAAAACCGAAACTTTTTTGAAGATTTGTTTTCATTACAATCGTAAAAAGGCTCATGTGATTTTTCTTGCATGTTAATTGGATAACCAATGTTCAATTGGGTACGGAACTAGTTTCCCCTTTATCTACAATCTACAGTTGCGAAATATGAACGGCGCGCGCAGATAATTCTAATCAGGAACCTTCCTAATATGACCTTTCTATTGCGAAAGAAATAGCCAACAAGGTGACGTTGTTTCATGAAAGACGTTTTTCAAGCTACTACAGCTATAGAGTACGTTTGTTGGGTCTCTTCTATTTCCTATCGCAAATTACCGAACATGGCAATTGCCTAAAATAGCGGATGAGTTAGACAGTAATTGGATGGTATCATGAACCAAGAGTAATCCAAAAGAAACAACTTTCCTCATTGTCGGCGAGTTTTGACTTCCCCTTCATTTAACTCTTGCTAAAATTTAGAACCAACGAGAAAATCAGTAATATGTTTGCAGCGTCTGATTTGAAAGACAGAAAAAATGAACTATTCAAGTTTGCACTTTTGTGGGCATTCTTGTTGTCCTTGTTTGTCTTCATCACGAACATTCAGCGTAATACCAAAATTGAAGTGAATTCAACTCGTCAGAGATTTTTGCTGGAAGGTTTGGAATACTGTAAGACGAAAGATCAGATCCCAAAAATGTTAAACACAAACGAAAGAAAAACCAATCCTCGATATGAACTATTCGCAAATGGGCATTCTGATGGCTTTCCTTCTTATACAATTATCAAGAATGGGTTGATAATCGACGGAGATGGTTCTACTAGTGAGCACAAGATGGATATATTTATCAGGCAAGGACTTGTACATTCTGTGATGAGGTCAGGTTCAGCTTCTAGTACCCAACTTGAGGATTATTTGAATTCAAAAAATGCAATCACCTCCAGAATTGATGCCAACAATCATTATATTACTCCTGGACTTGTTGAGATGCATTCTCATATTGGAATTTGCAGCCAGCCTGAATTGAAAGGTAATAATGACATGTTTGAAACCATGAGTCCTGTAACTCCTTTCACAAGAACAATTGATGCTTTCAACATTGGTGATCCTGCTATACAATTGGCTTCGGATAGTGGAGTAACTGCTGCACTAATTCTCCCAAGTGCCAATTTGATTTCCGGGGAAGGGTATGTTTTCAAGATGATGGTTCCTCCCTCTAATTCTGTTGAAGAAATGCTAGTCCAATATGAAGATACGGGCTTGAAACAGCGCTGGATGAAAATGGCTTGTGGGGAAAATCCTAAAAGACGTTACAAGACTCGTCCAGAAGCACCCAAGAGCAGAATGGGTCTTGGACATCTCTTCCGTCACACCATGGATAGAGCTAAAGTTTTAAAGAATGCCCAGGATGCGTGGTGTGATTCGGTACTTCAAGACAAAGAAATGCCTACTACTGCGTTCCCATTAGACGATGAATTGAACATGTTGGTTGACCTCATGAGAGGTAAGGTTTTGTCAAATGCCCATTGCTACGAAACTTACGATATTGAAACTTTGTTGCGCCATGCAAAAGAATATCAAATTGAGATCAATGCCTTGCACCACTCTTTAGATGCATACTTGATTCCGAAAATAATCAAAGACCAGCCTTATAATATAACTTTGGCTACTTTTGCTTCACAGTGGGGATTCAAAAAAGAAGCATTTCAAGCAAGTGTCTTTGCACCAAAGATCTTAGAGAAGAACAATTTGAGTGTGGTATTAACTACAGACCATCCTGCTCTACCTCAACAATCGTTACTTTCTCAGGCTCAAGTTGCTCACCATTATGGTTTGTCCGCTGAGAAGGCCATAGCTAGTATCACTGGGGAAGCTGCAAAAGGTTTGAAATTAGATGACAGATTTGGTTATTTGAGAAAAGGATATGATGCCGATGTTGTTATATGGAGTGATCATCCTCTTCAAATGGGAGCTAAACCTTTAAAAGTTTTCATTGATGGAGTGCCGGCTGTCGATTTGCCTATAGTTGCAAAATCAGAATTGGCACTTGCTCCTAAATCTATTCCAGAATTTACCGATGAAGAAATTTATAAAAGAGAGCTTGAAAACCTGTCGACTGTGCTTTTTACTGGTGTTACTGCGTCGTATGATACTTCCATTGGGAAATTACCCAACTCAGAGCCATGGGAACTTTTTATTGCAAATGGTACTATCGTATGTTTTCAGCTGGATTGTTCGGAACTTTATTCAACAAATCAAAAAATTCCTAAAATACATCTTGAAGATGGCCATATTTCACCAATGCTTACAACGCTTACTCCAAGTCATGGTCTTAACGAAATGAATTTGGAATCTTCAACAGGAGATGGCATTCTCATGGAAGCGATGGACGATGGGCAACTAGGTGATTTCAGAATTCCAGATAACATTCCTATTGCTAATGATGGACTTCAATTTGGAAGTGTTCATTTGATAAGAGCTTTTGCGACAGGTATCGGGAACATTATAACTCCACCTGCTAGAGGTGAAGGAAAAATGTTTATGGCCGGAGTCAGCACTGCTTTCAAGTCGAATTCTGATGATTTTTCTTCCGTTTTAAAGGGAGAAGTTGCTCTACACATTACCATTGGTGATATGGGAAAGCAAGTATTTGTGCCTACTATTTCTTCTCAGATATCAACTTTGAGAACAGTATTGATCAAGAATCGCAACGAAGACAATTTCTACGGTAGAGCTGCAAGAAATGAGCTCCCATTGGCTATCCATACAAATAACAAAGATGTCATGCTACATCTACTTCGGTTGAAACAAGAGCTCGGTATTTATATCATCATAGTTGGAGGTATTGAGTCACATTTGTTGGCTACTGAATTGGCTGCAAATAATGTTCCAGTTGTTGTATCTCCATGGCAATGTCAAAGAAAATATTGGGATGAAAGAAGATGTCTTACTGGTTTAGCGGGTCAAGGAAGTCTTCTCTCATCGCTTGTGAAAGCTGGGGTAAAAACGGGACTTAGTTCCGATGACGATACAAAAGTTCGTTTGCTTTTACATGATTCTGGTCTTGCGGCATCTTTGGCTGGAATTTCAAAAAACGAAATTATCAAGATGATTTCCACTAATATGGAAGAAATCTTCAATCTTACAGTCTCGAAATCTCCCTCATTAATCATATCTGAGGGCTTTCCATTAGCGTATGGATCTCGAATTGCTGCTTTGATTGACGGAGGAACTCTATTTAAAGTGTATCCTGATTTGGAACCAGCGATTGATCTCTACAGTTGATTATGTATTGAATAAACTACTACAATTTACATATTTTGCTAAGTTCGAATGAACTGAATTCCCATCGTCTTATCGGGCAGATACCAAACGGGATATCGCGTTCCAGATCGGGAAGCTTCCTATTTCGGACGTTATCTCGATACTGAGTCAATGATTTTCAGATCTAAAGACAAAGCCGTCATGCTATAAGGAGATCGATAAATTGAAGGCCCCACATTGTCATTATTTGACATTAAGTCTCATTTTTCAAGGTGTTCACTATTCTTTCATCAGTTATAATTGAAAAACAAATAAAATGGATTCGAAAAACATGTTTGAAGTAGAGACAAAGAGCGTTGAAAACAAAAATCTTTCTCAAGAAAAATCCAATGTGGATGTTGCTCTTGAAGTTCTTGGTGATCTTGACCATGTCGAATATACTCCAGAGGAAGAAAAAAAGGTTCTTCTCAAGATTGATTTACATTTGATGACTTTTATGATTGGCTCGTATATCTTGCAATTTCTCGACAAAAATGCGTTATCTAACTCTTCTGTTTTTGGTTTACTGGGTGATTTACACTTGGAAGGTCAACAATACTCATGGGCTGGTTCCATATTTTATTTCGGCTACCTAATTGGTCAACCTATTGCCAGTCGTTGTTTTCAATGGTTTCCATCTCAAAGTATGTTGGAGCTTGTCTTGTAATGTGGTCTGTCATTTTGGTATGTACCGCTGCTGCTCATAACTTTGCTGGTCTTGCCTGTATTAGATTTTTCTTGGGAGTTTGTGAAGCCACCGTCTCTCCAGCTTGGGTTATTTTAACTTCAATGTGGTATAAAAAAACTGAACAGCCAGTTCGTGTTGCAATTTGGTACTGTGGTAATGCCATAGGTGTCATTTTTGGTGGCTTGATTGCTTATGGATTGGGACATATAAATTCCAACATAGCCAGCTGGAAATGGTTCTATATCATTTACGGTATCATCACTTTTTTTTGGGGAATCATCATCTATTTTTTCTTACCCGAATCAATTGCATCATGCAAGTTTTTGAATGAAAGGGAAAAGCTCGTGGCAATTGAACGGATTAGAGAAAACAAAACTGGTATTAAAAACAATACTTTTAAGTGGGATCAATGTAAGGAGGCATTCCTTGACCCACAAGTTTGGCTTCTAGTTTTGATCGAGTTTGTTGGTTGTTTACCAGCGGGTGGTATTCAAAATTTTGGAAATCTTATCTTGCAGTCTTTTGGTTTCACTTCTTTCCAGACAGTATTGATCAATATGTCTTCTGGGGTAGTTCAAGGTTTATTCTTAATATTTTCTGGTATTATTGTTGGAATTGTATCTAATTTCGGCTTGTCATGTGCAAAGCATTGCAATGTTTCCTTGTATCATTGGTACAGCATTGGTATCACAAGTTACCAAATCACCCCAATTCAACTAGAGCTGGTAAGCTTGTGGCTTTTTGGATTCAATATGCAAATACCGCTAGTGATGTTGGTATTTTTACGCTTATGACTCGAAACATATCTGGTTTTACCAAAAAAACGGTTTCCGGAGCAATGATATTTGTTGCATATTGTGTTGGAATGATAGCTGCCCCTCAGTTTTTCAAGACGTCACAAGCACCAGGTTATGAAGAGGGTTTCAGAATGATGATGGTCACTTGGGCCCTTATTAGTTTTTCTTCCCTCAAATTCTTAGACTTTACTATAAGCGTGAGAATAAAGAGGGAGAGACAAAATTGATGAGTGAAGAGCCGAAAGAAATTGACGAAGAAGAATTTCAGGACTTGACTGATATGCAACAACGTGGTTTTCGTTATATTACATAGGTTCAGTTCGGTAGAAACATGTATTGATGTCTTTGTTTCAAGCTTTATTTCTACGAAACACAAGTTAGTCTTGATTGTTCAACCTTATATTTCCACAGTAACCTACCACTCAAATTCTTTTCAATATTTGCAAGTATGATTCATTTACTTTGCGTATCCTGTAACGAGAATAATAACTATCTTGGTGAACCAGACAAAGTATGGCACTGATCGAAGGAATTGATACAGTTCTAGAAACACTCATATTGTATTGGCTCGATGCACATCTCAAGTAACCCATAAATCGGCGTATCTGTTCAATGGTGTTGGAGACAGTATAGCTTAAACCAGCTTATACGGTATACTTTTATAATTCCATCTTCAAGACAAACCTGAATACACATTAAACTTGCGGTATTCAATAGTAAAGCCAGACATGGATAGAGCGTGCAGGATAATGGTTGCAAAAATTACCCGATTGGGAAGAATCGGCGTAAGGCTGTGGAATGAATTGAACGTCATAGTAGAAGAAGACCCTCTTCTGTTTGTTAAGGACTTCGGACAATAATCCAATGTTGCTTCTAAAATGAAAATATTAGTGACGGTATACAGCTAGATCCTGAGAACTTTCACAATCGCAAATACTGAATTTTTCGATATACCTTTAAATTTACAAGCGATGAAAATCACCTCGATACGTATAACCAGTCATTGTTGAAAATTTTCTTAAGCAAGGCAGTTGCAACAATCGCTATCTCATTATGTGCATCAGCTTGTTGCAAAATTTTCTCAATGATTAATTTGCAGCCAATTGTGGTGCGACATATGGTAGATTCCTGAACCAAAATTAGATATTGTTGGATGATACTAAAAGACTTCTTTGGTCACTAGGGGTTGGTAGATCTATGTAGGTGTTTCTCAAGTGTTCAATGTTTTTCTTGGTGGTGTCACACTTCATGCGAGATGGTGTAGCTTGATGCATGATAACGCAATATAATCTGAACACCTTTTTTTCCGTGGCTATGTACCCCTGAAAGTTTATAATGAGCCTAAATACTCTACCTTATGAAATAGTTGCACGTTGCTTTTCATACTCGAGCGCAGAATTACTCACCGATATAATACTATTGGAGAACATTTCTGATAATATACTACAAGCTGCAGCTGAAAACCTTGATAATTTATGGTATTCAAAGCGTGTTCGAGGGGTCGAAAAGGAAAGGGTTGAAAGTACTGAAGCCTACTATGAAACTGATTTCGACCGGTTTCTACGAATACACAAGATTCTCGAAGAAAAGTCACTCAAATGTCCTCTTTGGTTCCATTTTACATGGAAAAATATTTTTGAAATGCACCAAAATCTCGATGAAATCAACTTGGTTTGCAACGGCCAAAAGCTAGGTATCCATGCCGACCTCGAAGATGGGGCGTTCCAATACTATCCTATTTTGTCAGACCATGATATCAATCTCAAAATTACTTGCCTTTCATTGAAAACTTCTTATATTCATTTTGAGCGTTGTATCGATTTAAACAATTTCCCGAGATTGGAAACTTTTTATGGCTATAATTGCGAAATAAGCGTTGACCACAACCACCTCAGCTTGAAGAATGTATATCTCGACCAGGTGACTTTCAGCTCATTACCGACTAATTTGGTAAAATTAGTAGCATCAAGGTGTTGCATAAGAATGAGTGAGTCCCATCTAAAACTAAAAGCTCTCAAAGTTTTGGCTCTAGAATGCACACTAGAACCTTTCAATTGCTCCTCGCTAGTCAGAAGTCTCTGGAATGAACATTTAGAACATTTTTCTTGTATCGGTCAAGGAGTAACAGATGAGGATGAAATCTTCTCCAAGCTTGGCTCCAAAATGAAAAGTCTTAAATTGGTTGGTTCCATTTCTGCTAGGGTTCCCACGCAGCTATGCTCATTATACTCCATAAATGGTGAAAACCTTGAAACCTTGACTGCTTTTAGCCATATGAGATCTCTTATATTGTGGGAGCCATCAGGTAACATCAACAGTTGTAAATTACCGCTCAATTTGCTCGAACTTATATTGTATCTGCCAGGTGAGATCGACAGCTTAGAATTTCCTCTGAATTTGCTCAAACTTTCCATCACATCTGCTAAGTTTAAAGACTTGACCAAAGTTGAATTTCCACCAAAATTGATTGACCTCGAAGTGGAGCTGTGTGATATTACTCTGACTACCGGCTGGCTAAAACCAGCACAATTGAAAAACCTTTCACTTGCGAGAAATAAGCTTTCATCATTCAATGCTTTTCTTCCTTGCTGTGAACACTTGTGCTTAAAATACAATAAAATAAAGGAAGTTCGAATTGAAGCTCCTTTTCTTCAGCATCTCGACTTGAACAAAAATAAGTTGACTTCAATTCCAAAACTTCCAGCTTGTGTCAAGGTACTTATGCTCAGTGAAAACAAGCTAGATATCTCCCAGATGTCTGAATTGCCTTCGAATGTCAAGCTTTTAGACCTTTGCAGAGCTGGGACTGGAGCTCTTCAAAACTACACATTCCCATCATCAATTCAAGAACTAAACCTTAGCGAATTAAACTTGTCAGGTATGAATGGAGTCAGGTTTTCCAAAGGATCAAGATTGAAAGAATTGAATATGAGCAATTGTCGTCTAACTAAAATCGACGACAAAATTATTGAGTTACCCTTCGGCTTGAAATCACTAACCTTGCTCCTAAATAATTTGCACAACATCGATGATCTCACCATTCCGCCAACAGTAACTTTCTAGACTTGGGACGA